>NC_137875.1:40254417-40264417 GCF_963924005.1 Protomyctophum bolini
TTCTTTATTCATTTATTCATTCATTCATTCATTCATTCATTCATTCATTCATTTATTTATTTATTTATTTATTTATTTATTTATTTATTTATTATTTTTTTCGGACCTGAGACGGCCGAGAGGCCGCGGACCCCCGCGGACCCCCACCCGGGCACGAGACCCCCGGACCCACCCACTGAGCAAGCATATGGTACACACATCACTCACTCACTCACTCGCTCGCTCGCTCGCTCGCACGCACGCACGCGCTGATATTGCCAGCTGCAATTGAGTGGTTCAAGACACAAAACATAATGTACTGTCTATAGTACAAACATCCTATAATATTTTACATTTGACATGAAATGCATTCAGATGTATTTTTACAATGGTTTCTAACAGTATTCTTTTTAACATGTGATTGTATAGTGGTCACACATCACACGTGCACGCACGCACGCACGCACAGATAGTGTGCATAACAGATAGTCAGGGGAGACATGCATGCAAATTTTACCCAGGATAACTTGAAGCATCAGATACTTGTTTACAGCCAAGCCCTGTTCATAGAACATTTCATGGTAGTGGTTCAATGCCTTGTCCAAGGACACTGGTAATTTTAAGTGTCGGACGGCTGATTCGAACTGGCGACCTCCCGGTATCAAGACGGCTCCGCCACCAGGTATATAGTTAATCTGCATACCAGCACCCTCTGGTGGTGCACAGAAAATACATGTTACATGGTACATTCCAGCTGAGCCGGAGAAGAGAGACTGGAGCAGCAGCGTCAGTGATTTACAGGAAAACAATGGATGGATGGATTTTATTTCGGTTTTGCGGTCTTCTTCAGAGTTCTAGAGAGAATGTAAAATCTATTCTACTGATGTCCTCAGTCCGCGGTCTCGTGATCTTGACTCCGGCTGCGTACCCGGGCACATTGGATCTCAAGTCCAACACGCTATCCATTGGACAAACGAGAATACGAAATGCATGAGATTTTTGGTAAGTTTCTTTTTCATTCTTTGCAACGGGGATATATTCTCAAACTACACTCAGGAAGGAAGGGTTTATTGTTACCATGTATTTTTAAAGAGTACAGGACTCTTTTTTTCATCCTAGTTATTTATTCAATGTAATAATCCCTGACTACGGGACGTCATGTTTTACTTTAGCTTTGGAGCAACACAGATCCTGCAGCAGAAACTGAGGTGGGTAAAATACATTGTCTTGACCACACAAACGCTGATAAAGACGTGTTAATGTCTTGGGGATTTGGTAGTGGATTTGTTTTTAGATCCATCAGGGATTGTGTAGCTACTGTGATGACCGTCACTGACACTGTACATGGGGCTCGCAGCTGAACCCTGCGTAGCAACCAGCCAGCAAACAAAATAATAACTCACTGTACTGTACACAAGACCCGGTTGTTGAAAATAGCTGATCAACAATTCGTAGTGGCTTTAGCTGTTATAGCTGCTATTTAAAATATGGGGGTCCCCGGACCCCTCACTGCAGGAGGCTATGTTGTTATCATAGGTCAATCAGTAAACACTCAAGTTGGTACTGTACTGTATTGATAGTATCCTACTCCCATCATGGCGTAGTATTCATATTTTAATCCATCTGGAATGTTAACATTGTGCAAAACTGTGTTCAATGAATTGCCTAACCGTTATTGCTACTCCTAGAGCATGTTGACATGCATGTTGACATAATAGTGTAACCCAGCCAATACATATTTGAGACTGGACCAGGTTACAAAATAGCAAATAGTTTATTCAGTACAAAAATATTTAACAGATATAAAATGTATAAAAGTGTTGAACTAGAAATGGGGAGAATGGTTTACCAAACAAAAATACAAATCATAACAAATCAAATAACCAAGGGAAAGGAACAGCGCTTATTCCTCAATCATGGATCTACAAAAACAAAGCACACTAGTTGTTCAACTATGCAATCAAAACAAAGCACAAGGAATAATCAAAACATTACATCATAAGAGACAATACACTTGCAGGGCAAATACAACACAATATATATATATTAACCCTTTTGTTCAGCTTTGCACACATATCGTATAATACTCACATTGATCCATTTTACATGCCTTACACATTACTGGGGAGGCCACTCCCCAAACAATTCAGGACCGGTAAACATCCACATAACGGCACCAAAAGTGCCACTGCAGTCCTCCTGACAATATACAAACATAATCATTGTAGACCATACAAGAAAGCAGTAAAAGCAAAGATTCAATACATCCAGCAAACAGGCTTACCAATTGACAGGTTGGCACTCAACATCCCCCTCTCGACAACATGCTACCAGCAATGTTGTGAGGGAGGCCCCACAGATTTCAGACCTGTTGTCTGCCTGAAGGCTTTAAACACTCTGGTCACTTGTGTCATTTTACCTCTGCCTCCTACAATAGCATCTCTGTGTTATAATTAATGGGCTTGGTTGGATAAATACTGTACATGTATTAGACAAATGTACAAGAGTAAAACAAAATAATTCACATTCAAAGACATGGTGTTGCAAAGCAAAAAAAGCGCTGGTAGTACAGTACTATCCGAGCTTCTGCCTGGATATAGGGTTCGAAGCCCTACAGCACTGTGACCTGCTGACTGCCTCACCTTAGTTGTATGTTTACATTAAATATGAAATGCAACATTTCACAGATGCTGTGTTCACATTAGCACACTTGAAACCCAAATATATTGTCATACAACAGTAAAATCATTTGTGTGATATTGAAATGCAATTTTAATTGTCATATCAATATTTACAAAACATTAACTATGAGAGTGTACAAATGGAACCATTTGGTTCCATTCTTCAGAATCACCATAAACTACAAAGAAAAGGGGAAATTACAAAATAAAAAGTCTGACCTTATGATCAGTGACACAAATTCTTCCACCAATTCCAAAAAGCTATTTTTCTTCCATCTTTCAAAAATAGCAGACCTGCAAGCGCATAGCGCGCCACTCAGCCTTTTACTGGGGACCCCCTGGGAATCCCCCAAGGGCCCCCGGGGGTCCACGGACAGTTTTTTGAGAAGCACTGGCATGCATTCTAAGCATTCATGCTCAGTTATCTTTTAGAAATGTCATTTTCAATGTGAAAACAGTCGACTGTAGTTCATTGCTGTCTATATAGTTCAAAAAGAGCTGCATTACCTACGTTTACTGGGGACCCCCTGGGAATCCCCCAAGGGCCCCGGGGGGCCGACAGACGCCTAATTGAGAAGCACTGGCATGCATTCTAAGCATTTATGCACAGTTATCTTTTAGAAATGTCATTTTCAATGTGAAAACAGTCGACTGTAGTTCATTGCTGTCTATATAATTCAAAAAGAGCTGCATTACCTACGTTTACTGGGGACCCCCTGGGAATCCCCCAAGGGCCCCGGGGGGCCGACAGACGCCTAATTGAGAAGCACTGGCATGCATTCTAAGCATTTATGCACAGTTATCTTTTAGAAATGTCATTTTCAATGTGAAAACAGTCGACTGTAGTTCATTGCTGTCTATATAATTCAAAAAGAGCTGCATTACCTACGTTTACTGGGGACCCCCTGGGAATCCCCCAAGGGCCCCGGGGGGCCGACAGACGCCTAATTGAGAAGCACTGGCATGCATTCTAAGCATTTATGCACAGTTATCTTTTAGAAATGTCATTTTCAATGTGAAAACAGTCGACTGTAGTTCATTGCTGTCTATATAATTCAAAAAGAGCTGCATTACCTACGTTTACTGGGGACCCCCTGGGAATCCCCCAAGGGCCCCGGGGGGCCGACAGACGCCTAATTGAGAAGCACTGGCATGCATTCTAAGCATTTATGCACAGTTATCTTTTAGAAATGTCATTTTCAATGTGAAAACAGTCGACTGTAGTTCATTGCTGTCTATATACTTCAAAAAGAGCTGCATTATACCTACGTTTACTGGGGACCCCCTGGGAATCCCCCAAGGGCCCCGGGGGGCCGACAGACGCCTAATTGAGAAGCACTGGCATGCATTCTAAGCATTTATGCACAGTTATCTTTTAGAAATGTCATTTTCAATGTGAAAACAGTCGACTGTAGTTCATTGCTGTCTATATACTTCAAAAAGAGCTGCATTATACCTACGTTTACTGGGGACCCCCTGGGAATCCCCCAAGGGCCCCGGGGGGCCGACAGACGCCTAATTGAGAAGCACTGGCATGCATTCTAAGCATTTATGCACAGTTATCTTTTAGAAATGTCATTTTCAATGTGAAAAGACTAGTTCACTGCTGTCTATATAACCCATTCTGAACGGGAACCCATTTTGGTGTTGGCATCATGTTAATGCTTTAGTGTGTGTGTGTGTGTGTGTGTGTGTGTGTGTGTGTGTGTGTGTGTGTGTGTGTGTGTGTGTGTGTGTGCGTGCGTGCGTGCGTGCGTGCGTGCGTGCGTGCGTGCGTGCGTGCGTGCGTGCGTGCGTCCCGCAGTGTGCACCGATCCTGTTTTCTCTGTGATTTACATAGCCTATACGTTTATAGCTATGTGTGTGTAGCTGCCTGTTCAAACGTGTCCATTATATTTTACTTGCAAATCCATGGGTAGCTTTGCACAATTCAAGCAGCCATAAAATATTCGCATTAATTTTGGGGCATAAACCAACATGATATACAACTTTATTTTATTTTAATCATAGTCAATAATAATGTGATAAGAAAATTCAGTACATGTATCATGACAACTTTCATAAAAATGCCACAGACGAAAAATGATAGATTCAGGACAACGAGGCCTTTTCGTGGAGGGGTCAGAATGAAATTTGGACTTACACTGTTTTTCGTCTGTGGTGCTTATTGTGAGATGGATTTCTTATTACTCTATAGTCTGATCTACTTGCTGAACTCTCTCTCTCTCTCTCTCTCTCTCTCTCTCTCTCTCTCTCTCTCTCTCTCTCTCTCTCTCTCTCTCTCTCTCTCTCTCTCTCTCTCTCTCTCCCTCTCTCTCTCTCTCTCTCTCTCTCTCTTCATCCAGCCTGGCTGACATGGGAAACTACTATAGAATGTTTTCTTTCAGTGAGATGATGTGAGCTGTACTGGGGCCAGTTTCTATCAGTTCTGACCTTCTGGCCACAGTGGCCAGTGTCCTGGGATTGGACCGGAAGATAAACAAACTGACCCCAGACCAGTTCATTATAGACAAGAGACGTTTTGAGACCTATACACCAAGTCCCACAGGACGGACGGATGGTCAGACGGGGTGGACAGATATTTGGACAGAGGGACAGGCGGGTCAACACACAGGAAGAGATTGGAGACACAGTTTTCCACTTTAGGGCCCCTGAGTCCTGTCTCTTAGTGGATCACAGTACTTCGTATATAGCCTGCCCTATAGTCAGTTTGATGAAACCATCAATTTGATGCAGAATCGACTGACCATTATCAATTAAAACATATATGTTTTGTAATTTAAGATCAGTTTAGTGATACCAGTAAGACGCGCAAACGCGGGAAGCGAACGCAGCTCGTACATATTTGGTTTTTTTTAAAGATTTATTTTTAAGTTAAGTTTTTAACTTAGCCATAACCATATTATAAGGAAAGGAGTCCCCAAAGCAGCTATACGTCCAAATATGGAGTGTGTTGCATAAATCACAAACAAATCACTCAGCTCCATATATGGGCACAAAGGGGGGACACACGCACGCACGGACAGACATGATCTGCTAGGTCTCATAGTAAGTGCTCACTGCGTTCGCAATCACTGCGTTCGCAATACATATATATCTTTTCTGTGATGCCCTAAAAGAGCACCTGCCACAGGGGTGGACTGTTTTCTGTGAACTAGAGGTTTGGCCGTACCCGTTGTACTCATCTGTGTCCCTTTTTTGCCCATATCTGGAGATCACTAATGTCATCAGTATATGCCCATAATATATTTTGCCCATCATCTTGTTGCTATACGTTTAGAAATTACTATTAGCTGTGAAAATGCAGAAACCTTGTATCTCCATATTGGAACTATTTTGTTTGTAATGGTAATATTGATATTTTTGATATTGTAACGACATAATATAATAGCCTAGAGAAACAAATCTTGGTGTTTTATCATGAACATTAGTGAGGACCAATTATATGAAGAGATGTTGAAAAGTGGTGAAGTGGTCCTTTAAAGGACAACTTTAGTTTTTTCAACCAAGGTTCATGTTTTAGGTTGTTATTAGAGAAAGTAAAAGGTGAGTGCTAAACTTTTTTCATTTGCTGCTTTCTTTAGTTTTAGGGATTTTAGCTGTTTTTGACAGGGGGGGGGGGGGCATTCGAACATGGGGCTAAATATGTATTTTTTTACAATATTATGGCAATTTCTTTTTTTATTATTTACTATAGTCATAATAGACCCCAGGAAATTACATCCGGTCAAATGTACATATTTTCAACTGTTTACTTTTTTCAGTGGATAAATATATATATTTGCCAAGCGAAAGATTATGATGATGTGTAAATCACTTTGGTTTCAGTTGCTGATTCATATAAACAATACAAATAGTTGTAACCTCATGAACTTCTATAAGCATATAACATTTCTTATCAACAAATAATAAATAACATTGGATTTTCTATTTTGTATGCTTTCAATTAAATAATTTTCGATGAAACATATCAGGGCCATGTTCAACATGTTCACAGCCACCAGGGAAACTGTGGCTCATTGTCTGTCTGTCTATCTGTCTGTCTGTCTGTCTGTATATATTTTTTAAAGATATGTTTATTGATTTTTCTTTACAACATAGTAATTTCAAAGCAATTATTGACATATATTTCCCCCCACATCCGCATGGCTCTGTCTGTCTGTCTGTCTGATGACAATAAATAAATAAATGGGATAGAAATTATACAACCTTTCATGTTATTTCCTCTTGTTTAGATATTCTTGGCCCAGGGGATAATTAAAAAAGGAAACCTCCCACATCCCCCTGACTGTCATCTGAGTTAAAAGAACACTGAGGAGGTTCCTGTGTAGGGGTTCAATGCTATAGGTGACATGCAACTGAATCTCTTTCTAATTCAATGACTTGACTTGCATTCTTGTTACAATTAATGATAATGGACTTTATTTATAAAGCGCTTTTCAAAACAGCGTTACAAAGTGCTTTACAATAGCATGATAAAATACAGTCAGGGAAAAAAAACATCTACAGTAAATGAGCATAACAAAGGGATTGGAATACGATCCTATTATGGACATATTCCAACTGTAAAATCTTGTTTCCACTTTGGCCAGCACAGACTGAAGGTTACACAGCTGTCATCTCATCCTTACTTATAGGACAAATAATGTCTACGTTCTTTTGGGGGGATTTCAAAACAGCAATTCGAGTTTAGTGCAATCTATAATAAATATCTCCAACCGAAATGTTGTCAAGGAACAGCAACATTATCAACATTGCAGAAGCATTGAGCCAGCAGTAGAAATCTCAAATTGTATCATAAAGCCGTTTACAACAATAATTACGCTTTACTATGTTTTATAACTTGCTTTTCTTGCTGCTAAACCAATAAACTAGGATCCACATGAAACCAACGTTGGTTTCATATGGATTCATTGCTACTATTGCATATAAGCTGTAAAACGGGTATTTGTAATTAAAAGTTAGATAAACGTTTAGATACGATTTAGATAAAAAAGGATGCTTTATGACACAATGACACAAATGTCTTTTATATAGTTCCGGTTTTATTCTTTAATAAGGTCCCCAGAGTTACAGAAATCATCTACAGATATCAGGGAATGGACTGTGCACTTGAAGGCCTTTCTTCAAGGTGCAAGTCAGTACTGCAGGTTTACATCAGTTAGAAACCAACTTTAACCCATTCTGACCTGAGATCAGATTCATACGAGGTTTCCACTGGACACACACTGGATCTGATTGACCCATTCTGACCTGAGATCAGATTCTAAAAATGTCAGTCGTTCTTCGATTTTTCAAAAATAGCAGACCTACAAGCTCGTATCGCGCCACTCGGTGGCGCGATATGAGCTTGTAGATCTGCTATTTTTCAATAGCTAAAGCATAACATGATGCTAACACCAAAATGGGTGCCAGGTCAGAATGGGTTAAAGAAACATAGTGTTAATGAGCGTGGATCTGAGAAATGTAATACAAGTCGTCTCTAAAACAGATTACAGTTACATGGTCTATGAAGCACAGATGCTTTATATGCTACTGAAAAGTAATGATTAATGCTGTGGCAACCTTGGCCTCAATATTCAAAATGCTACATAAAAAAAACAAGTTGCAACTTTGAAATTGTATATATTCATCTTTAATCTGTCTTACTTTCTCTTCTTTTTTTTTTTACTGGCCTTGCCAACAGTCATTAGAAACATAAAACTGTGGAATATATCAAAATGCCACAACACTGAAAAACAACACAAAAAAAGAGAAACCCTCAAGAAAAATCGGCATCCGTCTGCAATCTACATGGGGTAGATATAGGACAAAGTACCAGGAAACATAACACTAAAAACAACCATCTTTGACATTATAGTTCTCTCCTTTAAATACATAACGTATTATATATATCATAAGTTCTATGATTTACACATTTAAAGTGGTCACCGCACAAGACAAACGCCACAAAAAAAAGGAGAAAAAAAAGGAGTGAGACTGAGATGAAAGAGAGAATAATAAGAGAAGAAAAAGATGGAAAAAAAAAGTCATCATAGCTTAGATGGTTAAATTTGACTAATTTTCACTTTCAATACGTTTCATTCATCAACAGGCTGCCATACAAGATCACCAGCTCTTTGGAGAGCAGGGGTCAAATTCTGTGTGTTACAGGAATATTCTGTTTCAACAACTTATAAAATACCTTGAATGTAATTGTGTCTCGTGTGTGAACCAAAGAAAAGATGTCCATACCCTGATTGATTACGCTCCAGTACACCTGCTGTATTTCTACATCCCAAATAGTCATTGCAACTCTTCCTCTGTTGCTTCTCCATAATAATGTGACTTGTGCATTAAGTGCAGGCCTTAAATCCATAATTATGCGTACATGCATGTAGCACGATTCTATACTGTCTGTTCAAACGAGAGAGAGAGAGAGAGAGAGAGAGAGAGAGAGAGAGAGAGAGAGAGAGAGAGAGAGAGAGAGAGAATACAGGTTTAAGAAATGGAAAGAAAACATAGTTGAAGGGGCACACAAGTTAACTAGAAACAAAACAGCTTTACAATATCAAGCTTACAGTAGGTTATATAGGCTAGTATTTGTTTATTAGCATGTCTATGACATAGGTACAAAACTGTGAGAAACCGAGAGAGAAAGAGAGATGAAGAGAGTTAGACATGATGTATAGTGTGTACAGCAACACTGACATTATGGTGTCCCATTGATGTGGTTAAACAACACGGGGAGATTCAATAACAGCACAAAAACACAAAGGATTTCAATTCAATAATGGAAAACATAGACTCGTGATAACTATAATGTGTATAATTTATGAAGATAAAGTTGACCCAAAGAGACCAAAAGTGAAGCTAACTAACGCTACAGTGAAAGACAGAGGGCTGGCGTGCTGAAAAATGGGCACTATATGCATGACACTCCTGATGGCTCATTTGATAATGTGAGCGGGTGTGTAATTGTGGATAGTGATAATAGTTATACAGATATTATAGATTCAGGCTCTGTGTGTGTGTGTGTTGAGGTTGCTAAAACATAGGCTGGTGTGGAAGGTCAAATAGTGTAGGTTTGTGTGCAGGTAGCATGGGTGTCATACTGTAGGCTACTTTTATTAACCCCCTTAGGTTGTTAGATAGGGTTAATATAGTTTTAAAGATCGGGTCTTATATGGGCTATATATACAGGGGCTTTATAGGGATGCTGGCTTGGTTGGCTAATGGCTATATCTGGTGTGCGTTTTGTTGTAACGGATATAGTTGTCCTGACTGCAAACCAAAACCAATCCGAAGGAAATGGGACCCGATCAGCTATATCCTTGTACGAGTGACACTGAGTCGTATGG
>NC_137875.1:40271917-40281917 GCF_963924005.1 Protomyctophum bolini
AGCAATGACGGTCGTTATAGACAGAGAAATTACTGTTTGAATCCCAAGTAGATTAGCCTTTTATGTATAGACATGATTGATTGATTGATTGATTGATTGATTGAAAATCAAGTCAATAATACGATAACTGTTACTGTGGACGACACCATGATTAATTATTTGTATATTTGTAGACTTTAGGTACATGGGTATCTTGGTGGTGTATAGCTAATCTTGTAGATTTAGACTCCTGGGGCCGATTCATACTCCTATTTTACCGCTGTTTCGGCGCTGTAGTGCCGAAATGATTTCGGCTCATCAGAAAATTTCAGTAGCACCGAAGAGCCGACTTTAGGACGGTATCCGCCCCCCCCCGAACCTCAAATGACGTCACATTGTAGGCTCTACAGCGCCGAACCGACTTTTATTCAGCTCTAAAATAGGAGTATGAATCGGCCCTTAGTTTTATTGTACAGATATTCTACTGTTAGTCGGATGTTCATGCTTACTGTCTCTGGATTAAGTGTCCGCCAAATGCCTATATTGTAAATTGTAAAATTGTTTCAAATTTTTCAACACTATTTTAGAATTAAACTAGATAAAGTGCCCCTTCGGGGAGAGGTCTCCACCAGGCCAGCTCAGGATGTGGCCTCCTGGTGGCGCTATAATAGGCCAATGTGAAAAGGGTGCCATTTGTTCCTATACACCAATTGGATGATTTGAGGCATTTTGTACCAAAAATGTATTTTGCAAAAATCCACCTGTTGGTGGCGCTATAACAGGCCAATGTGAAAAGGATTGGATAATATTCCTCAGCCCAGTAGGACAGTCTGTGAAAGATTTCACGTAAATTGCACGCTGGGCTCATGATTCGAGGCGTTTTGTTTCAAACGGGCCAATCCTGCAAACTTGGGAAGCCAATGTTAGCCAATTAGGATGGAAATATGAAATGTATAAAACATGATTATAGAGATAGTGTGTGACGATTTGCGGGATTTTTGGATTTTTGGACATCTGGAGGAGTAATATCAAAAGATGTGTTTTTCAAAAGTTGGCCTCCTGGTGGCGCTATAACAGGCCGTTCTGGAAATGTCATCGTTGGCATCCAGGGAGTGTGTGTGTGCGAAATTTGGCATCGACCGGGTTAACGGTGCCGGAGATTAGCTGTTCACAGACAGACGGACGGACACACGGACGGACGGACGGACGGACGGACGTGCAAAACATACTCTCTCCCCATGCCTTCGGCCTGGTGGAGACAATTAACATTTTTTGCATCAGACATGAGCTCTGCAGTGATATATTATGGCTATATCGCCATAATGTCACAGTTCCTGATGAAGGAATCCTGTTTGGTTGAATACTGGACAACTCACCCCGGTGCATGCTTGCCCGTTTTCCCTCGCGGATTTTTCACTTTGTAATATGCCATTGGCTGTTTGTATTCTTTTTGGAAAAATATAAAAAGATACTCCTGTGGAAAGGCTATATTATTTTACTTATATTGACCCTATAAACAATTTAGTATTATTTAGTATACTGTATGTAAGGTTTTGCCCACTCAAATGGTACCTCGTCAGATAATCTCCACATATCCTACGACAACTTCTGTGAACAGACTTCACTGTAGTAGCTTTTCATAAATCATATTTGTACTTGGGCTGTCATGAAAGTTTATAGCTGTCCAGCCTCTCCCACCCTTAGAGTATATATACTCTAAACTCCCACCCCTCAACTGGGGAAAATTCTGGGAGGAAAACAGAAACGGGGTGAGTTGTCTTGTTATACCATTTGGTTCAGTATAATAATAGAACCACGCTTTTAGTTTCCCCTGCAGCCATTTCTCACCTGAGAACATAGTTGATACAGACAATGCACTGCGGCTGAGAGTTGCGGGTGTTGTAGATGACGGTTCCCTGGGTCTCAACCCAGACGTAGCCTCCGTTCTTAGCCAGCATGCGATACTGACCGCTCACCGACTGGCCCTTGGTGCATACTGCAGAGGAGACGCAGGCACTTTAAAATACACCATAATAATGCATTTTTTAAAAATGCATTTTAAAATGCATTTAAAAAACACTTTAAAATACACCATAATAATGCATTTTTTAAAAATGCATTTTAAAATGCATTTAAAAAACACTTTAAAATACACCATAATAATGCATTTTTAAAATGCATTTTAAATTGCATTTTAAAATGCATTTTAAAAAACACTTTAAAATACACCATAATAATGCATTTTTTAAAATGCATTTTAAAATGCATTTAAAAAACACTTTAAAATACACAATAATAATGCATTTTTAAAATGCATTTTAAATTTCATTTTAAAAAACACTTTAAAATACACCATGATAATGCATTTTTTAAATAAATACATGACAGCAGGGACAGGCGCATTCTGGTTCGTTTTGAGATATGTAAGATGTTTTGACTGCAGGTTTGTTCATCAGAAAAGCTGCTTTTCCCATCGAGCAGGGTAACATAACTGGGACGTCAGAGTATATCCTGACCTCGAAACTTTAAAAAAGGTCTTCTGAATCCTCCAGTTTTCTGAAAACAGCAGACCTACAAGCTCGTAAGCGCGCCACTCGGTGGCACGCGATGAGCTTGTATAGATCTGTGTGGCTCCAAGACCTCCGCTATTTTCAGTGCGCACATCAAACTGTTAACTGTATACACCCTGCTATAGTTTTGTGTCAGTACCGTTTGCAGTTCTCTTAAAACACTGGTTATCTTGCAACACTCTTAAACACGTCGCAACACACCCTGCCGTTCAAGAGCTCAAACTCGCTGTGACAATGTCGAATGCCTCTCATAGGCCTTTTTTTTTTTTTTTTTTTTTACTTGAATGAAAATAAACTTGCAAAACCCCTACTTAAATAAAACAGGAATGCTTGCGAGATCTTTGAACCTACAATAACTAGCAGATTGATTTGTGAGTGAAAAATGTCTCGAAGAGATTTGAGGAAAAAAAGAGGTTCTGGCTGTAACCTAAAGTCCAGTAATGGCGTGGGAATGAATCAAGACGAAGAAGAGGTCACAGGCTCTAAGGAACGCTAGTGTGTGTGTGTGTGTGTGTGTGTGTGTGTGTGTGTGTGTGTGTGTGTGTGTGTGTGTGTGTGTGCGCGCGCGTGCGTGCACCGTGCGTGTGTGTACAGCACGCATGGAGGAAGTCAGGGCAACATTATAAGCAGCACAGGGTGAATGCATGTTACAATATTAGTCCCGTTGGAGCTAGCTGTATGCCTGTGTGTGTGTGTGTGTGTGTGTGTGTGTGTGTGTGTGTGTGTGTGTGTGTGTGTGTGTGTGCGAGCGTGCGTGCGTGTGAGCAAGTATTTGGAAGGACATATGGAAGGAAAGAGAGCCTGTTAATTGAGCAGACATACTGTAGTTGAAGTCATGTATTTAAGGGTTTCATGTATGTAAGGGTTACAGTAACACACAAAATTGCACTTTGCCTGTAAGACTATAGTGTTAAGACTTATTAATTATTCTTTGCACGCACGCACGCACGGCACACACACACACACACACACACACACACGCACGCACGCACGCACGCACACACACACACACACACACACACACACACACACACACACACACACACACACACACACACATTCAATACACTGATTATTGTCAACTTATTTTTTTTCAATATTTTGGTTTGAAGACCTAAATCACATCACCTCCTTTCCTGTCCTGTTTCACCGCTTTCACAAAGACCTAATGATATAGAGCTGGCACTGAAGACACAGACCATGACACTTCAGAGCACTACACGCACGCACGCACGCACGCACGCATGCATGCGCGCGCACGCACGCACGCACGCACGCACGCACTCATGCCAGACGTGTAAGTCTTATCAGGCAAACACTGGCCATGCTTAATAGAATAAAATGCATCTCAAAAGCATGTGCTGTTACAGTATACTCACATGCACACACAGGCAAACCTGAAGTAGCCTACACATACATAAAACATATGTCTGCCATTGTTCGGCATGGGAACAAGCTCCCACTGTATACCTTCGTCAGGCAGCCTCTGTAGACATTTCTAAAGCTCAGCATACAGCATTGCTTTTAATTGATCTTTTATTTTTTTTGTGTTATCCATGTCCTCACTGTATTGCATTACTGCTTGTTTTGTAACGTCGTTGCCTCGCTTTTCTTTTATTCTCCATTGCTCCGTAAAGCACTTTGAGCTGTCATGAAAGGTGCTATACAAATAAAGTTTTATTATTATTATTGTTACAGGCTTAATGCATTTAATCACATTGAACTCCGCAGTGTTCCTATTCTGCGCATTAGTCCGAAAGATGTAAAGTTGTGTGTGCGTGCGTGCGTGCGTGCGTGCGTGCGTACGTGTGCGTGTGTGTGTGTGTGTGTGTGTGCGTGTACTCACGGTTCTGGTGAGTCTTGATGACAGTGTCTGAGTCCAGGGCGTGGTAGAAATCGTAGATGGAACGACCAAGTAGGTCCTCTGGATTATAGCCCATCAACTCTGTCACCCTGCAACACGCACACACACACACACACACACACACACACACACACACACACACACACACACACACACACACACACACACACACACACACACAATGATTAGTCTTTAGGGTGGTTGTGTTCCATTTGATATCCTTCTCCTATCACAGCAACTCACAAATCTTGCTGCTGTGTTTGCACATTGTTGTACTTCGCCCAGCAGATATGGGAGTTTTTTGTCATTGGTCATGTTTTCAAAATCTCCGTGTGTGGTTGTAATCTGTGGGAAGTATGTGTCTCTGATGTCTTGGTACAATGGACAGATGGTTAGGAAGTGTAGCTCGCACACACACACACACACACACACACACACACACGCACTAATTAACAATTGACTAAACATTTACCCTATACCAAATTTAAATCCCAGCTGCTCCTTACACCCAACTATACACGTTGCGGTGCTATATAGTGGAAAAGGGCTATGCGTTCAGTTCACCAACATGCAGTAAACATTCATCCCGATAATATGTGGTTATTAGATTGTGAGCGAAGGTTGAAGCGTCATGGCGCTATATAGAGGAATCATCAGCCTGGTTCATTATCTGGGCCGGGAAGGTGCACAGCAATTTCCACAGTAATCCAGCCAGTCGTTTTTGAGGTATATGTTGTTATAGGGACTAAAAGTGGCAGAAGAATGGCTGGCTGGACAGAGAAACTGATCAACATTGCCATCCTTATATATAGAGCCTTGCCACTAGCACAGCAAAATAATATATATATATATATATATATATCACACACACACACACACACACACACACACACACACACACACACACACACACACACACACACACACACACACACACACACACAGAGACGCTCATTATCATCAGTTCTTCACGGAGCTTTTAGACTTCAAAGGGCTTCATGTGCGATTTGTAAATCAGAAAGAGCGATAGAGATAGTTGATACTCCCTCTCATCCCTCATTCCCTCAATCTGCTTCAAGAACAAGTTAATCTCCTTCCGTTGCTCTTGTCAAAAGTCCAAGTGCGTGCGTGCGTGCGTGCGTGCGTGCGTGCGTGCGTGCATGCGTGGTGTGAAAAGTGAAAAATGAAAAATATTCATGGGAATGAAATGAATGGGATGAAAAATAAAAAGGTCTCACATAAAGTACCTGGATTTATTTTGACACGGGACATTGCAGACATGGACGGTCCCTGACAGCCATGATGTGCCTCAGTAATAGTGCTGCTGCCCACTGCAATAATCTCCTCATTCAACTATTCTAATTCATCTGCAACGTTTTCAATAACTCAGTCCAAGCAGTCCACATGAGTTACATTACAGATTACGGTTTTAAGCGGGTCTTAAGGAATGGGTGTTAGACACGGTTATGAAATTAACATTCCTAGGCGAGGGCTGTGTAAATGGTCATGAGTTTTCGGTGCCTTCATATTCCAGGAACAGTATATGAATAAATGACAATTTAGGCATTTCTTATCCAAAATGGCTCACACAGTGCGAGTTAGTGATGAAGACCATGGAACCATGTTTTGGATGTGGCACTTTCATGTTCGGAACATACAACTACTTTAATACTACTAGGAAATTATGTAAAAAAAAATAGTTGTTATTATTTATTTTTTTGCAAATTGTATGCACATTTATAATCATTATTAAAATAATAACAATAAATTAATAATTTACATTTGGGGGATATCTTTCACAATAATGAATAAAACATTCTAATCTTCAAAAAAAAACATACATTAGTTATTTTACTTACTTTTATCAGGGTTATAGGTCATAGGTTAAAAAGAAAATTAAACTCTTGACAATGAGCATTTTGATATTTTGATAAGCAGCTTGATATTGTTATGCGTCCGTCCGTCCGTCCGCCATCGCATTTTAGTGCTACTCTGTGTGTGTGTGCGTGCGTGCGTGCGTGTGTGTGTGTGTGTGTGTGTGTGTGTGTGTGTGTGTGTGTGTGTGTGTGTGTCCATGTGTATATGGTGACATAACATACTGTACTGTACTGTACATATGCTGCGGTACTTTCAAAACAACAATGGCTTGACAAAACACGTTTAAAGGTTTCCCCAGAAACGATAAAAACTGCTTTAAGGTGTCGTACAGTGTCGGCTGTATTTTGCGTGTCTTAAGTATACCAGGTCTTATTCCCTAACTTGAGTAAACTAAAGACCTGGAGGCGTGTGATCAATGCTCTTTTGGCCACTCAGAATAGCCAAATGGCATTGATGATCACGCCTCCAAGGTCTTTAGTTTACTCAAGTTAGGGAATAAGACCTGGTCCTTAAGACACGCAAAATACAGCCCTATATACTTCAAGATATATCGCTCACGAAAGAAAGTAGAAACTAAACAGACCTTGTTGGGTTTTTTTTTAGCGCGGGTATATCTTTCAAGCACGGGGGAGCAGACTATAGTCCGTCTGTCAAGACAACTACGGTATATATACTTTCCAAGCTGCCCATATCATGGGCCGAAGTCCAAACTGATACCACGGGAGGAGGCCGCGAGTGAATCCACGTTCGGTCTGGCCATGAAGCCAGGCTATAGTATAGAGGTCTGTACGCCTCGCGCGAGAGAGACGCTTATTTAAGCGTTTAACATGTCATCTCCGTGCTCATTGGCTTCTCCTGCCAAAACTAAACGGATTCACTCAGCAGGAGGAGGTGTGTGTCTTGATGTGTGTGTGTGTGTGTGTGTGTGTGTGCATGCACGGGGCATGTTTTGCTTGGGTTTGTGGCTATTATTTCCAGACTTTGTCAAAATGCAGCGGTTTGTGCAGCGAGGGGCGAAATCCATTTGCCGGTCGGTCCGTGGTTCCGACGCGGCGGTCGGGTCAAATGGATTTCGCCCTCCCTCTGTGTGTGTCTCTGTGTGTGCAGTGCATAGGTGTCGAATTTGATGTTAGTTCATATAACTATATGCACATAGCAGCCTATACAATAAGAGACAATGACATCAAATGGCATGTTTTCACCTGGATGAAAACATGTGGCACCGTGGCATAATATACCAATAAGTCGGTGCGTGCTCTCCGCTCTCACTGCAACTGGCAGCTCCAACTCCTATATTGCCGATAACAATCTGATCCCAGGTCAGTCTAATCATACGGAGATAATAGAAAAGGGAAACCAGTATTGTGATTATTACGGTGATGAAACACGGATCTGGACCCCGTGCGGCCCGGCTGCCGGAGCATTTTTCTGAATCAGGGGGACCCCCACGAAGAGCTCTAGTGTGTGTGTGCGTGTGCGTGCGTGTGTGTGTGCGTGCGCGTGCGTGTGCGCGCCCGCGTGCGTTTACCTACCTTTCGTCACAGTAAGTGAACTTCATGTCCATGCTGTGACGGCTGAGAAAGGTCTTGCTGTCCAGCGGCGTGTCGATGTTGGACGGATGCGGGATGGGTTCACACAGCAGGACGGCGCAGATGAGCGGAGGCTCCTTGAAGACGCAGTGCACGCGAGGGGGGCAGCCGCTGTACATCTTGAGGTGGCCCGTGCAGTGCAGCCCCTGCGGGGAGGGGACAGGAGGATAATTAAAACCCGTTCTGACCTGAGATCAGATTCTAAAAAAATGACTTCTACATCCCGACAGTTTTCCATTCTGACCCGAGATCAGATTCTAAAAAATGTCTTCTACTACATCCCGACAGTTTTCTGAAAAAGCTTTGTTTCTATGTCAGTCGTTCAAAAATAGCAGACCTACAAGCTATGAGCTTGTAGATCTGCTATTTTTCAATAGCTAAAGCATAACATGATGCTAACGCCAAAAGGGGTTCCCGCCCCAAAATGGGATAAGCGCAGTGCAGATAATCACGTATAGACGCATTCCAAGAATGACAGCACATGCAACAGAGCCTATATGCAAGGAAAATGACGTTGAAATCAAATGAAAGAGTCATCTGTCTTGCCTTTTCGTTGTTTTAAAAATCCAGAGCTCTTTAAAATGAACGCCAAGATAACAGCCCCCTTAAAGGAGTACTTCAATTGACCCAAAATCAATTATACCCACCCCATGAATCCTTGGATTTATCCGATGAACCGATAGGATGAACCGATAGTCAGTATAGGAGACTGCAAATATGTAACGTTTTTGAGTGAATTACTCCTTTAATTGTTACGTTGAATCATAGATTCCGTGGTAGCGTCATGGTTAACCATGTATGTACATCCCTATAGTCGATGCAAGGCCAACTGGGGTGCAGGAAAAACTAAATTAGTCAGTAAAGAAAATAAATGAAACAAGAAATAATAATAATAATAATAATAATAATAACAACAATAACAATAGCACTAATAACAATAACAAGAACAATAATAATAATAATAATAATACAGATAATAATATAAAAAAGAAATAATAATAATAATAATAATAATAATAATAATAATAATAATAATAATAATAATAATAACAATTAAAGGTATATTCAGTGATTTCACTCAAAAAAAACCTTAGGTTTCGTTTTTGGCTGGGACCTAAGCCTTTCATCCAATCAGGATAGAGAGCCAAAAAACGAAACCTATAAGGTTTTTTGACCCCCCCCAGGGGTTAACTGGGGGACAGGGAGGAACTCCTTATATGGTCAGCACACTCTATAGTAGAGAGGATTATCACAAAAAAAAAAAAAGTGATATTTGAATTAATTAAGTGAAATCACTGAATATACCTTTAAAGTGCTGTTCACAGCAGGGTGTTCCAATGGTAAGAAACAATGGCCCGTGTAAATGTAATAATAATAATAATAATAAAGAAATAAAGAAATAAAGAAATAAAGAAATAAAGAAAAAAAAAGAAAAAAAAAAGAAAAAAAGAATTAATAAAAAATAATAATAATAATAATAATGCCGTAACCATAAAAAGGGACCCTATATACCTTCCAATTAGCTGACTTGAGGTTGACGGTGCGCCCTCTATTGGTCACGGTGCATTTCATCCTCATGAAGAAGTCTCGCTCGGTACACAACTCTTTGGCTCTCTTGCCAAAGCCACTGCCTGGAAGACACACATATAACACATAACCCACATGGAAGAATGAAAAACATGGTTCAAATCATCTCTGGAATATAAATATGTCATTATAACATTGGTATTAAATCTTTGGTAAAAAAAAGAGGTACATTTTGTCGGAATTATTTATGAAACTTAAATCTCGATGAACTTCATTTGAAGCAAGTTTTAAACGACTCTAAATCTAATGTGCTTTCATCTGCCATATACTGGGAACACAGTTCTATATTATGGTCACAGTTTAGTTAGGGGCCCAAAATACTAAATAGGGCCCCTACTGTATACACGCACGCACGCACGCACGCACGCACGCACGCACGCACGGTCGCACGCACGGTCGCACGCACACCACTCCACTCCACTAGAGGTCAGGAACTGAACTCTGACCTTGTGATGTAACAACTTGGCTAGCATTCTGTTCTCTCTGTGTTTGTGTGTGTGTGTGTGTGTGTGTGTGTGTGTGTGTGTGTGTGT
>NC_137875.1:40289417-40329417 GCF_963924005.1 Protomyctophum bolini
TCCCATTCCAGCTTATAGACATGGGCACCCTCTGTATATAGACATATTTAAAGCACCAGCTCAAGACACGCACCTCTTCACTCTTGGTTTTGGATGAGTTGTTAAATCTGTCGGTTCTTATTCATGCACACGTTTTTTTCTCTCTGTTTCTGCCCTGTAAAGCACTCTGCGCTGCAGCATTCTATGACATGGAAAAGTGCTATATAAATAAAAGTGTATTATTTTGATTATTATTACTCGGACTCACCATATTCATCCTTTCCCTTCACCTCTTTTTTTTTAGCAATGCTTCTATTAGAATTAACTATACAAATGGAGTCTGAATCGGCGGGGAAGATTGTGATGGGAAGTGCATTCCATATAGGTTTGTAGCCAGAAGGGAGAAGGGAAGAGTTTTGGGACGTACAGTACCTATGCGTTGTCCTCGACGACCATACAGGTGTATATATGCAAAGAATATTATGTAGACACACCACTCTATAGTGTATATACAGTACGTCATAGTACAGATATTCTACTGTTAGATGGACGTTATATAATAGGTACTTTAGCTTGCTCATGATCCTTGACGACTATTTATGACTACCTTGTGTGTGACTACTGAACTCTAGCTACGCTGTCACGCTGTTAACTACTGTACTGAACTGTATGTATTGTATAGGCAGTCTGAGACGTGTACGCAGACACTGTCACGCTGTTAACTACTGTACTGAACTGCATGTATTGTATAGGCAGTCTGAGACGTGTACGCAGACACTGTCACGCTGTTAACTACTGTACTGAACTGTATGTATTGTATAGGCAGTCTGAGACGTGTACGCAGACACTGTCACGCTGTTAACTACTGTACTGAACTGTATATATTGTATAGGGAGTCTGAGACGTGTACGCAGACACTGTCACGCTGTTAACTACTGTACTGAACTGTATATATTGTAGGCAGTCTGAGACGTGTACGCAGACACTGTGGAATTTCAGAACAATAGGTCCGTCTGGCTTCCGGAAGCTTCTATTTTTAAATGAAAGACCAGGAAGGTGAACAAGTGGACGGACGGACGGACGGACGGACGGACGGACGGACGGACGGACGGACGGACGGACAGACAGACAGACAGACAGACAGACAGACAGACAGACAGACAGACAGACAGACAGACAGACAGACAGACAGACAGACAGACAGACAGACAGTAGCCAAGCAGCCACCGCTGTCAGGATGCCAGGACGACGTTGGTTGTGAAACAGGGGCAATCCAGTTCCCTACTCCCTTTCAGAACGACGCAGGCTATATAAGGCTCCGGTATAGAGAATGTTATACCCATTCATTTTTTAGCCCCATAGACGTTTCAGGAAAAAAAAGACAACTCGACTCCTGACAAATAAAAAAAAGATAACGCACGGAAAACAAATAATGTTTTGTCAAAGATTATAGGGATGCACGATTAATCGGAAAAGCATAATCGGAAATTGGCCGTATCCGCGGAATGGTCTCAAAATAATTTCCGATTATTTCATCGGTTTTCACGACAGCAAAAAAATAAACATATCGTATAAATTAAGATGATCGGGGGTGTGAGGTCACTTTGTAAAGTCAACTTTTTTTAGGAAAGTGTTTCCAGGTTCATGGCTTTCAGAGTAAAAGCGATCAGACAACTCCGGCACACCCCAGAGCTCCTATTTTGAAGCACTTCCGGCACTAAATGTGTTAGCTAAAGGCAGAAGTGAAAGCACTTTTGAAGGTGCACGCTCTATTGAGGCGTATGCGGTTGTGTCAGCGCTGTATATATTATATACGACATACCTGAAGCGAGCACTTTGTGTGTGCGCAGGCAGCTGATGGCCAGCCTCATGATGGAGGCCTTGTCCAGGTGCGAGCTGACGCTGTGGGACATGGGCAGCTGGTGGGCCAGCTCGTAGAACACCTCCGTCTCCTTGCTCCTCCGGCAGCGGGCCGCGTCCCGCGACTTCTCCTTGCGGCGCTCCGAGCTGCCCCTAGTACACACACACACACACACACACACACACACACACACACACACACACACACACACACACACACACACACACACACAGAGGACAGAGTATAGGTGGAGGGACACGGCGTTTAGAAAGGGGAAATATATCTCCGCCGTCGGGAATTAGGAGGAAACCTCGTGACTTTTCGGGGAAATTGAAAAATATACTTTTTTTTCAGGAAATGAATAAAACAAAGCAAAACACAGCCTCGTCAGAGTTGGTGTTGTGACTTTATATGCTGTCAATTATACGTCCATGAGAGAGGGGTGGGAGAGGTGGTGGAGTTATAGTTGCTTTAGCAGGACATTTTGAGGGTCCATTGGAGTTAAGAGGTTTTGTCCCAAGCACTTTTGACTATACTTTGCATTGGTTCGATATTTTCGAAACAAAAATGGTGTTCAATAGCATGCACTGACTTATGCAAGTGAGGTTTCCTCGCGACAGCAACGATATGCATATACTGTGTTGTATATACTGTGTGTGCACGCGTGTGTGTGTGTGTGTGTGTGTGTCGGTATTAATGTACTTTATATACATGTTCCTGAACATCTTGATTCCTGTACCTATATCTTTAATGATTGTATACTGTATTTGTGTCATGCGGGTAATCAGCTCTTTCGTTGTGTTTCATGTGAACAGCCAATCATAATAAAAAAACGTGTACTGTAAACCATTATTGGTGTAATAATCACATTAAGGCTGTGGCCAGGGCAAACAAATGGTGTGTGTATACCAGTGTGCGCTGCCGCTGATATAGTAAATACAAAAATAATAATTCATAACCTTTTGTTAAAGTTGTATAAATTCAATAATAAAGTGTGGTTTTCACAACATCCCTGTCTCACGGCCACACCAAGTGTGTGCAGCCTCGGCACTCGGTTTGAGAATCACAATGCCCCCAATAATAATCAGGGTATTATTGTTCCCCCAGCTCGTTTGTCCACCATGGGGGGGGGTAGAGCTTTCAGCCGCTCTGCCCCTCGCCTCTGGAACAGCCTTCCCCCCGACATTCGTAACATGGACTCACTCCCCACCTTCAAATCCCACCTCAAAACTCACCTTTTCAGACAAGCCTACCTCCCACCTTGAGTAGAAGTCTGCTGCAGGCCTTTGTGTGTTTTTTTTAAAACTTGCTTTTTTGTATTGTATTTCTTTTCTGTTTTGTTAGGCGACCTTGAGTGACCTGAAAGGCGCCATATAAATAAAATGTATTATTATTATTATTATTATTTATTTACCGTATACAGTAAAAGCATGTGCACTCGTGTCCCAAAAGGACATCATGCCAGTACGGGCCAATGGACATGGTCGTGTCATGGATCCGACTCATCCAGTGAGATGATTTAAATTGTAGTTTTGACTATATGAGAATCTCCATCGACTCACACGATCGGTCCCTGCCAACAAGTGTATGCCAACAAGTGAATTTGTCTGCAAAGTAGAGCGTATATGAATTAATGAGGTGACAGAGGGAGACGGGGGGGAGACAGAGGGGGGGCCCTATTTAGACCGATCTGTGGCGGATGGTCTCAACGCTGTGCGCAAAATGTGCCGGGGGTTGGGGGGGGGGTTGGGGGGGTGTCCGCCTCAATTTCAATTAGAGAGGGCTGTATTTTGCGTGTCTTATAAGTACCAGGTCTTATTCCCTATAACTTGAGTAAACTAAAGACCTGGAGTGTCGTGATCAATGCTCTTTTGGCCACTCAGAATAGACCAAATGGCATTGATATCACGCCTATACCAGGTCTTTTTAGTTTACTCAAGTTATAGGGAATAAGACCTGGTACTTATAAGACCTGGCCCAGGCGGTGGCGTGGTAACCGTCTGGGCACCCGACTGGTAATCCAGTCGCAGTGTGGCCGCGGGTTCGAGTCCCGAGCCCGACACGGCCTTTACTGCATGTCTTCCCCCCCCCATCTCTCTCTCCCGTTTCCTGTCAGCCTATACTGTCTGTCCCTTAAAAACAAAAAACAATAAAAGGCGTAAGCCGCAAAAAGAATAATAATAATAATAAAAGACACGCAAAATACAGCCCTCAGAGTGTCTCTCTCTCTCCCGTTCCCTGTACAGTAGGTGTACACTCAGGTATATACGCTGGAATCCTGGCGTATACTGGTATTTATTAAAGAGAGACTAAACAATTTGTAAAGTTAGTGTGCGACCGATCAAGCAGCAACATATGCGTGGTATAGACCAGTGGTTCCCACAACCTTTTCATGTCAAGGACCCACAAAATTGACTCTATAATTAACCCGCGGACCCCCATTTGAAAAGATATGCCTGCAGGGACCCCCATATAAGAGAAGATTTGTATGGCCCTAGCAGTGATTTTCAACCCGTTTAATTCCAAGGACCCCCAGTTTGACATGCATTTAGTCTACGGACCCCCCCCATTTAATAGCATTTCTATCTCTGGGACCCCCCCATTTATATTGTAAAATCAATGCTAATTTAACTCTGTACGAGTGTAACTCTGTAAGAGTGTACAAATTTGTACACTCTCTGAGTTACAGACCCATAAGGGTCCATTTGGTTCCAAATGATCATTTAGCTTATGGGTCCCCCCCACTGGAACTACCCGTGGGGGTCCCCCCCGGACCCCACTTTGGGAAACCACTGGTATAGACAAATTATTTCATGCTGAAAATAGCAGATCTACAAGCTCACAACGCGTCGCGCTGGTGCAAGGGAAGCGCAAACCAGCAATGTCTCCTGATTTATGTTATGTACTGTATGTCGAATTATAGTGTTATTGTGTTGAAATCAGATTTAGATTGCAATCACCTATAATGTACGTACCTAATGGTCTAAAAAAAAATTGATCTAAGAAAAAAGAAAAGAAAATGAAGACTATTTAGAGTTAGACTCTTAGAAATAGTAAGGATATGTCTGTGCCATCACTGCGCCGGTAGTTCGGAGCAACTAAAAATGTATTTTTAAAATGTATTTTTCTGGAAAGAAAACCTCATGTTTCTATATCAGTGGTTCTCAATATTTCATGTCAAGGACCCCAAGAATTATATGGTAATATGCCGCCTATACCCCCATCTTAAAATATGTTGGTCCAGGGACCGTCCCCAGAAGCAAAGATTTGAGTTTAAAACGATATTTCAAAAATAGCAGACCTATACAAGCTCGCCACTCGGTGGCGCGCTATATGAGCTTGTAGATCTGCTATTTTTCAATAGCATTAAAGTATAACATAATGCTTGATTGCGCAAGATCACCATGTATTTATCCAACATGCATGGGCGCATTGGAAAATAGCAATGACAGTTGCCCTGTGTGCTTTGAGCGGGGCGGCAGATAGTAAGGCTCAGAGAAATGTACAGGGAGAGTGAGAGGAGGAGAGGAGAAGCAAAGTGAGACATTGTCTAGAAAATAATATAATATAACCTGAGTTCACAGTTCACAGTGAAAATGTTTCCGTCACAATAAACACCGTATTTAACCATGTAGTGTTTCTGAATCTGAATGTCTTTCTATGGCACGCACGCACGCACGCACACACGCAGACAGACAGAGACACACGCACGCACACAGACAGACAGAGACACACGCACGCACACAGACAGACAGAGACACACGTACGCACGCACGAACACAGACAGACAGACAGAGACACACGCACGCACAGTCGCACACGCACCTGCACCTGCACACACACACACACACACAGTCACACACACACAGTCACACACACGCACGCACACACACACACACACGCACACACACACGCACACACACACACACACACACACACACACACACACACACACACACACACACACGTGGTGTGCAATCTGTATGCATTTTTATTACATATGATGCATTGTCCATAAATAGATCTATTTAAAAAATCACACACTCACACTAATGCAAATGGACACTTGTGTACTCTCGCACAATACATCATACCAAAACACATGACTGACACGCACGCACGCACGCGCACGCGCGCACACACACACACACACACACACACACACACACACACACACACACACACACACACACACACACACGCACACACACACACAGTGGAGGGATTGAAATGGAGGTCCAGCCGAGTGAAGCAGAGAGACAAGCCTTCTGTGTTAACATCCTTAGTATGCATATACACACATCTCTCATCGTCTGCGTCTTCACAAGGAAGTTTATACCCAACATGAAAATGGAACTAATCAACGTCACACATACGTAACGTTATGCTTATCCATATATTCATGGTAACAAAGGCTCATGGAGTATACAGTCTTGTTTGTATTTTATATATAGGCTACTCTAGGGCAGTGGTTTTCAAACTGTGGGTCCTCCGGACCTCCAGGGTCCTAAAAGAATGAAATGAACAAACTATATTATTGTCAGGCTTCTCTCCCAGGTAAAGATCCAAAATGCAGAACACAGGACACCAGGAATAACTTAAAGTATTTTACTTAGAAAATAAGGTACACCATACCATACAAGGCAAGAATAAACGTATTCACAAGGCAGAGCAAACTGATAATCCAACAAACACATGAGGGCATCAAGGGCTATATATATATAGACTAGGTTAATCAGGGAGCAGGTGAGGTGAGACACACAGGTGGGTCCAGGTAGTCATCAGGGCAGTGCAGGATGAGTGGGTGTGGCACAGACTGTGGCCATAGGGCTGTGACAATTATGGTCAAACGTTGGCCACATTTCTCCAATAATACAAGAAAGAGGACCAAGTTGTGAAAATAACTGATCCATACAATCGAGCTTGTAGATTAAGGCTATTATGTTTTCACAATATATACATATATGTATCTGTGGAACTGAGTGAAGCGTATGGTGCTTGTGAGGGTGGCCTGGTTGAGAACCACTGCTCCATGTAAATGGTAAATAAGTGGTGCATTTATATAGCGCCTTTATCCAAGGCGCTTTACATAGACTGTGCATTAGACATTCAAACACACACACACACACACACACACACACACACACACACACACACACACACACACATTCATACACCGATGGCCGGCGGAAACCATGCAAGGCACCGACCAACACATCAGGAGCAATATAGTACCACAGACGAAAAACAGTCCCAATAAAGTCCAAATTTCATTCTGGCGAAAAGGCCTCGTTGTCCTGAACCCTTATCCACCCTTTATTATGGGGTGCATATACTTAGTTTAGACTGGTCATTGGTTAGACATGGGTTAAGGTTATAGGTTTAGGTGTGCTGCCCCCGTGGGAGGTTAGGTTTAGGGTGAGGGTTTTGAGATAGGTTGTAGTTGTATAGGACTAATGACTGGTCCAACCAATGACTAGTCTAAGCCAAAAACTGTTCTAAACTAAGTACTGCACCCATCATTTATACATTATGGATAAATAGTGTGGACTTTTAGACTGTTTTTCGTCTGTGGCATTCGGGTGGTTCAGTGTCTTGCTCAAGGACACACTTCGACACTATCTAGTCCGGGGGAGCCCGGGTTCGAACTGGTTCGAGCCCTGATCCACCGCCGCCCCTGGGTGCATGTACGTATGTACTACTGTACCATGTCTACGTGTAAACAAACAGCAACAGTGAGTTCCTCAATGACAAGTTGCTCTGACCTTTTCTCAGAAAAGGTTAAATAGAATAAAATACATACGTTGGTTTTTTTCTCATGAAACGTATAACAGACAGAAATACAAAACAGCCGAGGAAAGAAAAGCTCGATCACCATCTGTCTGATATATATATAATATTAGCCCATAGGTGTGTGTGTGTGTGTGTGTGTGTGTGTGTGTGTGTGTGTGTGTGTGTGTGTGTGTGTGTCCCAATAAAGTTTTTACGTTCTCATGCCCCCCATGTAATGCACAATTGAGTATTCATATACCAGTCGTTCTCAACCTGTGGGTCCCCACATGATTTGGGGGTGGGGGGGAGGACCCCAGATGACAGTGAAAGTGACAATTTAACGACTTTTAAGACTTCTATAATACCTCAAAGGCTCTAAAAGAAAAATACCATTACTGCATCAAAAGTAATCAGCAAACCATGCATGCTATAAAAACTGGTCAAACATTGGCCAGATTATTAAATAATAAAGAACATGAATGGTATATATATCATTCATTCCTAGTGGGGGGGGGGGGGGGGGACTGCAGGCATTGTAGATTTGATTCAGTGCCGGAAACTTCCATACAGTTTCCACTTTCCTGTACACTGTTTGGATTAGCAAGACTGATTAACACTTAACCACTTGAACCCTAGCATCCTTATGTTCCCCGGGAACATTTAGTGAAAATACAATCCCAAGTGCAAGTGGCGTGCACAGTATGCCACTCAATGGCAACGGTTTGGTCCTTCGCGGCTCCGTGCCTCTTAACCCGTTCTGACCTGAGATCAGATTCATACGAGGTTTCCACTGGACACACACACACACTGGTCTGATTAACCCATTCTGACCTGAGATCAGATTCTAAAAATGTCAGTCGTTCTTCGACTTTTTCAAAAGTAGCAGACCTATACAAGCTCGTAGAGTGGCGCGCTATGAGCTTGTAGATCTGCTATTTTTCAATAGCTAAAGCATAGCATGATGCTAACACCAAAATGGGTTCCCGTTCAGAATGGGTTAAAACCAGACCAGAATGGTAACCATGTGATACAGATTGTTTTTTCATCAGAGTTTCAGGTATAGGAACATGAAGGCTCATGATTGTCATCTTTGCCCTGAGCACTAAACAACAACAACAACAACAACACGCTCATTCACTTTAGTGAGTATAGTCTATTTATTTTATTTCATATAGTCTATTTTATTTAACGCCCCACTCCATGTATCGAAATGGAAATGGCACTCTATAGAGCGCCGCAGTCCCCCCCCCCCCCCTTTCAGAAAAACGAGTGGCCCAGGAAATGCAAACCCATGTGCATTCTCCCGCATCGGCACTTCTAATATAATTTATTTAAAGACGGTTACGCCGCGGACAAAGCCAACTCGGATCGTGACAAATTATCCTGACAATGAACACAATGTTTTGGGCCTATTTGTTTTGTTTTTCGTCTTATAAATGATTTGATCGGCGCTCTATATATATACCACCACGTGAGCCTTCGGCTATGTTACTCGTCGATTAGGGATGTCCCACAATAATAAATAAAAAATGAGCGGTGCAACCACTCCAAGGAACAGCAATGTCCGTGTTCAATGTGTCCGCCCATGTGTTGGTTCACCTATGTGTTGGTTAATGAGCGCCAGTATAATGAGTACCAGTAGGGGCGCTGTTGTGCCAGAAACAGAGAGAGAGAGAGAGACAGTGCTGCACTGTTGCCTGCTAATGAGAGAGAGAGAGAGAGAGAGAGAGAGAGAGAGAGGAGGGGTTGCACCACTCAGTTCACACGGGTGTGATTTATTTTGCTCCCAATCAGATTCCGATCATTTGATTTTGAGTACATCTGCCGATACCCATTTTTCTAAATCTATCTATATTTGTATACAGAACACGTCACGTTTTATGCCCTATCATAATAGTACCATTATCCAAAATCACAGACAATATAATAGTCTAATATCATTCATGATATGGATATAATAATGATATATCACGGAAGCCCCGATTTTTTTGATCGGATGCGGGGACAACCCTATCGTCGATGCATGGGTGTGTGTGTATCCATCTTCAAAACCCATTTTTGATTTAGCTGTTGAAAAATAGCAGATCTACAAGCTGAGTGGCGCGCGACGAGCTTGTATAGGTCTGCTATTTTTGAAAAATCGAAGAACGACTGACATATAGAAACCTATAGCCTTTTCAGAAAACTGTCGGGATGTAGAAGACGTTTTTAGAATCTGTTCTCAGGTCAAAATGGGTTAAACTGAACTAAGCAGCCACCTGTCAATGTGTGTTACCTACATCCTCTTTCAACTCAGCGACGCATGGCAAAATAAAAAAAACACACCCCCACTACCCCACCCCACCCCACCCCAGCCTTCAACACCTTATTCTGTATTCCGCATTATTCTGAATTCATGAGCATTTCTTAATAATCCTTTCTGCAGGCTCTCTTGCACATGGGTCTTCTTCCCATGCGTGCGACCACAGACTCTGAGATCGCCTCTTCAAATCTTCTCTTATTGCTTCTCTTTGATACAAGTATCATTCTTCAGACTATAGTAGACGCACCTACTGTGTTTATGAAGACAAATATTTGTGTTAAAGTCATACTGTATAGTGTGTGGTGCATTCCCAATGTGACATGGTGCACTGCTGACACAATAACAGACCTGGCTATGAGGCAATAGCACCGAGATATCCTGAGGCGACATTCCATGATGTAGAACACGCACATACAACACGGTATGTACATGGGCTGTACAGTACATGGGCTGTACATGCGTGTGTGTGTGTGTGTGTGTGTGTATGTGCGCGTGGCGCACAGACGCACACACTCACGCGCACACACGCACGCACGCACGCACGCACGCACGCACGCACACACACACACACACACACACACACACACACACACACACACACACACACACACACACACACACACTCTCTCTCTCTCTCTCTCTCTCTCTCTCTCTCTCTCTCTCTCTCTCTCTCTCTCTCTAATGATTTATGAAGTTGTACAACAACACCTCTGGAATGTGCGTCATTTGTCACATGTAGAAAAGGATTGATGGTGTTCTAATTACTCCGAGGCTTTCAGAAGGGAGAGTCATTTTCAGGGGTGAGATGGTATACAGTATATACAGGCTAACTGTATAACTGCACGCACGCACAATCGCACAGACATGAAATGTACGTACAGATATGTGCGTGCAGCAGTATAGCCCTGATGTCATGAATGCACCTGCCCGCAAGAATACACTATCAACACCTTCATGTTTATACGGGGAATATATTGTCTGAGATATAACAAAGAGGCAAAATGACCTGTCTGTTAGCACCTTTTCCATTAAAGGGTAAGACCACTTTTTTTTGAGGTTTGGGTTGTGTATAGTTACTTTGCCATGATGCAACTCCAAATGTGGACAAAGAAATAAAAAAATAACTGCTCCAGTGATTAGAAATTGATAATTCAAAATATGCTCCTCGTTGACTTACATTGTAGCTAAAACAGCTCTCAAAGTCACTCTTTTAGTACGTAAACAAACACAAACAATGTTGATTCAGACAATATAGAGCATCACCAAAACTCATGTGGTTTTATTTTTTCATAAAAATGTTATCTATCCTGTTGATTTGTCCATTTTATTGGGAAGAAAACCCGGACTGGATCCGTGGACCCGGATCCAGATCTTCAAATAGTAAAATCAACAGGAATCTAACATTTTTTATGAAAAAAATAAAACCACATGAGTTTTGGTGATGCTCTATATTGAATCAACTTTGTTTGTGTTTGTTTACGTACTAAAAGAGTGACTTTGAGAGCTCTTTTAGCTACAATGTAAGTCAACGAGGAGCATATTTTGAATTATCAATTTCTAATCACTGGAGCAATATTTTTTTTATTCTTGTCCACATTTGGAGTTGCGTCATGGCAAAGTAAAGTACACAACCCAAACCTCCAAAAAAAGTGGTCTTACCCTTTAAAGCATGCAATTAAGTTGTGTGCTTCGGTATTTTCGTGTTGTGTGTCCCTGTGTGGTCATCACATTCACTAGGATAGCCTCTCATTGGCCCTGTGTGGACATCACATCCACTAGGATAGCCTCTCATTGGCCCTGTGTGGACATCACATCCACTAGTATAGCCTCTCATTGGCCCTGCGTGGACATGACATTCACTAGGATAGCCTCTCATTGGCCCTGTGTGGACATCACATTCACTAGGATAGCCTCTCATTGGCCCTGCGTGGTCATCACATTCACCAGGATAGCCTCTCATTGGCCCTGTGTGGACATCACATTCACTAGGATAGCCTCTCATTGGCCCTGCATGGTCATCACATTCACCAGGATAGCCTCTCATTGGCCCTGTGTGGACATCACATTCACTAGTATAGCCTCTCATTGGCCCTGCGTGGTCATCACATTCACTAGGATAGCCTCTCATTGGCCCTGTGTGGACATCACATTCACTATAGGATAGTCTCTCATTGGCCCTGTGTGGACATCACATTCACTATAGGATAGTCTCTCATTGGCCCTGCGTGGTCATCACATCCACTAGGATAGCCTCTCATTGGCCCTGTGTGGACATCACATTCACTAGTATAGCCTCTCATTGGCCCTGCGTGGTCATCACATTCACTAGGATAGCCTCTCATTGGCCCTGTGTGGACATCACATTCACTAGTATAGCCTCTCATTGGCCCTGTGTGGACATCACATTCACTAGTATAGCCTCTCATTGGCCCTGTGTGGACATCACATCCACTAGGATAGCCTCTCATTGGCCCTGTGTGGACATCACATTCACTAGGATAGCCTCTCATTGGCCCTGTGTGGACATCACATCCACTAGGATAGCCTCTCATTGGCCCTGTGTGGACATCACATTCACTATAGGATAGTCTCTCATTGGCCCGGCGTGTACATCACATTCACTAGGATAACCTTTCCTAAAGTTGTACTTTTGAGGGGATACATTATACACATTACACATACAGTACCTGTATATATACACACATCACATACTGTATGTACATATATTAAATTACAAACCCTGTTCTAGATTGTATTCAGCCACAGCCGTAAAAAAAAGTAGCTAATAAGAAGCAATTCAAACAAAAGAATCAAATCCAATTAAGAAAGAGAGCATAGATCCGAATGTTTGAACTGAAAGTCTCAAGATTTCTCAGATGACATTGATCACGACACTGTCACTGCAGCAACATTCTTTCAATGAATTCTCCTATACAATAAAACATGCCTCCATAATTGCAGTTGTTAGCTATTCAAATCTGTAACAATAAAAATTATATTAGGAGATGAAGAAAATCTCCCCAAACTGGAGCGGCTCAATATAGCTATAAGTATTTACCCTAAATTAAGTCACATAATGTGACTTTATGTCTTATGTGTACTGTATAATGTGTGATATTTAGCCTATTTCTGCCATATTCTCCCAGAGACAAACTGAAACTGTATAGTGTCTTTCTTGACACATAACAAAAAGCCAAAGAAACCTACACACAACTCCCCTAAACATCACAAAGAAATCACACTCGTGTGAAGTGAGTGGTGCCTTTCATCACAATGACGACGTCTGATGATGTCAACAACATGATGTCCAATCATATGAGAACAGTACGTAAAAGTATCATGCGTGCGTGCGTGCGTGCGTGCGTGCGTACGTGCGTGCGTGCGTACGTGCGTGCGTGCGTACGTGCGTGCGTACGTGCGTGCGTACGTGCGTGCGTGCGTGGCTACTGGCCAATCACAGCGCGTCCTTACTCACTCAAACCCGAAGAAGATGGCATGTTCGCGTGGAGAGAGAGAGAGAGAGAGAGAGAGAGAGAGAGAGAGAAGGGGAGACGGAGCGCTCTGGTGTTTGTTTAGCCCATTCTGACCTGAGATCAGATTCATACGAGGTTTCCACTGGACACACACTGGTCTGATTGACCCATTCTGACCTGAGATCAGATTCTAAAAATGTCAGTCGTTCTTCTATTTTTCAAAAAATAGCAGACCTACAAGCTCGTAGCGCGCCACTCGGTGGCGCGCTATGAGCTTGTAGATCTGCTATTTTCCAATAGCTAAAGCATGACATGACGCTAACACCAAAATGGGTGCCCGTTCAGAATGGGTTAGATAAGATATCGCGTGTTGTGTTCACAGCTAACTGAAGACAGTCGTGTCCTCAGACTCCTCCCTCAAACGTGCACTTGCACGTTTGGGGCAACTCGAAAGCACTCCACATGCCCAGACGTTTTATATTTACCTGCCATAGTGACATTGTTTTTTTTCCCCCAGTTCTGACTATATTAGGAGGATGTCGAAATTAGTCAAATATTTGTTTCACAATCACAAACTGACAGTATACAGGTAAAAAAGGAATTTAAAATGACGTCGAAATTGGATCAACATTTTTTTTTAAAGTATGGAGTTAAGTGAGTATTAGGAGGGAGAACGAGGAAGAGAGGAGTAAACTAGGGGCGAGTAAGAGGATAATTGACAAGAAGACTGGTGGGGGCTGTATTTTGCGTGTCTTAAGTACCAGGTCTTATTACCTAACTTGAGTAAACTAAAGACCTGGAGGCGTGGTCAATGCCATTTGGCTATTCTGAGTGGCCAAAGAGCATTGATCACGCCTCCAGGTCTTTAGTTTACTCAAGTTAGGGAATAAGACCTGGTACTTAAGACACGCAAAATAATCTGAAGCTCCAAAACGCATCAGTCCGTGTCTTATGAATATTAACTAATATTAACTAATAATTTAAAAACATTTGGAAGAGTTAGACCTCCCTCCTCAACCCATCTTCTCTCTGTAAGATGGAAAGAGAAGAGTCACTGGACCAAAGTATAAAAAAAACGTTATCTTTACTCATTGCACTCTCGCGCTCTTCCCGCCAATGATATAGAGGTACTAAATTGTTCCAACGTGGAATATTAGATTTGATATATATTCTACAAAAGTGATAGTTTTGGCGTGATCTTAATTCCTATAAGTAACTATAAAGCCAGAGTGAGATAATTGAAAGGTGAAATATTTGTTAGAATCGAAAAAGGAAATAATATTCAATCAAGAAACATTAGAAACAGCACTTGTACATCACTAGAATTGTATGTCCGCTTCGTGACGACTCGTCCCAGAGTAACTTCGCCACGCACTATGGGAAGAAGGAAATTGCGGGAGTTGCAGGCGAAAATAGCTTGCCAAAGCGATATTTAGGCACAATCCAAGTACTGACAATGAACAATGTTGATGTAACTAAGGGATTCGCGGAGTCATTTATTTTGTAAATACAGAGATTTAGAAGGAATAAGCAAAATAGTGAGCCTATAAACTCCTCCCCTTCCTTCTTTCTCTTCTCCTGCGGGAGCCGAGAGAACAGGAGAGGGAGATCAAATTGCAGGCTCGCAAGGGGAGGGGCTGCTGACGGGTGAGCATGCACATGTTGGCTCTGATTGGCTAAGGCTATAGTGGCCACATGTTTTCATTGGCTAGTGGCCACATCTGTTGGGCACATCTTTTCATTGGCTGGGCCGCACATCTTTTGGCCACGTGACCAACTTTACAATTGTAAGAATAGATGCATGGCTGGGGTGGGACGCACGTCAAGCCGCCTCACGCTACAAAAACAGGAGAGACATTAACCCATTCTGACCTGAGATCAGATTCATACGAGGTTTCCACTGGACACACACTGGTCTGATTAACCCATTCTGACCTGAGATCAGATTCTAAAAATGTCAGTCGTTCTTCGATTTTTCAAAAATAGCAGACCTACAAGCTCGTAGCGCGCCACTCGGTGGCGCGCTATGAGCTTGTAGATCTGCTATTTTTCAATGGCTAAAGCATAACATGATGCCAACACCAAAATGGGTTCCCGTTCAGAATGGGTTAATGTCAGAGCTCTCCTGACATTTGGACCGCACGGCTCGGGAACAGTTGGTTCCCACTCCCAATTCGACTTACATACTTGAACCCTATAGCTATTCTGGGTGGAACAACAAGAAATATCAGATCTACAAGCTCACAATGTGTCATACTGTAGAGGGAGGAAGAAGAGTGGACCAGCATACAGAGCCAACCCGGTCAACTAAGTATTCATTTACTAGAGGGTTTAAAAGTAGTTAGTTAATTAAAATCCAGAGTGTTTAGCTATAATGAGAACAAACATGTGACGTCATCAGTCCCCAGTCCCTATATAAGCTTCCTTGGATTCTGTGCTTTCACCATGTTTCCATCATTCAATCCATGAATAACCAATGCTTAACAACTGTGAAATCTAGCGATAAGACTTCCGGTAACACTTACTATTACGTCGTAATAGTAACGTCCCATAAGATTGATTAACGAGATAACGCTTTTAAAAGGAGGTAGATATTCCACAGACCCGCCACAAGCATTTGTTTGTGTACAAGAAGAACTAAACAATGAAATAATTGTCAGTATGACAGTATATGGTCAGTAGTAAACAAAACATATAGGCAGACTCAGACATAACCATGAGTCTCTGGGTCACCGCGCCTGCTTACATCGTGCTAGCATTGCAGAGCTATAGCCAGATGTATAGCTTCGGAACGCGACCGACCTTAATCGATATGAAACATTAGATGGCGGAGATCTCCGTCCATGGCACTCAATGTGTTTAAATGTTGCTACATGTATACTAGCGACAACAAATGAGACACAGAGGTATAGCATCCAGATTGACAGGCATAACAACGTGCAGGTCGCAACAGGTCTAAATGGGTTAGGAGTTTAACCTTAATGTCAATCATGAACTAATTGGACATTTTGTGGTGTCAATTTGTGGATATATATTACACGATATATAAAATGTGCTTCTCTCTGTGTGTGTGTGTGTGTGTGTGCGTGTGTGTGTGTGTGTGTGCGTGCGTGTGCGTGTGTGTGCGCGTGCATGCGCGCGTGTGTGTTCATATATTGTTTCCATTTTATTATTATCCTGTCTGTGTGTGAACTCCAGCAATTATAGCAACACATACTGTAATGTCCAATTGTTTGTCTTTTTGCTTTCTGTACGTAAGAAGAAAAACAAGAATGTGCTTCTCAATTACTCGATTCATTGAAAAGGAGTGATTGATGTAATGATTACTATAGGACAATTCTACAATACAAGGTTTAAGAAGTGAAAGACATACTGTACACTACAGTATACACGACAGACAATGAACAGGAGGAAATGGCAGTTCACCTCAGGTATAGCTGTGGTGAGACACACACCACAGACAGCGAGAGAGGAGACAAGATGCAGTGAGTACATCAATTTAAAAAGGCGTTTGGCAAGAATTGAAATTTATATCTTTTTCTAAAATAGCAGACCTACAAGCTCATAGCGCGCCACTCGGTGGCGCGCTATGAGCTTGTAGACCCCACACACACACACACACACACACACACACACACACACACACACACACACACACACACACACACACGCGCACACACACACACACACACGTGTTTTTATGGGAGATAAGTTCAGTATTTTGACTTTTAAAAGCTTAGAGACCAAAGTGCCAAAACAAATAAGGAATTATGAAATGCCACGGAGGCTAAAAAAAACAAAACACACAAAGTAACCTTAACAGTTAAACTGATACGAGACGTGGCAACAAAGAGTCAATAAACCGAGAGTTAGTCATTAAAGGGGGGAACGGAGAAAAGAGGCGGCGGGAGTGAGAGAATGTTTGAAATGTTTTCTCTATTTATTAGTTTTTATCCCCCCCCATTTTATTTATCGTGGTATAAACTCTATACATTCATTAAAACAAGGGTTGACTTCAGGTCATGCATGTATAGTGTTGAGCGAGTTCAAGCCTATATGGAGGGAATATAGGCTACTAATAATAATAATAGTAATATATACTGTATACTGTAATATCCGGTACTGCACAGTGGTTCTTAAACATTGTCATGTGTCAAGTGCACACAAATCGATAATGTATTTGGCCTCGGAGTCGGAATTATATACCATTTGAGAACACCCCATAAGAGAAGATTTGTTAACGCAACGTTGTGAGCTTGTAGATTGGCTATTTCCGCTGTGTGTGTGTGTGTGTGTGTGTGTGTGTGTGCGCGTGTGTGCGTGCGCGTGCATGCGTGCGTGCGTGCGTGTGTGTTTTGCGTCACGCGTGCATGTTTTGAACTGTGAGCTGGTGTGTCTGGGGTCCATTTGAGTCGGAGCCAGGGTACCAATGTTTTTCTATTCACTCAGTCCCAACAATAGACTCAATCAGTGCCAACATTAACAACTAGCTAAACACACACATACAGTAATTAGTCTGGTTTCGTTATATAAAGTATTTGGGCCAAGACGGCCGACATTTTCCCTTTCCTGTGCCCCCCCCCCCCCCCCCAACCCTAAACCCTAAACCCCCAGAGGGCCAGGCAGGAAGACAAGATGTCTGAAGTCATCTGAGAGGCAGTATACACTGTTAAAATCTCAAGAGTTAAATGAACCCAGAGGACTTTACTGTGTAGTAGGGTGGAAGTCGTCTCTGCAGTCGCCTGTCCTTCCGCGAGTTTCTACTCCCGTGTTTTGTTTTGGATAGTGTCAAATCCTCCCCTCTTGCCTTGGTGAGAGGGGCGACGTTCTTTAAAGACGTACGGTAGGGAATAATAACCGAACCAAATCCATCCAGTTCAGAATATTACATCGTATATGCATACAAACTCCTGCTCTCAAGAATAAAATGGATGTCAGTGCGTCCACCGTTTTGCTTTAAATGCGAGACAGAGATTGGTAATTATACGTTCACTGTCTTTTGGTCCCGTGTGAAGCTTCAGAACGGTTGGTATGTGACATTGTATCGGAACTCTCTGTTATTTTTGGTGTTCCCCGATCGATTTAGATCCGCTGTGTCTTTTACTTGGGTCTCCCGGATGATCATGTTATTGATGTCAAACATAAGAGGTCGTTCAACTTATTAACGTTTGCTGCTATATAGGAAGAATATTCTTTTGTTTTGGATCAAGGATGTTGCTCCATCAAAGAAATCATGCACATGACATTATAATGGACTGTATTCCTTATGAATACATGACATGTACATGTATGTTGCATTCTAAATTGGACTCTTTCTATAAGATTTGGGACCCTTATTTAGATCATATTGGACCAACAGTACTTGGAGGTTTTCCGTACGAACGTTAGATTTCTTATTATGCCAGCATTCTTCCCTAGTGGGTGCTCTGCTTTGGGGTGGGGGCTACATCGACACGTTGGTAGCTATTTGTACTATTTTAAAGTGTAAATGGCAAATAAGTTTAGGGGATAATGGGTAAGGGGTGGCGCAATATACATAGGGCTTAGTTTACGACAAATCCGTTTTACAGCAAAAAAGAACACTCGTTATTTACACTCATTATTTAGCCTTTAGCTGTTGCACGCACGCACGCACGTACGCACACACACGCGCGGCGCGCGCGAAAACTTTTCAAAATACCCAATCAGTGATGAAATAATAAAGGAAGGCACGCTGCAACACCATTATCTTATCAAGTGTACCGTGACTATATTTTTTTATCTTTCTTCTCTGCCCCTCTCTCTGTGAAGTTTGAACTCATTAACCGTGCATCCTTCTTGTCGAACACAGTCAGGCCTCATTACTCATTGGACCAGCATTGCCTTGGGAGATTAAAGGACCGGACAGTTATTGTCTAAAGATGTTTTTGACTATACTTCAATGAAGTGAATGGAGACACCACCATAATGAATTGCATTTTCATAGCGCTTTATACCAAGTGCTCAAAGAGCTTTATAATGGCTCATTCATTCATACATTTGGGAGGTGAAGCGGCGAACAGTCGACGCCAGCGTCCTCACCTCCCACATTCACACACCGATGGTGGCCGAGCTCACGCCGACCGACTCACTGGAGGCAATGTGGGGTTCAGTGTCTTGCCCAAGGACACTTCGACATGTGGACAGGAGGAGCCGGGATTCGAACCGCCGACCCAGGGATCATTGGACGACCTGCTCTACCTCCCGAGCCACAGCCGCCCCTGCACCGATTGTCCTGCTGCACTCGATGATCCCGGGAGCTGCTAATGTTCACTAGCTTCTGGTTATGCGTGTGTGTGTGTGTGTGTGTGTGTGTGTGTGTGTGTGTGTGTGTGCGTGAGTGTGTGTGCGTGCGTGCGTGCGTGAGAATGCTTGCACGGTGCCACTCTTTTGATTGTCTGGATCCATTGTTGTGTTCTGGTCCAGACTACTGCTTCAGGATATCAAACAAAGGTGGCATCTAGCCTCCTGCTATACACTCGACGACCCCTCCCTCGACGTGCGCGACGCGTGCACACGCCAGACACTGGCCCAAATGAGAGCACAGGACACAAGCACAGGTCGGTGTGGTACCTACATTGACACACACGCGAGGTCGGGTCGGGGACACAAACGCTCGCTCATGGCTATACAGAGTGAGGCATATTATCCCATTCTGACCGGGGATCAGATTCTAAAAAATGTCTTCTACATCCTGACAGTTTTCCATTCTGACCTGAGATCAGATTCTATAAAAAATGTCTTCTATGTCAGTCGCTCTTCAGTCGACTTTCCTCCGAGGTGGATAGCTATATAGCTATAGTCTGCCGCGAGGTTACTCCGCGGTGGGAAATAAATACATAATACAAGTACGATACAATACAAGAGAATGTCGCGCGACAGTAACTTTTATGTTTTGTAGAAGAGGCAAACTAATATATTGTTCATGCCGTTTATTGTACATGTGTACAGTGTAAGCTTGAAACATTATTGTACTGTAAAATGGTCTCTTTTCCCTTGATCTTTATATTTTTTAGTATAATAGTATTATTAGTTTACTATAATTAGATTAATACACATAATCAACACTGACACTTTAATTTAGAACACACCCAAATAAAATCATACAAATACGTGTTCAATCATTCAATCAAAGCAAACGGCGCATGAACAATATTAGTCTGCCTCTTCTACAAAAATAAAACATACATATGTTGATCCTTCCCCATCCATCCGTCCTCTTCGATGTCTCCCTTTTTGACTGATATACCTGTCCATTTAAACTCTATAGACGGGCCTGCCCCAAAAGATATTTGGAAATTAAGGCCCGGCCTTACCTGGGACCTCATCAAACCCTGTACACTCAAGACACTGCCGCGGGGGCAGCTCCATATATGGAGCTGACCTTTTCTGACATTCCACACAGTGTGTTGATCTGACCACATCAAACTCTGTACACCCAAGACACGCTCCGCCGGTACAGAATTCATTGCATATGTTGATCTGACCCCCCCCATGCCAAAGGCTCGTCAAAAAGGCTCGCCCAGCAGTCTGCCGTCACCTAGGCGGATGCGTGCACGCGACCTCGCCTTATACCCTTAGATCTCCATACATGGAGCTGACCTGTTCTGACATTCCGTATGTTGACCTGACCACATGAAACCCTGTACACTCAAGACACGCTCCATATATGGGCGGTACAGAATTCATCAATTGGTTGAATGACGACACCCAGTTATGTTCCACCTATTTAAGGATTTCAAGGTGACTTGTGAAAGCCCGGAGGTTGAATTAAAAAGACGGGGAGAAAGAATTATATCGTGTGTGGACATTCCACCTTTGTCTTCATTCAGTACAGAATTCATTCCATATGTTGATCTGACCCCCACCCCCATGCCAAAGCGCCAGCGCTCACCCAGCAGTCTGCTGTCACCCAGGCGGATGCGTGCAAGCGACCTTGCCCCCTCAGGCGTCTTACTGGTATAGTATAGATAGCAATTTGAGGCTATTTATTCAGAAAGCCCCAGACCACAGAAAATCCACTGAATGTTCAAAGAGGGGTCAGAACAAAAAAGTCACCACGAGACCTTTATAAGGGCTATTCATACTGATAAGGTGACCACCAAAAAGTACATGACATCACACTGTGGTGATGTACTTACCACCGCTCACCCCAGCACTTATCTCTGTTTTTTTTACTAACCACCATTTCAGTGGTCACCTTATCATAATAGTCCAACAGTCACAATAACGTAGAGATAAATCTTAACCACATGAACTGGCTATATAGTAGATCGGCTATTGTCCACAAAGACATTTTTAGCTCAAGGGAAAGGCCCCTGGGGACACCGGGCCGATGATGTACAGCAGTGATACTCAACCTCAGGCCCGCGGGCCACATCAGGCCCGCGGGACCATTATGACTGGCCCACCAATGAAAATCTAAAAAAAAGAAGAAAAAAAAATCTGGAAAATGAAATAAAAATAAATCTGAATGAAGTTATCTTTAATTACATTATTATAAGTAATACTATTAGAGTTGTACTATTACTCGAACGAAAATAAAAGCTTGGGGGGGGGGGGGGGGGAGATGCAATGCAAATGAAAGACATATACTGTGTATCCCTATTCCCTGACATAATTTTATAGCTAAACGGACAGAATTCTATTTTATTTGAATGATGAAACCCAGCTGCCATTAATAGTTGGAAATGGAAATGGAAATTGCGGAAATGGAAATTGTGGAAATTGTGGAAATTGCGGAAATTGTAATTGCGGAAATTGCGGAAATTGCGGAAATGGTGGAAATGGAAATTGCGAAAATTGCGGAAATTGCGGAAATGCGGAAATGGAAATTGCGGAAATTGCGGAAATGTTAATTGCGGAAATTGCGGAAATGGTGGAAATGGAAATTGCGGAAATGGAAATTGAGGAAATTGCGGAAATGGAAATTGCGGAAATTGCGGAAATGGTAATTGCGGAAATTGCGGAAATTGCTCTTCACTTATAGCTATCTATTTTCAGGTAGATTGTTTTATTTTACTCAGTCAGCCATATCACTACTCATTTTTTTTCATGAAAAAGGTCATAGTTGGGTAATCTATTTTCAGACAAATTGTGTTTATTGTATTTTATTTTACTCATAGACAATTGGGCAGGCAGGCAGACAGCTACTCATAGACAGACGGACAGCTACTCATGGACAATTGGACAGGCAGGAAGGCAGACAGCTACTCATAGACAGGCAGACAGACAGCTACTCATGGACAATTAGGCAGGCAGGCAGACAGCTACTCATAGACAGGCAGACAGACAGCTACTCATGGACAATTAGGCAGGCAGGCAGACAGCTACTCAGACAGGCAGACAGACAGCTACTCATGGACAATTGGACAGGCAGGCAGGCAGACAGACAGCTACTCATAGACAGGCAGGCAGACAGCTACTCATAGACAGGCAGACAGTAAGACAGCTACTCATTGACAGACAGACAAATAACTACTCATGGACAGACAGACAGGCAGGCAGGCAGGCAGGCAGGCAGGCAGGCAGGCAGGCAGGCAAAGAGCTACTCATGTTATGTTATTATGTTATTATAACAGCTACTCATGTTATGTGCAATAATTTGTGCAGTTATGGAAACAGCTCTTTGTGTTTATGCAAGAAAATGTAACACATTTATTTATTTACATATTGTGTGCATGCACATTGTACTTTGATACATTTTGCGAAAATAAAGCAATTGAAAGAGAGAAGTTATCAAGTATCATTAATGTCGTAATTTTATCTACTGGCCCCTGGCCCCTTGCCATTTTTGTAATGTGGCCCACAGGTAAATCTATTTGAGTATCCCTGATGTACAGGGTTTAACTTTTAGCTTATTTAACTTTTAACTTTTCTAACTCGTATTTCTTAAACGCCATACATACTGGTGTTAGGATAATAAAGCATTTGACCTGTCATTTTACACCTCAGCAACACAAACTTGTAAATCCTGACATGGCTTCGTTTTGTGTGGGACAGAGAGTGCTGAGGAATGTCTCTCTAAGCATTGCCAGCTATATGCCAGGTTGACAAATGAATTAACATTCCCCCCATGGCAGACGCACCTATGGAGGTGGGTGGATAGGGAAGAGCTGAGAATGTTCATATGATGTTCAAACGCCGGTTAAGCTTATTCGTTTGACATGACATGAGGTTTCCAGAAATGTCGATTTAGAGACACAAAATACGATCATACGACAGACTAAGCAAGTCTAAGCAAGATGCTGAAATATTCTTAGATCGGAAAACTTTATCTCATACAGAGTATACAGCACGGTTCTCTATAGAGCGCCGCAGTCCCTCCCCCTTTCAGAAAAACGAGTGGCCCGGGAAATGAAAACCCCAATGCATTCTCCCATCGGCACTTCTAATATAATTTATTTAAAGACGGTTACGCCGCGGACAAAGCCAACTCGGATCGTGACAAATCATGACAACGAACATAATGTTTTGGGGCCGATCAAATAATGTATAAGACGAAAAACAAAACAAATAGTGTTGTCTCCTGACTTTCTTTTCTTCTTTCTAATGATTTGATCGGCCCCAAAACATTGTGTTCGTTGTCACGATTTGTCACGATCCGAGTTGGCTTTGTCCGCGGCGTAACCGTCTTTAGATAAATTATATATTAGAAGTGCCGATGGGAAAATGCATTGGGGTTTTCATTTCCTGGGCCACTCGTTTTTCTGAAAGGGGGAGGGACTGCGACGCTCTATAGCTCTGGTGACAAGCAGACACTTTTGTCTGCGTAAAAAGGTTGCGTTTATGGTGCATTTTACATTCACCTGTTCACACACCAAGGCCGGAAGGGAGACTTATATGCGAGATGTCGGCCTGCTCATTGAGGAGCAGTTAGGGGGTCCAGTGTCTTGTTCAAGGACACTTTGACCGAAAATGACACTCGTTCGGGGAGCTTATATTAGGATCAGCCATTACGGTAATATGTGACCCCTGCCACTACTGCAGCTCAACCAATGAATGAGCACACGTTCACTACCCTATTGTTGGTCCATTTATCACAGGTGTGCGGGCAACTCTGATGATGGCGCGAGGGCCAATACATCTCCACATACTCACTCCAGAGGGGCCACGTTGCATTATTACTGTCGATTTTACAAGCTCAAAACGCGTCGCGCTGAGACGCGTTTTGAGCTTGTATAAGATCAGCTATGTTTGCTATGTTTTTAAGTGGTGCAACCACTTCTACAACCAGCTCGCAATGTCCATGTACCTGTTTGTGTAGGTCAATGAGCACGAGTGGTGTGCGCATGCGTGCGCCACTGGTGTGCGCACGCACCCGCACCCGTGTGTGGATGTTGTTGCTACATAAACAGCGTCAATGCTAGCGAGCTAAAATATAGCCATCCTTGCTCTAGAAAGCACCAATGTTTCCATCTAGACCACCGGATTATCAGCAAAGACCTCCGAAAATCGCGCGAATGGACCAAACCATGGAGAGCTCCGTAGATTAGGAGTTATTCAGCTTTTAGAGAGGGGAGTTGCACCACTTGGTTCACACAGGTGTGATTTTTAATTGAACAAACAGAAAGGTATAGAGCGCACATCAGTAGTGGGGGAGGTGCTGACCGCAGGAGATAAAACTACGACTGAGAAAGGAGAAGAGGCCGCATGGCTCGTATAGTCACGATGCCGTCACATTATTATTTTCCCAACGTTTCGGCAGCAAGTTGCCTTCTTCAACTTGTTCCCTCAGTTCCCTGAAGAAGGCAACTTTGTTGCCGAAACGTTGGAAAAATGAAAGATTTTGATGGCATCGTATGACTACGAGCTGTGCGGCCTCTCTCCTTTCTCAGTCATTGCTATATTTTGCCCATGTTGCCCATGTATGATTTATCACTTCTTTTACCCAGGTCAGGTCAAAGGTCAAAGGTTTGTGCACACAGGCCCCCTTTTCCACCGGTTGGTTCCCAGCGGGAACCGGTTCAGTTCTTTTTGGTTTTTTTTAGTCCATGAGCCAGAGCTCCAAAAATTGAAACGTTATAATTATGAATTGAGTGGAGCAAAACCATATACCTATTATATTAGATTGTTATCACCGTGAAACCTCCACAATTGAGTACTTACACACGAAGACAATTATTTATTGTATTGCAAATTTTAAATATGCAAATGAGGCATTATGTAGGAGAATATGCAAAATAATCGAAAATATGAAAAAGCTATACTACTGTGGTAAGGGTTATCGTGTATTTATTTACTTGTATTGATCCTATAAACAATTTAATGTAGGGTATAGTTCGTCCACAAATGTTGAAGCTCTGGCTCATGGACTAAAAACCAAAAAGAACTGAACCGGTTCTGAACCAACTGGTGGAAAAGGGGTCTATACTGTACTCCCATATACTGTACTCTCTCTCTCTCTCTCTCTCTCTCTCCACTGTACTGTATACTGATCAGAAAAAGCATCAATCCTATATCAAAGAGTCATCAGTCCCACCAGCGCTTCATTAAAGGGATTGTGACATTAAAAAAAAGGTTTTGGAATCTTTCTTATTTTTTGGGGGGTTTTCTAATCTCAATTGCACCCCCAAAAATGAACTTTTAAAATTCAGTATAGATTTTCTGTGATCTGGAGTTTTCTGGCTCAAACAGGTGCTCTGATTTGCCGGCAGTTTGTGATGTAAGAGCCTGCAAATCCCATATAATATATGGGACATATTTATGTCAATGGGATTTGCCAGCAGATGTCACCGTTTTCACTGTGTTGCCTGTTTTCAGTGTAGCTCAAAAAAGGCTTCCAAACCCCAAAGAAAACTTCAGGCCACAGGAAATTCCACTGAATGTTCAAAGTTCAGGTTTTCTTTGGGGTGTAATTGAGGTCATAAAACCTAAAAAAAAAAAAAAAGAAAATGAATGTCATAAAACCTTATTATGAATAATAATTATAAAAAATATAAATAATTATGCACGGCTCCTAAAAGGAAACGACCAAATATGCCAGGGTGATGACCGATAAATGTATACTTATACAACTGAATAAATCACTCCATCGATAAATAAATAAATAATGAAACCATACATGATTTGTAAATAATAAATGAACAACTAATAGATATAGATCAATCGACAATGAATAAATAATAACAGTATATACCGATTGAAATAACTGAATCCTCTTTACAATAAACACACCACGTCTCTGTATACTGTATACTATACAGTCGGGGGTATACACGGTTGTACAGAACCGCCACGAAAGCCTCTGGTCTGTGGATCTAATGAGCCTATATAAGCCCCCCCCCCCCCCCCCCCCCCACAACTGTCAATTGAGTTCCTCCATGCATGGCAACCCCCCGCAGACCTGCCATTTGATTACTTAACCAGTTTGCACTCTTGCAGATGACATTCTCCACACTTTGTCCACATAATTAAGTTTAACACTGCACAAGGATTTTCCACAATCACCGATCCCCCCCCCCCCCCGCATATGCTAAGGCCTGAAGGGGACATGGCCATATATACCGATAACATTTTCCAATTCTCCAAGTCATCACTTAAAGGTTTTATGACTTTCTTTTTTCTTTTCTTTTTATTTTTCTTTTTTCTTTTAGGTTTTATGACCTCAATTACACCCAAAAAACCTGAACTTTGAACATTCAGTGGATTTTCTGTGGTCTGAAGTTTCCTTTGGGGTTTGGAAGCCTTTTTGAGCTACAATGAAAACAGGCAAACACAGTGAAAACGGTGACATCTGCTGGCAAATCCCATTGACATATATGGGATTTGCAGGCTCTTACATCACAAACTGCCGGCAAACCAGAGCACCTGTTTGAGCCAGAAAACCCCAGATCACAGAAAATCTACTGAATGTTAAAAGTTCATGTTTTTTTGGGTGCAATTGAGATTAGAAAACCTAAAAAAAAATTATGAACAATTCCAAAACCTTTTTTTTTAATGTCACAATCCCTTTAAGTGGCACACACCTTGGTGTGGCCCCACACACACACACACACACACACACACACGCGCACACATACACACACACACGCGCACACACACGCACACACACGCGCACACACACACACACACGCGCACACACACACACACACACACACACACACACACACACACGCGCGCACACACATACACACACGCGCACACACGCACACACACGCGCACACACACACGCGCACACACACACACACACACACACACACACACACACACACACACACACACACTAATGTCATCCCAGCAGTGCAGTAGAAGTACGTTGTTCAGACTAGTCCTCGGTCCGATAAAAATGACAACCCGCCTCAACTCCTAAACCTAACCATAACCGCAAGCAAACCTGACAAACATCCTGATGGAGTCTACAGGAGAGTCCTTAAACTAACACGGAAACTATAAAGCATACATGGGCAACTGGCAACCTTCACTTAATGAGGCCCTCAGGTTACTATCAGAATACTGATAATACTGTATTATTGATTTCAGCTGTTACAATTCCAAACATGCTTTAATTAATTCAGTCTAGTAGCTTAATGAGTAGTATTAAGAGGTTATTTTACTTCCTTTTTGACGTCCGTTGGATGTATTTGGACTTGGTTCATAAAGGTAACATACCGGTAACTATAATTAAAGGCATTTGAAATTAAATAAAACTAACTAAACTAAAAGTAACTTTTCTGTATTTCAATTCAAAAGTAGCAAAAAATAATTCAGGGTTTTAATTAAAATATAGAAAAAAAATCTACAAGCTCAAAACGCGTCGCAGTGTTACGCGTTTTGAGCTTGTAGATCAGCAATTTTTTGCTATGACAGTAATATGCAATGTGGCCCATCTAGAGGGAGTGTGCAAATATGGTGGCCCTCTCCATCATCAAAGTTGCCCATCCCTTCTATAAAGGTACACACACTACGACCACATCGGGGGGCATGTATTTCATATTTTCATTCGACCCTCATGTATGTCCATCATTTGCGGCCTGCACCCACTCACAGCCTGTACAGTGTGTACACGCCACGCAATGTCCAAAACAAGTTATATATAAGGCCTACATTTTGGACCAAATGAGATGGTTTCTTTAACCCGTTCTGACCTGAGATCAGATTCTAAAAAAAAATGTCTTCTACGTCCTGACAGTTTTCTGAAAAAGCTGTGTCAGTCGTTCTTCGACTTTAAAAAAAATCACACACGTGTGAACCGAGTGGTGCAATTCCCCCCCCCCCCCCTCTCTCTCTCTCTCTCTCTCTCTCTCTCATTAGAGACACAGCACTCTCTGTTTCTGGCGCCCCCTACTGCTATTAATAAGTCACATACTCGTGCTCATTGACCTATAGTCACAAACAAACAAACAAACAGGTACACGGACATTGCTGGATGTAGGAGTGGTTGCACCACTCAAAAAATAGCAGACCTACAAGCTCGTAGCGCGCCACTCGGTGGCGCGCTACGAGCTTGTAGATCTGCTATTTTTCAATAGCTAAAACATAACATAGTGCTAACACCAAAAGGGGTTCCCGCCCCAAAAATGGGTTGTATATAATAGTCTTCAAATGTATTTTGTCAGGCATACTATACTGGTCACAGTACATTGGAAAGAATATCTCACATTTCAGCTATAAATATTGACTTAAAAATATAATATTACGCGAGTTCAGCCAGCGGTCTCCTCAGGTCTTCCTCACTTGCACACGGCCATTGACCATTAGCATACGCACGCGACCGCAACTGTCTGTTCTTCGAGTTTCCCCAAAATGTAAGCTGCTTATTAGCGTAAACAGTCTATCTATCGTAAACACACAACAGATTCTATACGTTCTGCCTATGAGATCTATCGTCGCCATGGTTACTGCGCCACAGGCTATGGGATGATCCAAATGTGCACGCATGGACTTATACTGCTTCCGTCCTGCCCCACCGAGGAGACGCCATGAGCACACACACACACACAGGCTGAAAACTAGCAGACTTTCATTCAGGACCCGTGTCCACTCCACACACAGAGAGAAAGAGCACGTTACATCCCTGAGTATAGCACAACCATAGAGTTATAGAGTGTGTGTGTGTGTGTGTGTGTGTGTGTGTGTGTGTGTGTGTGTGTGTGTGTGTGTGCGTGCGTGTGTGTGTGTGTGTGTGTGTGTGTGTGTGTGTGTGTGTGTGTGTGTGTGTGAGAGTGTGTGTGCGCGCGCGTGCGTGCGTAATTTAATTTAAATGTAGGCCCATATCATGTCAAAACCTGGGGTTGATACCGGCAAAAACAATACTTATTATGGCTTATAAGTCACCTTAACCGCAGCTGTGTCACAAACCCCTATTGACATCAAAGAACAGATCCAACACACATAGGCGCATACATTATGAACGATGATTTAACGCCTGGATGACATTTAGAAACCCATTCTCACCACGTTATATGATTCATATCATCGAGAGAAAGGTCACCTCTGGGCCAGGGAACACAGCCGAAAAAAAACAAACGCGAAAAGAACACATGAGCCTCAAGCTTCGAGTCAGAAGACGATGTGAGACCGATAACATTCTTTATATGCTCCACTTCACTCACACTATCTCCACAGCCATGATAACTGTACTGTATGCTGAAGACCTTTCATAGAAACATGAGCCACGACTTCTTAGAGTATGCGGGCTGTCCACATCTGTCATCTGTCATCTCTCTCTGTCTCTGTCTCTCTCTCTCTCTCTCTCACACACGCACGCACGCACGCACACACGCGCACACACGCGCACACACGCACGCACACACGCACGCACACACACACACACGCACACACACACACACACACACACACGAAAGACAGTGTGCGCGCGTTTCGTCCAAACCACGGAGAGCTCAGTAGATTTCGAGTTATTCCGCTTTTTAGCCAGCCTGTAATAATGGGATGGGGGGTCTAGGTCGGATCACTATATAAAGAAGGAAAGGCCAAGACAAAATAATAATGAAAAAATAGAATCGATTCCGGTTTTATATCAATAACAAAGCTTATCAGACGGAGCATTATACGCCAGAAGCGGAAGCTATAATTATAGATTCCTTATGGCGGAGCGTTATGTACGTCTGAAGTCTTTTTTTTTAAGTGGTGCAACCACTTCTACAACCAGCTCGCAATGTCCATGTACCTGTTTGTGTACGTGAGTACGTGTGTACGTCAATGAGCATGAGTATGTTACTTATTTATACCAGTAGGGGGCGCCAGAAACAGAGAGAGGGGTAGTGCTGTGTCTCTAATGAGAGAGAGAGAGAGAGAGAGAGAGAGAGAGGGGAGTTGCACCACTTGGTTCACACAGGTGTGATTTTTTCTTTCTTGGTGAAAACCGATTAAATTAAATCTGTGTTATTTTACAGTCGGCCAATTTCCGATGATGCTATACCGATTAACCGAGCATCCCATACCTGTCAGCAATTGCTATATGCTCTCTCAGACAGACATGGAAGCAGCCAGCCAGACAGACAGAGGATAAAGTCCACAGGGCAGAGAACACATAGCTGACATTCTAAAGGCAACCTGAGAGAAGTAGCGCTGTCACTCTAAAACCCACAGCAAGGAAAGGGAGGGCATACCGTTTGGGGGAAACGGTATGCCAACAGGGGCACAATGCCAAATACCACTTTTGAAGCTGCAGTAAAAGTTCAAGTTCAAGTTGTTTTGGTCATTTAAAAATAAACACACCTTATACAATGCATTCGGGGGTTTATTTATTTTTTGTTGACCAAAAAGGGAGTGTTTGGCAGAAGCCTCGGCTTAATAATGCCAGCCCTTTTAATATTCAAAATAGCTATAAAAGTATAAAAAAACAAAAAAACAAGACAAAAACAAAACAAGCATAACAAAAAAGAAAAAAAGAAAAAAGATAAATGATAATGATAGTTTTGGAAAAACAGTATACCGTTTGAAAACGGTACACCAAAATGGTATACCAAATACCATTTTAAAAGTGGAGCTCCGTTTAGGAAGACCATTTTATACCATTTTAGAAGTGGTGTAAACTTTTGGAGCACACCCCTCATCAGGGACACACCCAATGCATTGTCAGAACAGGCGAAAAGCGCCGCGCGCACGCACGCACGCACGCACGCACGCACGCACACACACACACACACACACACACACACACACACACACACACACACACACACACACACACACACACACACACACACACACACACGTAAAAAGGAGAAAGCATGAAGGAGTTCCTGTGCATGTCTTTCAGGGGCCGTAGTTACGGACTTTCATTGTAGTGTGTTGTGTGTGTATAGTGTTTTGTCCAATCTAGATATTAAAAGACCTAGATACCTCATTGGCCGGCCGCTGCAGTACATTGGAGCGACCTATCGCGGAAGGAAGGCGGAAGTGCGGAAGGCACGCTTGCCACTTAAGGGCAGTCCATATACTGTCTCCGACAAATCGAACTTTTGGTCGGAAAAGCTCCGGTAACAACTGCAACGTGACGTCACTCGGTATAACTTCTGAAACGCATTCCTCCGAATTTTTGTTTGTTCTGAAAGCCGCGCTCCCAGATGTTGTGACTCGCCGAACTCTACTTCGGAGAAAAAATGTAAGTCTGAGCTTTCCGAACGAAAGGTTCGGTGGTCGGATAGACAGCATGGACTGCCCTATAAAAGTCACTGACATCGCGTCATTTCCTGGAGTTTTCAATTCAATTCAAAAGGAGCTTTATTGGCGTGAGAAAACGAAAGTTCGCATTGCCAAAGCAAAGTGTCTCTGATTGGCCTATTATACTGCGACGCGAACTAGAGTTGCGTGTCGAACATTGCAAAGTTCGCGAGAGCCAACTCAGCCACGTCCGAGTTGCGCCTTGATAGTTGCGACCTGACAGGCACAGAATAGTAACCCCCCCCCCCCCCCCCCTGAGTTCTCTCTCTCTCATCAAATCGGTATCCCAAACTGAATATACATTTTCTGTTTCATAAATAAATGGAGAGACAGGGCGACTTGTGTCACCGAACAAACAATCTATATAGCAATGCTTATTTATTATCAGAGATAATGGAGCTAACATAAATTATAACAGAACAATGGCTTCTATTTAAGGATGCTGAATTTTCCAGGAAGAGAAAGGCTGTAGTTTCAATTAGCTTGGAATCCCCCATCAATGAGGTCATGATTTCTGAACCGGGGGCCACATCCCACCTCTGAGAGTGAGTACACACATACTGTAGATGGAACAGAAATACGAGCATTATTACCGTACCATTAGCGAGGACCAATTATATGAACATACGGTTTGAAATTACCTTTAAGTGGAGCTGCATGATTTTACAGCTAAAATGACAATCTTCTTTTTACTTAATGCGGTAATCGTGATTATTTAATCAACATATTTATGGTTATTTCTTTATGAAGAGGATTTCCAGGAAAAGAAAGAAAAAAAACAACAACAAAATGAACGTTTTGTGATATTTCACAATTGCACAATGGGGAAACTGCAACTGCAAAGTGTTTAGAAATGTCATCTACAAGCTCATTACGAGCTTGTATATATACGCCTTATACGGTCTGCTATTTTTTTGAAATATCGTGAAAGTGAGGCACACATCATTGAATATATATTCTTTCAGAAGACTTTATTTTATTTTATTTTGACGTCATGATCGAGGCCTAAACGGGTTTTAACCAGATCTTTATGTATAGGATCATGCCTGGCTTTACAAAACGGAGCTGTGTGTCACAGGATGATGGACAGCCACTGTCCATCATCTCCTCTCATGTTCATTCTTCACACACCTCTTAATTCTCCACACTGTCTCGCTCTCTCTCTCTCTCTCTCTCTCTCTCTCTCTCTCTCTGTCTGTCTGTCTGTCAAGAGCTTCTGAATGAAGCCTCTGGGCTCTGCACTGTGAAGCAGAACAGGCAGGCACTCACGTAAGCATGCAACCACACACGCACACAAGCATAATAGTCGCACGCACGCACGCACGCACGCACGCACGCACGCACGCACGCACGCACGCACACACACACGCACGCACACACACACGCACGCACGCACACACACCCGCACACACACACACACACACACACACACACACACACACACACACACACACACACACACACATTATATCTATTCTCGCAGGTTCGGTTCACACTCACAGTTTGACAACAATTCACACAGCCGTGAGTATAATACTTGTATATACCATATAGATAGATTGATCAATAAATAACCTCTCCTCTTATTTAAAGGCTTGCGAATGACCATTAATATAACGTATATAGTATATTATATATATATATATATATATATATAGTATTTAGTATAACGTCAAACAATGTGATGTTATACATGCCAAACCCTCACACACGTTTATTGTCTGACTAGAGCGACTGACTGTTGGGTATATGTAGTGAAATCCAGTGGTCTTCAGCACGCAAGAATAAAAGAATATGCTCTTGACTATAGACACACTGAAAGACATAGCACAGTACACACACACACACACACACACACACACATGTTGGTTTCCATGAAGTGTGGGAACCAACAGCAGGGCCATCACTCTTGGGGACACCACTTTCCAGTGGTCCCACAGGCCTGAAAAAAATCAGGCAAGTTAAAAAAAAAATCTTTAACACAACTATCACCTCAGATTCTAGATTGGATGAAGTAATTTCACAGACTTGTCCTGACCATGCATCTTGGGGACCTATATTAATCCGTCGATTGTGGGGACTTAATTTGCATAAATCACACACCTGTTTTTTTACACCAAAATGGGGACTCAATGTCCTGGGGACATCTAATCAGTTTCATACTGAATTTTATGCAGGAAGCTTGGCGTACAGATACAGACTTACAGATTCAGAGTGGACCCTGTAACATAACCCTCAAACTGTCTGAGTCTGTCTCACAGGAGAGGCTAGAGAAGACAGCTGGGCACTGGATGCTTTGAGGAAAGAGCATATAATATGTTCACTAGATTTTACTGGATTGATACTTGACATTATCTTTACAATATAATTGTGTTGAACATTAAATGCACTGAATGATGTATGCATGTAGATCCTTTTGTAATGAATAAAAAAACAGACAAGATGTATTGGCCATAATAACGTAGGGCAATATCAACTGTCTATTTTCAGGAACTCAACAGACATGTATATGACCTGAATGTTTTACTTAAACCATTAAGAACGCGTGACACATCACCTTAGCTTTTCACTGCTACCATTCTTTTTAATGTCAGCTATTGAAAAATAGCTGACCATTTGTCATAGCTGGCTCTTGGCCATGTCAAACATTGGGATGCAGGAGACAGAGCAACAGTGTAAGAAACTGTATTTATTATGCAGGCCTTAACATTACAACTTAAAGAGGACAACTATGAGGTGTGGAGTCAGTGATCAGTGGTGTGGTGGTGATGGATGTGTGGAACATGGTGTGGTGTGTGTGTGGATGGAAAGAATAAGGTAAACATAGTAGGAAAAAAATGACAATGCTTTTTTCTTTTTTATAAAGTATATTTATTGTTTTTTTAAAGACAAACAGACATTACACAACAAGAACATAATAACAAACAAAAGAAAACAAAAACAAAAACAGCTCAGGCACGACACTATTATAAATAAAAAGATTGAATATACAAAGACATGACAAGGACAATGAACCATAATGACATAATGACATTAGTGACTTTCAAATTTTTATAGACTCCCTATCAGGGAATACCTCCATACAGTACATTAATACATATATTAAAAAGGCAGACAATAGTTATCATAGGCACCAAATCATTACAACAAGAGCAGACCCATGCATGCTCCACTCAAAGGCGACAACCGCCACCCCTCCAGGCGGCAGGGCCACCGCCCCAAGAAGCGGCCCCGATGCAACGCATCGAGACCCCTGCCCGGGCGACCATTCCCCCATACCCAAAGGGCAGACAAGCCCCCACCCAAAGCAGAGCACCCACTAGGGAAGAATGCTGGCATATAAGATATCTAAGGTTGGTACGGAAAACCTCCAAGTATCGTGGCAGACAGTGTGGTTCCAATATGATTCAAATAAGGGTCCCAAATTTTGTAGAAAGTCTCCAATTTAGAATGCAACATGCATGTAATGTATTCACAAGGAATACAGCCCATTATAATGTTATGCCATGATTTATTTGATAGAGCAACATCCTTGATTCAAAACAAAATAATATTTTTCCAAACGTTAATAAGTTACGCATCATCATCGTCTCCAGTGATTGATCTTTCTTGATGAGCTTTCTTCATTTCTTTAATCCCTAGAATAGAGTCACTACAATCTGAGGCACTGTGCTCACTGTTGTTTGGGACATATTCCTCTCGATGAGCTTTCTTTATTATAGGGATTGAGTCACTACATTCTGAGGCACTGTGCTCACTGGAGTTTGGGACATATTCCTCTCCACTGTCTGGTGTTGAATACAATATTTCAGAGTCATCAAAGCTTTTGGTCCTCAACTGTGATGAAATAACATCATCTTGTTCACTGTCTGGAGTTGAATCAAAGAGTTCATCAGAGCCATGAAAGCTTTTGGTCCTCCTCAACTTTGGTGAAAGAGGATCTTCTTGTTCACTGTCTTCAGATGAACTGAATAGATACCTTGACGTCTTGGTGCTTGGTAAGCACAGTAATTTGTCAGTTGAGTCAGTGAACTCTTTGTGGTGGTTTGCTGGAGCCATGCGTGTCTGTGGGGCAGGCTCCATCCCCTGGTGCACACATACACACACGTCGTAGAACATCTGTGAAGAATAAGATTCATTGAATATTTTAGACAAGAGGTAGGCATGTGAAGGTAGTACCCTTGACTACTGTTGTTGAATTCACTTATTGTACGTTTAATAATATCACTAGTATTTCAACATCCTGATTTAGTCCAATACACCAGTATGTTGGACAGTAGGCATTCAAACACATTTTGTATGTGGTCTATGAAGACTTTTAATACAATTTAGGCTAAAATGCATGACGGGGACAGACGTCTTCTGAAGTTTAATTTATTCAGGGTACAAGCTTGCTTAAATACACACACATATCCACAACTTAAAACATGCCTTTTGGGGACCCCATGTTAATGTGCATGATGGGGACATAAATGTCTACTGAAGTTTGAATTATTAGCTTGCGTAAATACACACACACACACCATAAAACATGCGTTTTGGGGACCCCGTGAGGTGTACATGATATTACTAGACATTAGGACAATAAAATAAACTAATTATGTTGGACAGTAGGTATTCAGTACACACTTTTAGTTATGTGATCTACAATATTTAGACTTTTAATGCCCTTTACTTTAGGCCAATGTGCGTCACGGGAACATACATGCTGTTAGAGTTTTTAACGGGCCTGACAATTAAAGCCTGGACCCGAACTGGTCCAGCCCAAGGCTTGGCCTGGCCCAAAACATTACCATAATGTTAAGCCTGATAAGCCCCAGTAAAGGAATGTTGCAGGCATGTCATTCAACATCTGGTTAGAATAAGATTCATTGAATATTTAAAAGACAAGACGTAGGCATGTGAAAGTAGTGCACTTGACTATCAATGTTGAATGCACTTATTGAAAGTTTCTTTGGATAAAAGCGAGTTCGAAATGACTCATGTAAGATAATGTTACTAGTATTACAACATCCTGATGTAGTCCAATATACCATTTTGTTAGATAGTAGGTATTTAGAACACACTTTCAGTTTTGTGATATATATAACACACTTTAAGCTAATGTGCATCATGGGGACATATAAATACACACACATGTATTCTGAAGTTTAAATTATTTTGCCTTCAAGCTTGCATAAATACACACACACACACACATCTTAAAACATGCATATTGGGGACTCTGTGCTAAATGTGCATCATGGGGACATCTCTTCTGAAGTTTAAATTATTTTGCCTTCAAGCTTGCATAAACACACACACACACACAAACATCTTAAAACATGCATATCGGGGACCCCGTGCTAATGTGCATCATGGGGACATATATGTCTTCTGAAGTTTAAATTATTCCGCCTACTATCTTGCATAAATACACACCTCTAAAAACATGCATTTTGGGGACCCCGTGAGGTGTACTTGTTAAACTGATATTACTAGACATTAGGACATTAAAAGAAACAAATGATGTTGGACAGTAGGTATTCAGTACACACTTTCAGTTATGTGATGTACAATATTTAGACTTTTAATGCCCTTTACTTTAGGCCAATGTGCGTCAAGGGAACATACATGCTGTTAGAGTTCTCAACGGGCCTGACAATTAAAGCCTGGACCCGAACTGGTCCAGCCCAAGGCTTGGCCTGGCCCAAAACATTACCATAATGTTAAGCCTGATAAGCCCCAGTAAAGGAATGTTGCAGGCATGTCATTCAACATCTGGTTAGAATAAGATTCATTGAATATTTAAAAGACAAGACGTAGGCATGTGAAAGTAGTGCACTTGACTATCAATGTTGAATGCACTTTGAAAGTTTCTTTGGATAAAAGCGAGTTCGAAATGACTCATGTAAGATAATGTTACTAGTATTACAACATCCTGATGTAGTCCAATATACCATTTTGTTAGATAGTAGGTATTTAGAACACACTTTCAGTTTTGTGATATATATAACACACTTTAAGCTAATGTGCATCATGGGGACATATAAATACACACACACATGTATTCTGAAGTTTAAATTATCTTGCCTTCAAGCTTGCATAAATACACACACACACACACACACACACACACACACACATCTTAAAACATGCATATTGGGGACTCTGTGCTAAATGTGCATCATGGGGACATCTCTTCTGAAGTTTAAATTATTTTGCCTTCAAGCTTGCATAAACACACACACACACACACACACACATCTTAAAACATGCATATTGGGGACCCCGTGCTAATGTGCATCATGGGGACATATATGTCTTCTGAAGTTTAAATTATTCCGCCTACTATCTTGCATAAATACACACATCTAAAAACATGCATTTTGGGGACCCCGTGAGGTGCACTTGTTAAACTGATATTACTAGATATTAGGACATTAAAAGAAACAAATGATGTTGGACAGTAGGTATTCAGTACACACTTTCAGTTATGTGATGTACAATATTTAGACTTTTAATGCCCTTTACTTTAGGCCAATGTGCTTCAAGGGAACATACATGCTGTTAGAGTTCTCAACGGGCCTGACAATTAAAGCCTGGACCCAAACTGGTCCAGCCCAAGGCTTGGCCTGGCCCAAAACATTACCATAATGTTAAGCCTGATAAGCCCCAGTAAAGGAATGTTCAGGTATGCCATTCAACATCTGTTTAGAATAAGATTCATTGAATATTTAAAAGACAAGATGTAGGCATGTGAAAGTAGTGCACTTGACTATCAATGTTGAATGCACTTATTGAAAGTTTCGAAATGACTCATGTAAGATAATGTTACTAGTATTACAACATCCTGATGTAGTCCAATATACCATTTTGTTAGATAGTAGGTATTTATAACACACTTTTTTGTGATATATATAACACACTTTAAGCTAATGTGCATCATGGGGACATATAAATACATGTATTCTGAAGTTTCAATTATTCTGCCTACAAGCTTGCATAAATACACACACATCTTAAAACATGCATATTGGGGACCCCATGCTAATGTGCAACACAGGGACCACGTGAGGCCTACTTATGTTACACTGATTAGGACATTTAAATAAAAGTGGGGTACAAGTGGAAAAGGCATGCTGTGTTGCTGAAAACCTCTCCACAAACCTCTCTAGAGCACAACTACAAAGATTTGGATTACATTTCCTCTACTGCAACAATCTCACTTTGAATATAAATAAGTAAGTCAGGCTTATATGTTTGAGAACATGTCCTCACCTTAGTCCGCCATGGCCAGTCAGTTTCCATGGTTGTAGCTCAAATTTTCACCTGGTAAGATGTCTCACAGCAAAGAGACTTGAGGTGAGGTTTCTCTTCTCCTTGCATAATTATGTTCTTCCTCTGTTTATTACCCTTATACTTTGTCTTATACTTTCCTGAACCTGCTAGTCACCAACCCCACCACAACATGCAGGGAAGCGACTATTTAGGAATATGTATCAACATTGATATCAATATGTATGGCACCTGAATTTCCCAAGGATAATCAATAAAGCTTGCACAGTACAGATGGACAAAAATAATAAGTTAACGCTATTTTTGGTACATTCTGATCTATGTCCTTTTGCTAAATCCGGTTGCAATGTAGGCTCATCAATTGCAAATTAAGTAGATGGTTTTTAGTATCAAGTATACAATAGTATTAAATTAATGGTATTATTAAATATGACAATGTTTGGTTTCACTGTCTACATGGGCGACTTTAACGCACTCTGAAAAAGCTGCTTTGAACAGTCCTGACATATCTCTGCACAAGACAGTGGTCGGAATGTGAGGTCGAATGTGCACTCCACTGTACTGTACTGTGCTGCACTGCCCTCCACTCCACTGCACTGCACTGTACTGTACTGCACTGCACTGTACTGTTATCCACTGTACTGGTATCCACTGTACTGCACTGTTATATACTGTACTGTAATACGCTGT
>NC_137875.1:40334417-40356917 GCF_963924005.1 Protomyctophum bolini
AGAATCAAGATCCTGGGTGGTCTAGAACCTAAATCAGTTAAACTTGTCAACTCCGTCAGATGTTCGTCAACTCCGTCAGACGTTCGTCCCGTGATGTTTTTGTTAATTTCCAAAGAAATAGAAAATTCGCTGTCAAATCTTTTGTGCTTATGTATTGAAACACCAACTGAAATGATACGTAATGATGATTTTTTTTTTTTTTTACATGGTTTTCATGTTATAATATTGAAAATAAAGGTTGAAATGACGGTTTTGAGAAATTGGATATTTCATAATAGTGTGATATTGGAACAAAATAATATTAAAATATTTGTATTACTTAACTTGATTACTGAAAGCCATTATAAGATAACTGAGGACTTTATATTATTGTTGAAATGATAAAATTCAATTAAAAGGGATTTTAGTGTGTCTGACGGAGTTGACATGAATCAGGTATTAAGTGCATAAATGTCCCATTTTAGAAAGAAATGTTATGCGAAAAACCTGTTCCTTCTCAAGATTGGTAGTTGAGACCTGTGTCTACAAATACATCTATTTGATTTGAATGTATCTTAAAAAAAGAAAAAATCCAGTTTGAAAAAAGTTTTGTCCCTTATCTCAAGAATGGGTGAACTACATTGGACACAAAAAACATTTTAATACTATAGGTACTATACTAGTCATGAATTAATTAAAGCGGGTTTGGAATTGTGTAACAGCTGAAATCAACACTATTAAGTATTCTGATTTTAACATGCGGGGCCGCATTGAGTGAAGGTGGGGTGGGGGGGCCGCATGTGGCCCCCGGGGCCGCCAGTTGCCCACCCCTGGTATGAACCGTCATGATTCTGAACAGCACCTATAGACTCGTGGATGTACAGTATAGTGCATACAAAAAATGTGTACACGGACCATAATGTTGACCTCTGGAGTTCAAAAAGATATGCCATTCAGAAATGTATAATGCATAAGAGTGTTACCAGATTGGTTTAGTTGGGCATGTGCTTGTCTTTGCTATAGCATCTTTACATTAGGGGTGTATATACGATTATGAAATTATGACCGATATATATCCGATCTCCGATTATTTGCAGGGTCATATCTGCCGACACCGATTCCGATATTATACATAGAACCACAATGGAAACAAGCCTATTGGCCCAAAGCCTAACATTAATGAAGTATTCAATCAATCAATAAATAAATAGCATGTACTCTTTTCCAAGTGTCTGTTTTCACAACTGAATGAGACGAGTATACACAAATTAAATGTAGAATTTTTAATTCATTTTGCCGGTGAAAACCGATTATAAACAGTATATTATTACTTATTACTTATGACTTTAACTGGAACCCCTTGGCCTTGCATCCCTATTCTGGGGGCAACCAATTGGCAAAAAACAACAGATTCCACAAGCTCGCAATGCGAAGCTCATTTAGTATATTTGTTATATTTTAAGTTCAAATGAACGCATGATGTTCCTAAAAATCAATGGGTAAATTGATGTTAAATATTTGTGATGTCAGTATTGACCAAAACAACCGTTATGGCTATTAGCATTCTCGCAGTTCCAGTTAATATTAGATGGCCATCATTCAAAATGAATTATTGACGCATGCTTACAGTATAAAGTAAACACTTAGAATGAATGAATGAATGAATGAATTAACATTGTGTCAGGACTGAAAAAGAAAATAATACCTAAATAACCAGAGGGTCGACTGTCCTGTTATTGAACTATAGTTCATCATCACTGTTCTACAAGAGAATAACTGTGCCTCAATCATGTCACCGTTTGAACTTGAAAGATGTTATTTATTTTCCACTGGAAAGATTGTCAAAAAAGACCCAGGCTATGCAGTACACACACGCACATGCACGCACGCACGCACACACACGCACGCGCACACGCACACACGCACACACACACACACACACACACACACACACACACACACACCTTTCCTTGCTTACAGTGAGTCTTCCTGTAGTTGTGGCGCCTGGCGTAACACAAACATGGAGCAACAATACAGCGCTGGCTAATCTATGATCCTGAGGAACATCGAGTTCTGGAAACGCGCACAGACGCACGCACGCACGCACGCACACACACACACACGCACAGACACACACACACACACACACACACACACACACACACACACTCACTCACAAACAGCCCAACAAACAACAACCGTCCTAGACTGGAGCAGCGACCACAGCTCAATCAGGGGAAGGGAGATGCAGGAGATTGCTGATGTTTCTGATAGGCAGTGAAAGAGAAGTATGTGCCTATATGCACACGCACGCGCACACGCACGCGCACATGCACACGCACACGCACACGCACACACGCACACACACACACACACACACACACACACACAAACACACACACACACACACACACACACACACAAACAAACCCAAATCATAGGGATATATAGATAGCTGAGACACACTCGCTAAGTGGAGGAGAATTAAGCGTAGAATGACAGACAGACAGACAGACAGACAGACAGACAGACAGACAGACAGACAGACAGACAGACAGACAGACAGACAGACAGACAGAGCCCCGCCTCAGGCAGAATACCAATCAGGGTTGTGCTTGATTGATGTCCATGCTTGATGCATGCGGGGAAATTAACGGGGCTATAGGTCACCATGAGCAACCTCGCTAAAGAGGAACGGCAGTGGCTCAGGGGTAGAGTGGCCGGTATAGATATAGGGCAGATGGGAACCCTGAGGTGTCCTTGAGCAAGGCTCTATATATATAGACCCCTACTTGGTCCCGATGAGTGTGAGTGAGTGGGTGAATGTAATCTGTGCAATCTGTAGCGCGTGGGATAAAAAGCGCCACAGCATTTCACCATTTAAAGAAGGAAATCAACATGGATACAAAGCAGCCATGCACCAAACACATAGTTGCTGGGATGGTTTATCGGCACACGAGGGTACACACACACAAAACGGAAAACGAAACCTCTGGCCTCTAACAGTTCACAGAGTGGCTTGTAGGCCTACTGTACATGACAACCAAGGCCGAGCGAGGCCCACGGCCATGCAGCAACTGTCCTGTTATCAGCCAACTCCCTCATGCCTTCTTTGTTGATAGTCATGTTAAACTATATATGTATCAAGGGGGCCAAGCCTTTAGTGCAGTTCTGGCTTTTTTAACCGTGCATTCTGTTGAAGACGCGAAGCCGGCCCCCAACCATTGATTGGCCAAAGGTTGGCGCTATATATAGCACTCAATTGAAAATGAACAGGCATATAGCTCATGAACGCTTTGACCATCAGCAATACAACTTTGCAGGGCCGGATCTACCGTAGGGCACTTTGGGCATGTGCCCAGGGGCCCTTGGGCACCAGGGGCCCCTCAAAAAAATAAAAAAATAAATAAAATAAAAACGTTTTCTTTTCCTTCGTTTTTTTTCTTTTTCACAGAAAATGTCCCTGCTAATCCGAATGAAATAAATGGTGTCTAAAAAGATTAGTGTTTTATTGTTGGTGAGAAGGGCAGCTGGCAATTGTGTGTAAAGCAGCAACAATGCGCTAGATGGGCTGTCACTCTGGGGGGGGGGTAGGCGACCGGAAATAGGCCAATATAACGGCACAAAACGGCTCCAAAACAGCAAAAGCCCTTCGAGCTTCAATGCCCAGGGGCCCTTCAGAGGTGTTAATCCGGCCCTGCAACTTTGATACGCATGCCGAACAACTTTGTTGAAAACCACTCAATAGTTTAGCCCCGACCTTTGTCTATACCTGAATATGAGCTGAATTGTACTATAGCAGCAGAAGCAAGAAGGATAAGAAAAAAAACATACAAACATAATATAGGCCCCCCTCAATGATCCAAAACCACCGGCCAGACACACATGCGCGCTCGCATTTCAATGAATGTAAACATTTTGTATTCAGCTATTAGTGTTAGATTGTCGTCTTACACAAACATGTAATTCACATTGACAATGAATGGAGAATTTACGTCATTATGTGTCTGAGCAACAACTTGTCATTCATACTTATTGATGTCATTCACATGCACTTACACCCTATATTCTCTGTCTATTCTCTGTCAACAACAAGCAAAATATATTTGCCAAAGAATTGCCGATCTACGAGCTCACAACGCGCCGCGGCTATTTGAATGTCGAATGGTCTTTTTCATATTTTGTCCAAGGTGCTCCAATGTTTTCATATTGCTGGATAATTTGGATCGTCATAGTCATACATTTTATATTGCACATTATGTTTTCATGTGCATGCATCTGTCCTCACTTCTAAACATAGTCAAGGAACTAGCACACATCCAGAAAACCGGCCCTTTTGTTGGGAAAGATGACAAAGACATGTGTTAGCATTATGCTATGCTTTAGCTATTGAGAAATAGCAGACCTACACCGAGTGGCGCGCTACAAGCTTGTGTAGGTCTGCTATTTTTGAAAAATCGAAGAGCGACTGACACATAGAAACATGGCTTTTTCAGAAAACTGTCAGGATGTAGAAGACAGTGTCAGAATTACAGACCATCGGGGGCCTCTGCGATCATCAGATGCGACATTCTGCCCGCGACAGTCATGTGACCCCGCCTTTACGGTATAGCACAGGAAGGGGACGTACAGTATAAGAGGGGAAGCTGGCGGACAGGAAATAGGAAGTGGCACGGAGACAGAGTCTTGAAGAAGGGGAGAGAGAGAGAGAGAGAAGAGGAAATAGTACAGTATACCTTTGCGCAAAAATAACAATGAACATCAACAAATGCCGGGATGGAGTAGCAAATGGGAGTATAGCAATAGGGGTGTGGGTGGGGGGGGGGGGACTCAATGTAAAAAGTAAAACGCGTGCTCTGTATATATACGTCATTTTAAAAAGTAAAATTTCAAGTTGATTCGAGTTAGGTATTCAAGCCGTTTGTCGCATGTTAAAAACAGACAAAACAAATCCTACTCCTAAACTACTGTAGAATAGAATAGAACTATATTGATCCCACATGCAGGGCACATTCAAAGGTATAGTAGCAGCAGGTATTGGGAAGAAATATGCAATAGAGGGTATACTGTATATGCGCGGCAGCGCGTGACATCATCCACGCCTACTGATTTCATTAACCCATTTTGGACGGGAACCCATTTTGGTGTTATAGCATCATGTCGTGCTTTAGCTATTGAAAAATAGCAGATCTACAAGCTCGTAGCGCGCCACCGAGTGGCGCGCTACGAGCTTGTATAGGTCTGCTATTTTTTTTAAACCGAAGAGCGACTGACACAGAAGACATTTTTTTTTTAGAATCTGATCTCAGGTCAGAATAGAAAACTGTCAGGATGTGGAAGACATTTTTTTTTAATCTGATCTCAGGTCAGAACGGGTTAAACAACGTTGAACTGACGCCGTTGCCACTCACTTTTCCACTCGATTTGCCACTCACTTTAATGCATGCGCGATCTATATATAGTGTCCAATATCAGTGTGGCCGCCATCCTGCCGCATGCGTATACTTCACGATCGTTCAATAACGTTACAAGATTAATCCCAAGGGATTAATCCATGCATGACTGACTGGCGTTCAGGATTAAAGGATTTCCACAATCTATGGAACGGACTTCAACTGTATTCCATCTCTGTCTGGAGAGCGAGAAAGAATGAGATAAAGACAACAATGGGAGGCAAAGCGGAGGGTTCCCAGACCACCCCCTCCCCCCCCCATGCTGGGTCACTCCCAGTGGGAGGTCTCTTCCAAGTTCATTTAACCAGTGGATGACCTCTTCTGTAATTACTTTGAAACCATCAAAACCTGAGGCCGAGTTATACGGTTGGGTGCATTAACCCATTTTGACCTGAGATCAGGTTCTAAAAATTCTACATACATACATCCTGACAGTTTATCTGAAAAAGCTACGTTTCTATGTCAGTCGTTTTCAAAAATAGCAGACCTACACAGGCTTGTAGATCTGCTATTGTTCAATAGCTAAAGCATAACATAACGCTAACACCAAAAGGGGTTCCCGCCCCAAAATGGGAGAAAGCACGTCGAAACCCTCAGTGTTCGAGCGTTTATTAATAATAGCAATTTCTCTACTTATTGTTCTAAATTTTGTTTTAAATTAATTGAGCAAGTGCCACAGATCAAGTAATAATCTGAGGCATTTGCATACTCTATTTTATGGGTAATAAAAAAAAGGCCTTATGATCCTTAGAAATTGGTTATTAAAAGAGAATAAAAACTGGTTAGTGGGCTAGTTAACTCATTCTGAACGGGAACCCATTTTGGTGTTGGCGTCATGTTATGCTTTAGCCATTGAAAAATAGCAGATCTACAAGCTCATAGCGCGCCACCGAGTGGCGCGCTACGAGCTTGTAGGTCTGCTGTTTTTGAAAAATCGAAGAACGACTGACATTTTTTAAAATCTGATCTCAGGTCAGAATGGGTTTATCAGACCAGTTGTGTGTCCAGTGGAAACCTCGTATGAATCTGATCTCAGGTCAGAATGGGTTAACCGCGGGGTCCTCTGGTAGGCTTTTTTCAGTCTGGAGGCCTTGATGGCAAAGGTCTCCCAGGGTGCATGTACGTTGGTTAAACAGGGTGCAGTACTTAGTTTAGACAGTTTTTGGTTTAGACTATAGTCATTGGTTAGACCAGCCATTAGTCCTATACAACTACAACCTATCTCAAACCCTCACCCTAAACCTATAACCTCCCACGGGGGGCAGCACACCTAAACCTATAACCTTAACCCATGTCTAACCAATGACTAGTCTAAACTAAGTATGCACCCCGGTTAAACATACTAACAGTCCGACAGGCATTAAGTTTCGACAACACCGTCGCGCCCCACATGCGCTCATGCCGGTTACAACTAACCCGTGCTTGCGGGTTAAAACTCACCCATGGCTCCCAACATGCGGCGCGGCAGGTTTAAACTAACCCGTGGCAGGGTACAACAACTAACCTGTGGCTTCCCTTCCTGTGAGGTTATAGGTTGAGGGTTGGGGTTTGTTGGGGTATAGGGCGTCGGAACTCATGACTGTATAGGGACTGTGAGTCCGTCGGACCAAACACATCTCCCTCAGTGAGTCGCCATGAAAACTCGGAACGAGTAGGACTGGGTTTACAGTGCAAACACACCTCCCTGGTAACTTAAAGCTCTCCCCCCCCCCCCCCCCCCCCTCTGTTTGTGGCGCCTGCTGCCTAGCTGGCTCCTTAGAGAAGTAGTCACAATAAACCATACGCCCCCCAAACCTACTGAAGAGGAGTCACACTGCTGGGAAATGTACTGCATCTATTCCGTATAGCCTCCACCCGTCTCTCTTGACTACGATATCATTATCTTCAGGTGTGACAATAGCAGGTCTACAAGTTCACGCCGCGGCATCACATCACGACCCCATATCTTTTAATTAAATAAGGCTCAAGTAAAACCACACTCAAAGACAAGGTATTGCTTTTCCATTGTCACGGTTTCGACTCAGGATATGTAGAACCCAATTGCAGAGACAGAGTATAGGAGCAGAGCAGGTCAAATGATTTATTCTCCAAAACACAGGAACACAAGAGAACGCAGGAGAACACAAAGAACTATAGGACTGAACACTGTAACAACATCTATAATCAAGCCAGGGAACACAAGGGACTGAGGGTTTAAGTAGACACAGGGATCACAATACACAGGTGAACAGAACAAACAATCAACACTGGGATTGGCTGGGAGACTAACAGGACACAGGTGGAGAAAACTAGTAATCACAGGGAGGTGAGACAAGACAGGCAAACACAACTATAGGCAGAACAGGAAACAGCACTACTAGGGCAACACTACATAATAAAAGTGTACAACAGACACTGATATCGTGACACATCCATATAAGAACATTCCAATAAGCAAATTCCCAGACAATATGTAAGGGAGGATATTGGATAATATCTGCCTATACTGTAGGTGGTCATTGTCGGGACATAATTCACCTTCATTCATAATTCATAATATACCTAATGAACCACCTCCGCTTTGCGTTGGTGGTTAGACCCCCTGTCTGTGAATTATCTCCCTAAATTGACCCAAAACACGATAAAACTACATATTTCCTTGCTTGCGGTAATGAAAGTATATTCCATAAGTGTCAGTGTCGGAAAACAAGGAAGTGAGTTGATCAAATAGAATCCATTTTCGGTTGCTATGCTTCGTTCTATTTCTCGCTCAAATGTTTTCAAACTAGTTTTTGAGAGCAATGTTTATAGCTGTAAGTGTGTGTGTGTTGTGTGTTGTGTTTACATGGCTGTAAATCAGCCGTAAATCAAGCGGGGCACAGCAGGTGCTCCAAGGGTTTGATTATAGGCATCGGTCCGTTATAGAACGGAGCGGTCTGTTTTCATGAAATAACACACTGCTGAATTCTGCGATTGACCAATCAGAATCAAGCATTCAACCAAGCCATGTAATAAATATTCTTGTATCACAATATCCGTATAATATATATATATATATATTGCCCAGCTACAATAAGCAAAGTCTTTGTGAGTAGTACATCCCTTCTCCTCCCACATTAGAAATGATTTGGCAGGTCAAGTACATTATCCTGACATAACATAAAGTCTTAAACCATGTCTGTTTCTGACTCTTCTAGACCAGTCTGCTGGAACACATTGCGTAATAGATGGCTAAATGAATGGGTGCTTGGGACCAGAATATCCACAATGATTAACTTTAGTACCAAGAATGTATAACGTCAGAAATCAAAACAAACTTAAATCATTTGGTAGTGCTGCATCAAACAATAAGTTAAAAAAAGACGAAGTATAGGACATAGGAGTCTGCACAAGGGTGGGAGTGGATGAAATATGTTATATTGTTTGTCAACACACACGCGTCCATGCCTTGGTTGTCCCACACAAACCGCCGTGATATGCTAAACAGACCAGAGGCGTCCGCTATATGTGCCAATTAGTCCCAGCAAAGACGCGCTGTGATTGGCCAAAGTACAGTCACTTTGTTCTGCCGAAAGCTCACCCCAAAACATGATTTACGATACTGTGGCGACTCGTGTTTGTTTTGTTTGTTTACAACCAAGGCATGGATGCTTGTGCGTAGTGACAACTATTCATTAGAAGATAACACAGTTATAGTTAGATAACTTAGTCTTTGTGTAATCATTTCTAAAATGTCACAAAAGACCTGTGTGCATTGTAGCCTATAATATGATGTCCAATCGTTTAGTTTCATTTTCATTCAGATTTGTACAAAATGGGGGGAAAGTTACATCTCCATAAGTGTTTTTTTTTTACAGACATGTGGGTCCTCCTTTCTGACCATGTGCGTCTCTCTCTCAGTCTCCCTGTCTCTATTCCTACTGTATATGTCCTTTGGAGGGCAGGTTGAAAGGCTCGCATACGGTAAGTGTGTGGTGGTGTTTGGGTAAGTGTTTGCAGGCAGGGGTTGGCAGGGGTTAGCACACACAAAGAGACACAATGGGCCCGGTGCCAGCTGGTTCCTGACTAGCATAGCTGTAGCAGACTGCTGTTGGTCAGTGTGTGAAACGCTGAGCTGACATGTCCACAGCGACAACGACGACACATTGGGCCAAAGCTCTGCTCTTTCTTTTCTGTCAACATGAGCTTTATCTTTGTGTCCATTTATACAGCCTTATCTGTTTCTCTTCCACTTTTGTTGTTTGTTGTTGTTTGTCATGAATTAATTCATTCCCCATGTCTGTATATTCTAGGTTTATTTGTGTTCCATTGTCTGTGTGATTGTGTGTTGTTCTGAAGAAAATCTATATGATGTGAGATTTCTAGACCACAATTTTAACTACACTAGTGGGCTGGTCGTCACAGCCCGGGGGACAATCTGCATCTGTTTTGCTGCTCTATTATGGATTTAAAAACAAAGAACTGACAAAACTAAAACTAGAAAAGTTTGCTCCTCGTGGGGCACAGGTCTCCACCAGGCCAAGGACTGTCTAAAAGAGGACGGGACGCGAAGAACGTAAGGGCGCCGCCATGTTGAAGGAAAGAAACATGCGCAGTTGCAGACCAAGGAAGCTGAACGAGGAAGTGTTGGCTGCATAATATAGCCCCATTGCGCATGTTTCTGTCCTTCCATGGAGCACCGTGTGAGCAACATGGCGTCGCCCGTACTACGCCATGTTGTCTTCGCGACTCGTCCTCTTTAGACAGGCCTTGCACCAGGCCAGGAAGTAGAAGTCAATCTTTAAAGGAGAATTCCATACTAAAAGGCTTTCTTACCTTTCTTTGAAGTTGTTACGTCCCAACCAAAGAGGTCCAGGTGTTATTTTGTACAAAAGCTCCTTATTGGCTATTTCCCCTACCATAAGCCCTAAATGAATTGCATTGAATTGAATGGGAATTGAATGGGGCTATGGGGTGTTGTGCTAATTTGCTTATTTCCATCGCTCAAAATTATAATTTCTTTGTATATATCCTCTTTTCATAATGTAAATAATATCCCAAGCTGCACACTTTACTACTTCTTTCGATGGAAATAAGATAATTAGCATAACACCCCATAGCCCCATTCAATTCCCATTCAATGCAATGCAATTCATTGAGGGCTTATGGTAGGGGAAATAGCCAATAAGGAGCTTTTGCACAAAAAAACACCTGGACCTCTTTGGTGGGGACGTAACGACTACAAAGAAAGGTAAGAAAGATAACAAAGCATTCTAGCATGGAATTCTCCTTTAAGCCAATCAGGATGAAAAATGAAAAACTGGGCGTGACGTTTCACGGCAATCAATTCATGATTTGAGGTATTTTGTTCATAGTCAGCCACAGCTCCGTTTGCACATGCCAAAGTTACCCGACAAACTGAGCGTACAGTATGCTCTGAGCACGACGTCCACCAAGAGGAACAAACTTTTGGGACTCACCGAATCAGTGAAATCGTTTCGTCTTCGTAACGCAGAGTGAATACAACGCTCTCAAGGTACAATTAAGTGAGTGTTTTACTGCGTGGGGATTATGGAACACATTTTAATAAGACGCAGGTAGTTGTTATAGAAACGCAGCATACATACAGAGACCCCTCACACTGAATACACGTGTAGCAACACATAAAAGTTCTTGGTAATTGGATCCTCTCGTGAATAACACCACATGGCTCTTTGAAGCCCCGATGAAATATCGAGACTCAAATAAACACAGCAGTGCGAGCCAGGGCAGGAGCCGTGAATCACACAACCTATCAGGGTAATTAAGACTTTCTGAACGGGAACCCATTTTGGCATCATGTTATGCTTTAGCTATTGAAAAATAGCAGGTCCACAAGCTCGTAGCGCGCCACCGAGAGTGGCGCGCTACGAGCTTGTAGGTCTGCAATTTTTTTGAAAAATCGAAGAACGACTGACATTTTTATAGAATCTGATCTCAGGTCAGAATGGGTTCATCAGACCAGTGTGTGTCTGTCCACAGTGGAAACCTCGTATGAATCTGATCTCAGGTCAGAATGGGTTAAGACTTTCCCGGCAGAGCGGATGACTTTACTGTAGTGGCGCTCTTTTATACACTCGGGGGACACAAAAGGAAATACAAACACGCGCGCGCATGCATGAAATACATAAATCAAGCATGCAAGTGACACTCAACACTCAACACAAAACAAGCACATGCAAAAAGAATTGCATGATTGTGCATGTATGCTCTTCCACAAATTAATGTGTGTGTACACACACGCGCACGCCCACACACACACACACACACACACACACACACACACACAGACAGACAGGGACGCACGCTTGCAACATCCTAAAATGGCCGATAACTCTCCGCCGAAAGATTGCTCTACTCAGTTTCATAGCCAGAGGAAATGCCTTTATCCTATCTCTCTCTCTCTCTCTCTCTCTCTCTCTGTGTGTCTTGATCTCTCTCTCTCTCTCTCTCTCTCTCTCTCTCTCTCTTTCTCTCTCTCTCTCTCTCTCTCTCTCTGTGTGTCTTGATCTCTCTCTCTCTCTCTCTCTCTCTCTCTCTCATTCTCCTTGGAGGCCATTTCCCGATGACAGATTTCTGTGTTCTCGTTTAGGGATGGGCAATATATGGATGCGATATTATGATCGTGATATCATATGAGACTGCATGATATTATGTCATGTCGGATCTTTGATCAACGTATACCTGCAGCCTTTGATTATATAGACATAGATGATCGTTATATTATTCATGTATTTTTGCGAAAGCACCAATAGTCACTCCCACACGATATAGAATGTTGTGATTTTGCCCATGAGCCAAAATACACCAAAATACATCAGTGTGTTATTGTGACGTGTCATTCTTCATTTATTTATTTCATAGCAAAAACAGCAGATCAGAAATCTCACAACAAGGGGACGACACACCGCGATTGCGAAGTCATTAACCGTGATGACCACTACACCAAGGCCAAAGGCCACAGAGGTGACCGTGGTGACCACTACACCAAGGCCAAAGGCCACAGAGGTGACCGTGATGACCACTACACCAAGGCCACAGGCCACAGAGGTGACCGTGATGACCATTACACCAAGGCCACAGGCCACAGAGGTGACCGTGATGACCACTACACCAAGGCCAAGGCCACAGAGGTGACCGTGATGACCACTACACCAAGGCCAAGGCCACAGAGGTGACCGTGATGACCACTACACCAAAGCCAAAGGCCACAGAGGTGACCGTGATGACCACTACACCAAAGCCAAGGCCACAGAGGTGACCGTGGTGACCACTACACCAAGGCCAAGGACACAGAGGTGACCGTGATGACCACTACACCAAAGCCAAAGGCCACAGAGGTGACCGTGATGACCACTACACCAAGGCCAAGGTCACAGAGGTGACCGTGTTGACCGTCACGGCTGCTGGTCAACAATACGTTTCCTACACCGGACAATAAACTGAAACACCTATTTACAGTAAAGAGGGTCTGTGCCTAAAAGCATAGGCAGACTACACTACGAGCAGTGTTAAAATATCTCTGAAATGTGTAGAAACTGATCTTGTAAGTTCTGTATATCAAAATGGACCGATCGCTGTCTGTCTGTCTGTCTGTCTGTCTGTCTGTCTGTCTGTCTGTCTGTCTGTCTGTCTGTCTGTCTGTCTGTCCACTTCCGGGTCACCAGTGAAATGCATGTTGGGACGGACACAGATTAATACTGGACACAGACACACTTTTCCACATAACAGACCCACACGGGGGGAAAACAACTCTGATACTACTATAGCTACACTCTTGCGTCAGTCGACAGAACTTCGTCTTTGGGGAAGCGTCGCGGGCCAACGCAGGGGTTACGTGGCACGGGCGGGCACCTGGAAGCCAGCTCTGACAGTGGGGGGCATGTTAACGTGAACACACGCGCCGTTTTGACACCACATGTCCGCTCCCTCCTCAACCATACCGTGCCACATATAGGCTACATGCACGCTGAAAGCCTGCGGACACTGACTGGGCGCTGCCTGACTTATATACTAAAGAGCATGTTCTCGGCTGTGCGCGGCTTCTTTTTCCGGGTTTTTAAAGACAGCATGGTGGATGGAAAACAGAAGAAGCTGCGCAGCACATGCTTCTTCTGTCGGCGGTTCTGTCAGCCGTTTTGCGCTTATAGGTGTGGAAACAGTGACTATATACGACATGGTCACAGCCCTGCGCGCACCCAGCGTGGCGGCGTGACACACTGAACATCACCGTCACAAGTATTCATAACGTTATGACCATCCCAACAGATATAAAAGTGTACAGGATTGTTGCCAAATAAGGCAATTCCCCGTTCCGGGTGGACTTAATAAACCCTGTTGTTGTTGTTGTTGTTAGACCATCTGTAAACAATCCCCCCCCCCCCTTATCAGTAATGTGATCTATTACATTGCATTACCCCATTCTGACCTGAGATCAGATTCATACGAGGTTTCCACTGGACACATACGCTGGTCTGATTAAACCATTCTGACCTGAGATCAGATTTAAAAAAAAATGTCAGTCGTTCTTCGATTTTTCAAAAATAGCAGACCTATACAAGCTCGCAGCGCGCCACTCGGTGGCGCGGTACGAGCTTGTAGATCTGCTATTTTTCAATAGCTAAAGCATAACGTGACGCTATAACGCCAAAAGGGGTTCCCGTTCAGAATGGGTTAACCCACACTGAACATCATTTGCTGTTCATATATTCACAACGGGTCTATAGGACTATAGTAGTCTTAAATTAAATAAATTAGGCTACATAAAATGAAGGGGAAATTAAAGGGGGGCGCGAATTAGAGCAGAATCTGTGTTTGTTACACGTTTAATTTCTCAGGGCAAATAAAATGTGTACAGTATATATATTGCTTTTGGAAACTTTTGTACAGTATATATATATATTGCTTTTGGAAACCTGCACTTGAAAGCTATAGCACCCCAGCTATTCTGGGGGGAACGTTCACTGAAAATATAGCCAATCTACAAGCTCACAACATATACGCATGGGGGGTCAAGTATAGTATACAATACTGTATACATAGCTGACCCCGGTCAACTAAATATTAGTTTACTATGGGGGGTTTAGTGTTAAAACAACATCAGTCAGAGAAGAGCTATAAGATGAGATGTTTCATGGGAAAGCAGTGAGCGGTCTACTCTAACTGCTTAGATAGATAGATAGATAGATAGATAGATAGATAGATAGATAGATAGATAGATAGATAGATAGATAGATAGATAGATAGATAGATAGATAGATAGATAGATAGATAGATCCCAGCTCTTTAGAAAACCGAAAATAAATGTTCAGGTCAAGTCAGGGTATACCAATTGCATCCACTCAGCAATGATTATACTATTGGAGTATTTAGAGCTATAACATTATTTTAACTAATAAATATACCACCCCCTTAACATGTCCACACAAATAGAGAAGCAGGGTAGCCTACTATATTCTACTGCAAGTAAAATATGATCTGCATTAAATATGTATAGCCTGTACAGTTTGATTCAAAAGGCAAACTGCATTATTATTCCCAATTCACTCAAAAGCAGTGCTGATGAATACAAAAAAGCTTTCACAGAGCTTTTGAAAAGACTTAATAAATATGTTAAATTATCGCGGAAGCTATAAATCAAGTGGTCTTGCGTGGAGAAGGATTGTTGTTTCATCCCAATATATGATATCTTCCACACTGCAAGCAATATCAGCATTAAGTTATGTTTATTGTACCTTTTTACCTCCATTATGATGAATTCCTGTCCTGTTCTTTGACTATATCGAAGTGTCTATTTGTACGTCGTCTCTAAATGTTTTGATGAATTGAACATGATGGTGGACCCTCTTGTAAACAAGCGTACTGCTTATAATTGGGTCGTCCACTCACAGTTGACAGTCTTTGTATTGAGTTTGTGCTTGAAATGTAGGCTACTGTAATTCTGCAAACTGTTGATAAATATTTCAATCAATCAAACAAACAAACAAACGGCCATAACTCAGAAAGAAAGACAGACCATATGCAAGCGCTGCGAGCTGTGCCCTCTGCAGCAAGCAACAGGTTGAAATGAATCACTATATGTGCCCATTTTCAGGGAATAATCCCCAAATAGACAGTCACACTCACACACTGTTTAGTTTACCAATTCATTTGATATATCCTAAACATTTCAACGATAGATAGGCTACAATTAAGAGAAATTGGTCTCACCTCTTTTTCTCCTTGTCCGCCGTCATGTCCTTTTCTCTTTCTGGCAGTGTAAATTCCCCCGAAAGTCCGCAAGTCCGCCTTTTTTCTTCTTTTGTTTTTGTTTTTAATATAATAGCCTACAACTATAAAACAAAATAAAAAATAGAATGTGCGCTAAACTGAAAGCATTGCTGTTCAAATACAAACACAACAGAATAGAGAGATATCACTTTTATGTCACTATAACCTTCTCTCAAGGTTTTGGTCCATAGTCTGTGGGATCGGAGCCATACAGTCTCAGAACACTGCCGAGGATTGTACAGCCCTTTCACCCGATTCACCCGAAGACAAAGTCCACGGAAGGCTGCTTCTTTACGGTATACTATAGACCCAGGCCCGCGTCCCGTTCCACAATATGGCTCTGCACTTCTCAATAGTTTTCTCGGTTGCGTCGCAATAAAGGACGAAAAACTCCCATGCAGCCCGCAGCCAGCCAGACCCAGACCCGTCAGTCGGGGCTACCTTCTCGTCTCCGACGCACTTACTTCCACTCTCTCTGCCCTTAGCTGCGATCAGCTGCCCCGCTGTCAGCCGCTACTCAAACCGGGCAACGCGATTGGTGGGGAACCGTCACCAGGGACCGCCTCCCCCCACCACACCCCCCTGGCCTGTATGCTATCCAGCCGCGTGTGAGAGACGGACGAAGAGGTTTGACACCTGTGTGGCCTACTCTACCCTACTGTATAGGGTAAACTTTTTCATGTCAAGGACCCCCAGTTTGACATGCATCTATACGGAACCCTATTTAATAGCATTTCTATCTCTGGGACCCCCAATTTATATTGTATAAAATCAATGCTAATTTAACTCTGAGGTCCATTTGGTTCCATTTGTACACTCTCTGAGTTACAGACCCATAAGGGTCCATTTGGTTCCATTTGTACACTCTCTGAGTTACAGACCCATAAGGGTCCATTTGGTTATATTTGTATACACTCTCTGAGTTACAGACCCATAAGGGTCCATTTGGTTATATTCGTACACTCTCTGAGTTACAGACCCATAAGGGTCCATTTGGTTCCAAATAATGATTTAGCTGGGTCCCCCATGAACTCCCTCAAGGACCCCTGGGGGTCCCCGGGCCCCACTTTGGGAACCACTGGTATAGAGTGTTCATTGTGTCTAAACAAAACTAATAATAACTAGAACTGCACTCTGCCGAGTGCATACTTGCTTGTTGCACACTAGTAGGCCATAAATGGCCTACTAGTGCGCAAGCAGAGCGCGCAAGTACTTTCGACCGCTACAAACCGCTACAAACTGTCAAATCTCAGTTTCTGCATATGTCATTTGTAAGTTGATTAGCGGTATACTGTGGTTACTTTGCGCCCTATGCACCGTCCCAGCCTTTTCGATGCGTATGCACCGTCCCAGCAATGACTAATGACTAGACATACGTATACATATACATATACATATACATATACATATACATATACATATACATATACATTATACTATATAGAGTATGTAGTTGTAATTTGATTAGCAGTATACTGCAACTCCCCCCCCCCACCCCCCCCCCCCTCTCTCTCTCTCTCTCTCTCTCTCTCTCTCTCTCTCTCTCTCTCTCTCTCTCTCTCTCTCTCTCTCTCTCTCTCTCTCTCTCAATTCAATTTCAATTTCAAAAGGCTTTATTGGCATGATAAATATGTTTTACATTGCCAAAGCGTACATACAACAAAACAAAAGTCAATAAACATCCAACAATAATGAACAACAAACAATACAGTAACAATGAAAATAAATTAACAAACATAAACATAACAGCAACTTAATGACCCTGTTCAGACAGATATACCTGTCTCTTCTGTCCACTGGCTGTCCCTCAGTTGATGACAACTCCATACATATTTTGCTGCCAAAACTGTGCATTTGGACTGTTCTCCCAGAACATATTGGAGTGATGAGTTATTAATGGTAGATTCAAATTCTTTATATTTTTCTTTAAATTTAGGGAAGAATGATTCTCTGATGTCTCTGATGATGATTCTCTCTCTCTCTCTCTCTCTCTCTCTCTCTCTCTCTCTCTCTCTCTCTCTCTCTCTCTCTCTCTCTCTCTCTCTCTCTCTCTCTCTCTCTCATTAGCAGGCAACAGTGCCCTCTGCTCTCTGTTTCTGGCACAACAGCGCCCCTACTGGTATACTCATGGTCATATACTGGTGCTCATTAACGTCACAGACACACATAGGTGAACACGGACATTGCTGTTCCTTGGAGTGGTTGCACCACTCAAAAATACCATATACACCCACAATTAGGGTGACCACCAGATCCAAAACTGTTCATTTGAGGGACATTGCGCTTGTGGGACAAGTGGGGCGGGAGAGGACGGGGTTTTAATGGCAACTTTTACGTTTCTATTAAATGCCTTATACGTCATATTCGACCATATACGCCTAATATTGCCTATCATTTTGTTATTAAACCCCTCTGGGCATAATGTCACATTATTTTTGATCCTATACACAGGTTTAATGTTTGTCTTTAGTTCAATGTCTGTTTAGTAAACGCCATTGACAATGAAGCGAACATTTACGACGTCATAATGTGTCATTTATACGTCTTATATGTTGTCTCTTTATTGTTAATGGCGTTTAATGTTTATTGTGTTGCCACCGTTTGTTTTACATCGCCATTACATCACCATTATACATCACCTAATCCAGGCGTTCTCAACGTTTTTGGCCGGGGACCCCCGGGGACCCCCGGAGATGCTTTTTGGCAGTGATCTCGGGACCCCCGCCCAGCCCCGCCCCCTCCCGACCCCCAATATAAATTGACCGCTACAATAACCTTAATAGTATAGAGACAATACACCATGAATAAATACTGAAACCAGATAATCATTAGGGAAGGTGTATATGTGTAGGCTACTATAATGTAAACTCTTCATTTCCATTTTCCAGCCATTAAAAAAAAAAAAAAAAAAAAACCCGACCCACGGGTTGAGAACCCATGAACTAATCAACATGAGTTAGACTTTAATATATTAGCGCCCCTCACTTCACACGGGTGTGATTTTTAAATGTAATTCTGGTCATGGTATGGCTGACTTGATACTCTGTCTAGCCTATGGGGATATTCCTCATGTTATTTTAACATCCTTAAACCACATCTTGCAGGCAAAGAGAGAGATTTACAACTGAATCCAACTAGGGGACTGACTATAACTAATAGGGCACAGTCACTTAATTGTGCTCTGGCATTCACAATGTGGGACAAGGGTCTCAATTTGTGGGACGCCTAAAAAGTCTTGGAAATGAGGGACTGTCTCACGGTGTGCAAAGGGGACTTCTGCTCACCCTACCCACAATGGGCTTTCCCCCCCCCCCCCCATTTCTTTCTTTTTTTCACTGGACCATTCTCACGTGGGTGGACCAAAGGAGAGGTTATACTATTCTTTTGTTTTTTCGTGAAAAATCATAATGCAACATTAAAGAATTTATCATAATTTATTATATTTATCAACATATTGGGTAACAGGATAATTCATAATAATAATAACAGGATAACAGGATATTGGATAATGATTGCCTGGCCTATCCTGCAGAGTTTAGGATTGTGGTGTAAATTGGAGGTATATTATTAATGGGCTGTATTTTGCGTGTCTTAAGTACCAGGTCTTATTCCCTAACTTGAGTAAACTAAAGACCTGGAGGCGTGGTCAATGCTCTTTGGCCACTCAGAATAGCCAAATGGCATTGACCACGCCTCCAGGTCTTTAGTTTACTCAAGTTAGGGAATAAGACCTGGTACTTAAGACACGCAAAATACAGCCCTATTATAGTGTCCACTCTGCAAGGGAGTGCGGACACAATGAATATTCTCTCTCGGTCGTTACATCTCCCTGTTTCAATTGCCAATTGGCATGCAGTCACTGAGCTGGTCTATAGCATCATGCAACACGTCCTATATCACCATCACCCTAAAACAGCAACCAAGTTGTAAAACTGAACAACCACCTGAAAACACCCAAGCAGCCAGCTTGTATACATCCTAATGAACACCATGTCAACACTGTGAACAGCATCACCCCAACAGCAGCACCTTATAAATTAAATAAAACGAATTAATTCATGACCTATTTCTTTATTATGCACCCACAATAGTTATATTATGCACAGAACCATGTTTTTTTTTCACCCACCAATACTTAGCGATGTGACGATAAAGATCGCTTCCGATTTCCGATTATCTTGGGGATTGAATGCTTTAAAATGAAGAATTAGATTATGGGATGTCACCCTATATATATGATGCTGTTTGTTATCAACAGAAATGGGCCTATAATTCGGCCCCAAATGCATCATGTGTTGGAATTATATCTTTGCACAATTGGCTACAATTATGTCAAAGATCTTTGCACCGTGACTTGGAATGTTGATGACGTGAAATCCTTTGCTTGACTGCAGAAAGCTCTATATACAGACTGGAGCGAGGGACTGTAGGCAGGGACTTTGGTTTGAGGGAGTTGGATGGTCCTGTAAATTGTAAAACATAATGGAGTCAGACCTCTGATTCCAGCCACTTGCAGAAGTTGCAGTGATGTGGAATGTATGGAGTGTATGGAATTAGAATACACTGCCTGTTAAAGGGGGTGTCAGTGATTTCAGTCAAAAACCCTTAGGTTTCGTTTTTGCCTTGGGACCATAGACTGTAAAAAATATGGACAAAGCGTTCCGCGGGTCTAACGTGAACGTAAAATGAAGCCTGTCAGTCCTTGCAATGGAAGTCGCCATCTTTCTAGATCCGTTTTGGCCCAGTTCAGGCCAGCTGGCCCATTGGCTGGCCCAGACAACGAGGCGGGACTTCCCCCTTCTTCTTCGTTGGTTTTTATTTTGACTCGAGTGGGTGGGGGATCCCGTTCATAGACTGTAACGGTAGCCACGCCCCTCAGAACATGCGCGACTTTATGGTCATTTTTTTATGCTAATAAAAGAATGCTGACAGTTGAAACAGCCCATGTTGTGCGTCACTGGTAGGCTACTGTATGTAATGTAGGTTAGGTGGATTTCATGTTTCGGAAGGGGTAGAGGGTAGATTTGCGTTAGCAAGATATTGCTTTTGTTTACCACCATGCTACCACAACTAAACTACTACCACTGCCACTATAACTATTACTAGTTGCTATTTTTGTGCCTCTACAGTACTAGGAAGGCCTCTGTCATATACTGTATTGAACTATTTGCATTGTCTGTTACAGAGAAACGAGGATAACAACCAGCTCAGTGCTTTGTATACTGTAGTCGGTGTGCAACTGGATATGCACCCGCATGAATATCACCACCCTCTAGCACCCAGAGTTGCTTTTTAGCTACAATTTTATTTTAATTAATTACTAAATTATTATTATTTTTTTCTGTTCTTTTTTTCACCTAAATGTCATCAGTGATGTTCATTGCAATGCCAATTCAATGCCATTAGTGATGATATTTGCATATAAATACCCACCACAGAGGCTGAAATTCACACAAATAAAAAATGTTTGGACTCTGTGCAATTTTGAACATTTTTTAACCTAAAACTTTTGACCTTTACCCTAATAAAAGTAGGTAAAATAATTGTAATATATGTTTTTTGTGATCATTAGAATGTCTAGAACATGTTTTATTAATTATTGTGAAAGATATCCCCCAAATGTAAATTATTAATTTATTATATTATTATATAATTATTATACATTTTTCATCAAACTTTATTTTTTTATTTTTTTTAACATCTTTTTTAGTGTCAGTGCTAGTAGTACAAAGTAGTAGTAAGGTTGAAATCAATTTTTTGCAAGTAGAAATTAATGCGGGTGTTAGAGGGTTAACCCATTTAGGCCTGACGTCGAAAAAAGAAATCTGAAATACCTCACGTTTCTGTATCAGTGGTGCTCAATATTTCATGTCAAGAACCCCAAAAATGGCCGCCGACCCTCATCGGAAAATATGTTTTCCAGGGACCAGCAGAAGCAAAGAGTTTGAGTTCAAACATTCGCTCATGTGACAGAATATATATTCAAAGATTTGCGCCACATTTTCACGAGCAGACCTACAAGCTCGTAGCGCGCCACGCTACGAGCTTGTAGATCTGCTATTTTTCAATAGCTAAATTATAACACCATTAAAACACCAAAAGGGGTTCCCGCCCCAAAATGGGTTTAATACAAATGGGTAAATTCATTGACACCGGGGCAAAATGGCATTTCATTTTTGACATTGTCATTATTTAATAGGTTTCCAAAAAAAAAAAAAATACACCTTCACATCCTTTTGAGAATACAGTACATTTGGCACGCAGCAAAAAGAGAAAACGACAACAACAAAAAAAGTCCAAAAGGAAAGGAAAGACGCGAGAAAATAGCTCACTTCAACAAAATACAAACATGGCCATTAAAAACAAACGCATAATGATTTCAAGGAAAAAAAGAATACACATAGATCAAGTGACAAAATATACATATAAATGTCCACAGGTCTGTACCTGCAAATAAATGTCTCAATACATACAGTACAGTAACTACTGTACAATGCTTTAATTGAATGGGACCTCATGCCAATGTACTTTTGTATATTACCGGTATACATATAAGTCAGTTTGACTCACTTCATGACCTGACAACCGACTGAAAGAGGCTTACTGTATTTTCTCTCAATGTTTGCTCTCTCTCTCTCTCTCTCTCTCTCTCTCTCTCTCTCTCTCTCTCTCTCTGTCTCTTTCAAACATTCAAAGAAGTCAAAGTGAAGGGGCAGTGAGTGAAAAGGATGTTTTGGGTGCACTTTGAGACAGCATAAAGACATTCCAGATGGAGAACAGAATACAGCAGAACAGGCGTACA
>NC_137875.1:40361917-40386917 GCF_963924005.1 Protomyctophum bolini
AAGACGTCATTTGACTTGTGCCATGAGGCCAGGGTTGTGTGGCGTGATTCTATTTGCTCGTTCAGTTCCGTCACAGGAACGCAGCGCAAATGGGGTCTATAATCCGATTCATTCCGACATTTCATTTTCGTTTGATATACCGTTTCGTTATAGAGACGCGGCCTGTATACACATGAGTTGTGACTCAATGAAAGGATGAGTGTTCTTGGCTCTCACGTGCGCTGGAGAAAGATAGACAGGTGTGTGTGTGTGTGTGTGTGTGTGTGTGTGTGTGTGTGGTGTGTGTGTGTGTGTGTGTGTGTGTGTTCATAAGCGTACTGTATACTGTCTATGCCACAGTCTCCTCTCCAAAGTAGGAGAAGCCCTTGAATTCGTCCTGGTTAATTTGTTTAATGATGGTATTGTCCACCGGTGTCAAGACAGGGTCCTCGCGAGTAAAATCCTGGTCAAAATTATTCACGTCCCTTTTGGTTTTCTGGGAGAATATAGAGGACAGAAAAGAAGAGAGGAGAGAGATGTCATCCCACTTATACAAAACATTTAGCACAAATAATAACTGTATACAATTTGCCATTCCAGGTCGGAACCACTTAAGTGCCAACCTGGTTTTGCAAACAACAAAACAAAACAAAACAAAACACAATTTTCCTTAACCCATTCTGACCTGAGATCAGATTCATACGAGGTTTCCACTGGACAGACACTGGTCTGATGAACCCATTCTGACCTGAGATCAGATTCTAAAAAATGTCAGTCGTTCTTCGATTTTTCAAAAATAGTAGACCTACAAGCTCGTAGCGCGCCACTCGGTGGCGCGCTATGAGCTTGTAGATCTGCTATTTTTCAATAGCTAAAGCATAACATGATGCTAACACCAAAATGGGTGCCCGGTCAGAATGGGTTAAAGGTAGAGCAAGTGATTTCACTTAATAATTCAAATATCACTTATTTTTTTGTTTTGTCGTGATAATCCTCTCTACTATACTAGAGTGTGCTGACCATATAAGGAGTTCCTCCCTGTCCCCAGTTAAACCCCTGGGGGTCAAAAAACCTTAGGTTTCATTTTTGACTCTCTATCCTGATTGGACGAAGGCTTAGGGGTCCCACAGCCAAAAACGAAACCTAAGGTTTTTTGAGTGAAATCACTTATACTCTACCTTTAATGGATGTATAATTCTGGGTCTATACAAAGCATATCTTGTCATTTTATGGAGCATTCCTCAGTGTTACATGAAATGTGTTCGGCCTTGGCAGCCATACAAAGGCAATTATATCTTTCATTCATATATTATGTATGTGTACCATGACTGTGTGTGCGCGTGTGCGTGCGTGTGTGTGTGCGTGTGCGTGTGCGTGCGTGCGTATGCGAGCGGAGGTAACGACTCACAATGCGTGGTTTGAACGGCGGTCTGGTCTTCCTCTGCTCCAACAGGTCCCAGTCAATCTCTCTGAAGAATGGATGGAGCTTGATGGCCTCTTCCAAACCCTGAGTTACCACACAGCCCAGACGCTTGTTAGGGCTCTTAGTCATAAACTAATTAGGAGGAGAGAGAGAGAGAGAGAGAGAGAGAGAGAGAGAGAGAGAGACACACACACACACACACACACACACACACACACACACACACACACACACACACACACACACACACACACACACACACACACACACACACACAGAGAGAGAGAGAGATAAGGTGAAGAGAAAAAGGAACCGATCTACAAGCTCACAACATGTCACAAGTTTGTAGATTTACGGCCTTGCGTCTTGCACGCCGCCTTACCTTTATGCCACGTTTTACAAAATTTGAAAAACTGTTCAAAACTGTTCAAATCTATACCAATCTACAAGCTCACAATGATATTTTCCAAATAGTATAAAAATCTAAAGTTTTTTTATTTTTATTTTTATATATATATTTTTTTTATCCCACGATTTTGTAACCCATTTTTCCACCCCTGTGCCAATCATCTACTGTGATCCTGGGCTCTACACACCCTCCGCCAACCTGGGGAGAGCAACGGACTTAACTCATAGCTCCCTTCATGCCTGAGTGTCCAATAAGTTGCTCCTTTTACACCTGACAGGGGGGGAGTTTCCCTGGTTGGACGTCGTAGCGCGTGGAAGGAACACGTTATTCCAACCAGTTCCTTTCCCCTCCATCAGGCGCCCCGGCTGGCCAGGGGGAGGCAGTTTAGAGACCAGGATTACTGCATGTTTTTTGTGAGGGTATATCTACCCTAGGGGACACGGGGAGAACATGCAAACTCCACACAGAAAAATCTAAAGTTTAAGCATAACCTTATGCACCCTCATGTTTTCAAGGCAACAACAACAACCCTGGCACGGAAAGAAGTATATATACATCAGGCCGTGTGACCTTAGAATCATAGGATAATTTCATACCGTATTCTTCTTTTAAATTGTATATATATCTTTGAGGCTCATGACATTTGTATGCTTTTTTTTGGGGGGGGGGGGGGGGGGGATAGTAGAATAGAATAGACGAGAGAGAGAGCCAATCACCGCTATCATCTATACTATCATGTGACTGGTCAGAGTCCAATAAGGCTGCTCCGAGTTAGACACACACACTTTCCCACAAGGCTATATGTGCCGGCGGCGAACCCACACAGTCTAGGCCAAAATAAACGCTTGCAGTGGAAAAATAAGAATGAACAAACAAATGTCCTTGTCCGATGCACTGTAACACACGCATGCACGTGCGAACGCGCACGCACGCACACACACACACACACACACACACACACACACACACACACACACACACACACACACACACACGTTTATACTTCATGGATCGACATGGACAAGCGGTAGCCTGTATTCTATAAGTCGAGAACGTGAAATACATACATATATATATATATATATACTATAGATAGTGTAAATGAGTTTATATAGTTATCGTATAGTTATTTCTTCCACATGGCTGGGGCGGCGGCGCCTGTAGGGAGTGTTGGGCGGGAGGACTGTATAGGACGAGGACCCGATACGTCCTCCCGGTGGGGGTTCCTATAACTGGTATAGGTGAGACAGTATATGATTACAACACAGTCTATACGTGCGTGGGGAGGAATTCATTGGCTTGATCATGACTAAATTGGGCAGAAGAGGGGGGGGGGGGGGTGAAACATGATTGGCTACTCTAACCGAGTTTGCGCGGGAACCCCTTTTGGTGTTATAGCATTATGTTACGCTTTAGCTGTTGAAAAATAGCAGATCTACAAGCTCGTAGCGCGCCACCGAGTGGCGCGCTACGAGCTTGTAGGTCTGCTATTTTTGAAAAATCGAAGAACGACTGACATGGAAACATGGCTTTTTCAGAAAAGTGTCAGGATGTAGAAGACATTTTTTTAAATCTGATCTCAGTTCAAAATGGGCTGAATAAAAATTGACCAAAAAAAAAGGACAAAGAAGGTAATAATACGCTCTATACTGTATAGGGTTGTACAGTACATGGAAGCTGGACAATCACGTGCAAACACCTGTAGTTTCACACACAGATGCACCACCAGCTCACGGGCCTTGTGGTGGTTAGCCTTGTGTCTGCCTTGAGATTAGGAGGTCATATCTAAAGGACCAGTTGATGTCCCTGCGTCAAGACAGAAAATCCCAAACCCATTTGGTTACATCTGCACTAGGGCTGTGAATCTTTGGGTTTCAACTCGATTCTCAATCCAAAAACTTCGAAAGCTTTTTTTCCCCCCCAGATTCAAAACAATTCTCTATTCAAAAAGATTATCGGTTCAATACATAGGATTTCAGCACAATCTACTCCAGCCAACTGAAGTGACTACAGTAAGTTGAAAATGACTGAAGACATGATGTTTACTGTGATTAGGGTATAAGCTTACATTTCATATCACAAACACCATGTAGTGAAAACTCCCGTAAATGTAACAAAAAAAATTATCTACATTTTTGGAAATTATTCGATTTTGAATCGTTCGTAAAACGGGAATCGATTGTTTTTGACACCCCTAATCTGTACACTGCAAGCAGAGCGCGCAAGTGCTTTCGACCGCTACTGTGGTCCTACCCCCCCCATGAGACTTACAAATCCCAAATGTTTATAACCAAATCCCAAATGTTTGTAAACAAAAAATCCCAAATTTTTATAAACAAATCCCAAAAATGTTTATAAACAAATCACAAATGTTTATAAACAAATCACAAATGTTTATAAACAAATCACAAATGTTTATAAACAAATCACAAATGTTTATAAACAAATCACAAATCCCATGAGACTTGGTCCTACCCCCCTGACCATGAGACTTACTACAGGTCAACTGGAAGTGGTCCTACCCCCCCCCATGAGACTTACAAATCCCAAATGTTTATAAACAAATCCCAAATGTTTGTAAACAAATCCCAAAATGTTTATAAACAAATCACAAATGTTTATAAACAAATCACAAATGTTTACAAATACCAAAATGTTTATAAACAAATCCCAAATCCCATGAGACTTGGTCCTACCCCCCCGACCATGAGACTTACTACAGGTCAACTGGTAGTGGTCCTACAAACTGTCAAAAACTGTTCGTTTTTAGCCACATTAACACAGTTGGAATGTTAAAGAATGTTTTTATTCCGTCAGAAAGTCGTTTTAGTGTCATTAAGTCGTTGCAAAAATGTCTCTATAACAGTATTATAATATAATAATATTAATGTAAACATAAATTGTAACAATATGTCACCATAACGTGGTTACTATTAGTTGCTTTGGAATGTACCTGCCATGAAAATTAAGGTCATAATAACGCAGTAATCGCATCGATATGTAATATAGCACGACAATGTACTAGTTTTAGCTACAGGATTGATATCAATATATTAGCTCATGTAGCTAACGGCTATCGTTGCGGGGGTTGCCAGATTCTGCGAGAGAAAATAAGCAACCCCCGGTATATTTTTCTTTTAAAACTTTGCAGGGCAAATTCTGTACTTTTGGGGGTTTCCGGTTCAACAAGTTTCAGATGGTCATATCTTCTTCATTTCCCCCCCCCCCCCCAATTTCAATGAGCAATACATCATATTAAAAGGTTACAGTGTGCAGTTTCATAATATGTAAAGAACTGACAAATGACCATGTCCCCCCCCCCCCCCCTTGTATATCAAACCACTGTCCCCCGGTCACTGCCCTACTGCCCTACTGCCACCTACTGTCCGTTTATTATATTACACAGTGGGTGAAAAGAACACACCTATGGGTGTCAGGGCCGGCCGGCAGAAAGGAAAGGAACCCCACCGTATACTGACCGCTTTTAGGATAGCCACAGCCTCCTTGCTGAGCCAGACCGGGTAGAGGACGTCGTCGTGCAGGATGGACTCAAACAGGTCGTCCTCGTTGTCCGCCTCGAACGGAGGCTGTCCGGCCATCATCTCGTACATCAGGACGCCCAGGGCCCACCAGTCCACGGACGGGCCGTAGTCCAGTTCCTGTAGGATCTAAACACACAGTATATACACACGTGAATACATTAGTAATATTAGTTATTACTATACTTTTAACTCCACTACATCTATTTGAAAAAATATATACAGTAACCCATTTTAGGCGCGGGATCCCATTTTGGTGTTAGCACCATGTCGTGCTTTAGCTATTGAAAAATATCAGATCTACAAGCTCATAGCGCGCCACCGAGTGGCACGCTATACGAGTGGCACGCTATACGAGCTTGTAGGTCTGCTATTTTTTTTAAATCGACTGACATAGAAGAATTTTTTTTTTCGGGTCAGAATGGAAAACTGTCAGGATATATAGAAGACATTTTTAGAATCTGATCTCGGGTCAGAATGGGTTAACCACTTCAGACCTATATATACATTTCATTTTCATCCATTTCGGAAATATAAGAGAGAGAGAGAGAGAGAGAGAGAGAGAGAGAGAGAGAGAGAGAGAGAGAGAGAGAGAGAGGCGTTATATACCTCCGGTGCGATATAGTCCGGTGTGCCGCAGAAGGTGGTCGTGGTGACTCCATTTAAGATCCCTTCCTTGCACATGCCAAAGTCTGCTAGCTTACAGTGGCCCTCTGCGTCCAGCAAGATGTTATCCAGCTTCAGGTCCCTGTATGGAGAGAGGGCGGGGGGGGGTGGTGGATGACTTGTTGAATCTCTAATCGCTGTGTAGAACAAGTCACAGGGAAAACCAGGGCAAATGCACAAGGGGGGCAAATCTGCACTGAGGGAATCGCCATCGTTTCTGGAAAGTCTTGTTATAAGACTTTGTTAATTGGGTTCATTCGGATATCTATACGGAACTCAAGACTTTGGCGTTTGTCTCCCGTACACACGCCGCAGAAGTGTGTGTGTGGGCGGTGCAGATGGAGAGAAACAATTAGGGCAAGGATGGGGGGGGGGGGGGGGGGGGGGGGGGGATGCGACATACTATATAGCGTCATGTCCCAGGGGGTGTACTTTGTACATCAAGCTACAGAAACAGGAGATATAGGGCTGTATTTTGCGTGTCTTAAGTACCAGGTCTTATTCCCTAACTTGAGTAAACTAAAGACCTGGAGGCGTGGTCAATGCTCTTTGGCCACTCAGAATAGCCAAATGGCATTGATCACGCCTACCAGGTCTTTAGTTTACTCAAGTTATAGGGAATAAGACCTGGTACTTAACCCATTCTGACCGGGCACCCATTTTGGTGTTAGCATCATGTCGTGCTTTAGCTACTGAAAAATAGCAGATCTACAAGCTCATATCGCGCCACCGAGTGGCGCGATACGAGCTTGTAGGTCTGCTATTTTTGAAAAATCGAAGAACGACTGACATTTTTAGAATCTGATCTCAGGTCAGAATGGGTTCATCAGACCAGTGTGTGTCCAGTGGAAACCTCGTATGAATCTGATCTCAGGTCAGAATGGGTTAAGACACGCAAAATACAGCCCATAGGCTCCTGCCCCCTATATGGGCCTCATGGCTCGGCAAGGCTTACTTACTTACTTTAGAATGAAGTTGAAATGGAGTGTATTGATAGAAGGTTCGGGTTAAAAGTGTATATAGCGAGAGTGAACGTTTCTACTCAAGAGGAATACTGAAAAGAAAGTGGGAGCGTTGACAGTGGGAACTTTTCCATGCATGGGGCAAGACAGAGAGAGAGAGAGAGAGAGAGAGAGAGAGAGAGAGAGGGGTAAGAGAACAGTCAAAGAGATAAGAGTGGTGGTGTTGAGAGACGACACGGCGGGGGCCACGAGCTAACAGCACAGCTCACGGGGCTTTATTTTGATGGTTGACTGCTGCAGAAATGTCAACATCTCTTCCACGCTCCCATTCAGCCCGGGGTGTTTTCGAAAACACAGCCGCCGCCGCCCCGACAAGCCAAGTGAGGGGATTGACCGTGCGCGTGTGTGTGTGTTTAAAGCCTTATGCAACTGTTCTGTTCCTTTGCACGCCCCGAGAAGAGGCCTGCAGTCGACGACACCTTTTTGTGTGCTATTGGTTGAGTTGCGTTCTGTGTTTTTTACGACTGCACTCGGCTGTGACCGTGTGACGGCCGGTCTGGGCGCGTATTAAAACGCAGCGTCGGCGCAGTGGACGTGGCATCGTGTCTGACTGACTGCAACGACACGGGGGGGACCCAAAGGCTTATTTACATTTAACCCATTCTGAACGGGAACCCATTTTGGTGTCGGCGTCATGTTATGCTTTATAGCTATTGAAAAATAGCAGATCTACAAGCTCGTAGCGCGCCACCTACGAGCTTGTAGGTCTGCTATTTTTGAAAAATCGAAGAACGACTGACATTTTTTTAGAATCTGATCTCAGGTCAGAATGGGTTCACCAGACCAGTTGTGTGTCCAGTGGAAACCTCGTGTGAATCTGATCTCGGGTCAGAATGGGTTAAAGGGAGTACAGCGGCAATCTGATCAAAACGACGGAGATCCATGATCTGTTCGAGGCTAATGTTGAAGCCCTTTCATATCGCGCCGCTTTCTCTCTCTCTCTCTCTCTCTCTCTCTCTCTCTCTCTCTGTGTCCCTCTCTCTCTCTCTCTCTCTCTGTCCCTGCAGTCACGTCATCTTCTGTCCCCAAGCACCTGCCTTAACCCATTTAGGCCTGACCTCAAAATTAAAAATGAAAATAAATTGCTGGGGGGGCGGGGGTACAGGGAACTGTGATGGACATTGTGAATCTGTTTGTTTAACTGTATGTAATGTGTTTTATTTTCGTTTTTCGTTTTATTTTTCGTTTTGTCATTATTTATTTATTTTAGTTAGTTGTATTTATTATTGTCAAATAATTTTGTGATAAGATTTTGTTTGTATTTGTGCTGCCAGGGGGATGTGCGGGGGGGGGGGATATATGTCAATTGTTGAAAATACTTATGTGTACTGTAAAGAAAATGAATAAACATATGTTTAAAAAAAAAAGAAAAAAAAAAAGGAAATAAATATTTTCACGATTTTTCAAAAATAGCTATATAACTAGAAACTCCCCCCTGTCAGGTGTAAAAGGAGCAACTTGGACACTCAGGCATGAAGGAAGCATGAGTTCAAGTCCGTTGCTCTCCCCTTGTCCCCAATATATGGGGACTAGGTTGGCGGAGGGTGTGTAGAGCCCAGGGTCACATTAGATGATTGACACAGGGGTGAAAAATGGGTTACAAAATCGTGGGATAAAAAAATAGTAAAAAAAAATAGCTATATAAATTATAACATAATGTTTAAAACACCAAAAAAGGGTTCCCGCCCCCAAACTTAAGGAGGGACATTGCTTGTTTGTTGTTGCATGTCTTGCTGTTTTCCCTCTAGATATAGCTCACCGATATGGTTACTGTAATCTCATGTCTCTCTTTCTGTCCCTCCAAACCTCCACGACATGATAACTTCATGTATACTGTATAGCATAACACCAAGGCCTTAATTGGCAGCGAAAAAGAAAGTTACAGATAGAAACAGTGAGATAATAATAACCGTTAATTAATAAAAAGCACTGCCCAATGGCAAAAGAGACAAATAAACCAGTAAGACGCCTATACTGTAGCGTCGGTCCCACTCAGGCTTATAGGGCCGATTCATACTCCTATTTTACCGCTGTTTCGGCGCTGTAGGGCGAAATCCAGTAGCACCGAAGACTTTAGGACACATTCTATTCCAACACACTGCAGACCCATACACACCTGTCTCCCACTGCCTCGTCAGCCCAACAGTTCCCTTCTCATTATACACACCTGTGCCTACTTCTGCAATCAAGCCACCGCCTATATAAAACTGGACTCATTCTGCCTCGTTCCTTGCTATGGAAGATAACCATTGTTACATGCGTGCGCTTTCCAGTTCTCTGTATTTTCCTAGTGTTCTGAGATTATTTACTAGTTTTGGATTTTGACCTCCCATGCCTGTTTTTTGGACTCTGATATTCTGCCTGCGCCCCTGTGGATTTGTTTGCCTGTTTTTGGACTGCTTTCTTGGTTTTGACCTATGCCTGATGTTCTTCGATGTAAGCCTTTTCCCTTGGTTTTGGTCGCTATTAAACTACTTACTCTGCCTGTGTTGCCTGCACTTGGGTTCCATTCTGATACACACACTGTGACAATATTTCCCCTGGATACGCTATTTTGTCAACCTAATCACGACACTTGTTCCATTCACGGAGCTGTTTAAGCGGATTTGTAAGTCATTTCCTTGAGCGGTATACTTCCGCCCCCCAAAATCCTGCAACTTCCCGTCCCAAGCGTATATATATACGTACATTGCCCATGCTTGTAAGATGCCTGAGGTTCGCGTGCACGCAATCCGCCCGCCTGGGTGACAGCGGACTGCCCAAGGGGCGAGCGCTCATGACGCTTTGGCATGCACAGGGGGTCAGATCAACATATGGAATGTCAGAACAGGTCAGCTCCATGTATGGAGATCTATAATGCTGCCGGGGCGCGGCTGCACTAATGACTTTGGGGGCAATAAGGCCCGTTTAAATGGACGGGTATCGGTCACAAGGGAGACGTCGAAGAGGAAGGATGGATGGTGGAAGGAGAAGAGGTTCTTGACATATATCCATATATGGAGTTCTAAGGGTTTGAGGTCAGATGTAAACGGTGCATTTATATATAGCGCCTTTATCCAAGGCGCTTTACGTAGATTGTGCATTATACATTCACCCATTCACACACACACACACACACACACACACACACACACACACACACACACACACACACACACACACACACACACACACACACACACACACACACACACACACATTCATACACCGATGACGGCGGAAACCATGCAAGGTGCACCAACCCTTCGGGGTTCAGTGTCTTGCTCAAGGACTCTGGGGGAGCTCCAGGTTCAAACTGGCGACCTTTGAGCCTCCGCCGCCCTGCATGTGGAGGTGCCGGCCAATTATTGATGACATCGGGGATCTCCATATATGGGGCTTAAAGGTATATTCAGTGATTTCACTCAAAAAACCGTAGGTTTCGTTTTTGGCTATAGGTTAATGCGACCTGCAGTCGCAGTAAACAGGAAGGATTTACAGCGGAGTCCTGCATTGGATTTTTAGGATCCCGGATCAGCCGTTTCAGGCTTGAGGCGCGTCGGTATACAGTACAGTTGTTCCAAGAATGTACTATCCTTTTAGCCGTATAACCCATTCTGACCTGAGATCAGATTCTAAAAAATGTCTTCCACATCAATGACAGTTTTCTGAAAAAGCTATGTTTCTATATGTCAGTCGTTCTTCGATTTTCCTAAAATTTCAATTTTCAAGTTTCAATAGCTAAAGCGTAACATAATGCTAACACCAAAAGGGGTTCCCGCCCCAAAATGGGTTAATGTCTGACTGTACCACGTGCCATTTTCATTCTTGAGGGGCACTAGCCGCTCCTATAGTCAGCTATTAGTGTATAGATTTTCATCTTACACAAACATTCAATTCCCGCACTGACAATGAATGGAGAGAATGTACGTCACATCATGTGCACGAGCAAAACAACATGTTACGTTATGATGATGTATACGATGATAAGAGCGCCCCTCACTTCACACAGGTGTGCTTTTTGACTAATAAAGTATTCAATCAATCAATCAATCAATCAATCAATCAATCACGAGGTCTTTTTTAATACCTGTGGGCCGGTAAATAAGCAGTAAAATAAACAAATAAATAAATAAACAAAACTAACTGCAGTCCCAGAAAACCCGCATGGCGCCGTCCCGCAATAGACCACACCTGCACTGGGCTATACATACTGTATGTGTGGTGATGCTTTGTTTTAGCTTGATATTGAATTTTTCTCATGGCTGAATGCAGGGGAGTATATGCAACTTCTACACGGCATGCGTGCATAATTGATCTATTTAATATCCAAGCCCTCTGTCTGTCTGTCTGTCTGTCTGTCTGTCTGTCTGTCTGTCTGTCTGTCCGTCTGTCCGTCTTTCACTCTCTTGCTCACTCTGTCTCTGTCATTCTGTGTTTCTGTTTGTAATGCGGGGGCTATATTTAGGGATTATGAAGACATACAATTCCGAACAGGAACACGAGTGGTCTTTCAGAAATTAACTATGTGGCCAGTCACACAAGGAAACCATTGTGGGGTGCGGTCAGGAATAGTCCGAAATCCAGCAGGAGTGGGACTAAGAAAACAGGGCTCTCTATAGTCCAAAAGTATGCACACAGACAGACATGTTACGAAATCGTTTGGGGTTTCTGAGGAACTCTATGTGACTGCATTCCAATAAGTCCACATTGCTGCTTTTCTTCGTGACATTGTGAATGAGATGTATCTATTTTTTCCGGGGATGCGTTGTTAATTGTGAAGTCCCCAAAGCTTCCTTTTTAAAATGTATTATTTTTATCCGATATGAAACAGCATAACTAGTCTAAACGAGTAAATTGCAATTACAACAATTAGAATGAATTACGTACTTTTTTTAAGGTTTTTTTATTATGATTTTATTTGTAAGTGTTTTTTTTAAGATTTTTTTTAAGTTACGTTCTTTAGTGTGTGTATGTGTGCGTGCGTGCTTTTTTCGTAAATACATTTTTTAAGTTTTTTTTAAGTTATGTTCTTTTTTAAGTTTAAGTTTTGTGTGTGTGTGTGTGTGTGTGTGTGTGTGTGTGTGTGTGTGTGTGTGTGTGTGTGTGACTGTGTGTGTGTGTGTGTGTGTGTGTGTGTGTGTGTGTGTGTGTGTTTTTGTGTGTGATACATAGACTGTAAAAAATATGGACAAAGCGTTCCGCGGGTCTAACATGAACGTAAAATGAAGCCTGTCAGTCCTTGAATTGTACATCGCCATCTTTCTAGATCCGTTTGGGCCCAGCTGGCCCATTGGCTGGCCCAGACAACGAGGCGGGACTTCCCCCCTTCTTCTCCGTTGGTTTTTATTTTGACTCGAGTGGGTGGGGAATCCCGATCATAGACTGTAACGGTAGCCACGCCCCTCAGAACATACGCGACTTTATGGTAATTTATTTTATAAATGGGACCATAATTTTCCAAAAAGAATATTATGACATTAGAAATGAGACTTTAAACTAGTGACTGGAAGCAGAAAGTATTCATGACCATGTTTATTACGGTAATACAGTCTAGGTGAAGTTGGGCGCAAATACATGGACTTCTATGGGGCTATGGGGTTTTTTTTTTGGGCCCAATGACTGCGCCACAACAGGCCATTATATGAACTTTCAGGAAATCCCGATTTCCTTACTAGCTTCACAAAATATCTGTCTGACTGCACCCCTGTTGTGTTACAGATGCGCCCTCTGGTGGCGGGCGGGTGGTATTACAGCGTGACACACACACACACACACACACACACACACACACACACACACACACACACACACACACACACACAGACAGACACACAGACATGTTCTGCTAGGTCTCATAGTTATAGTGCTCACTGCGTTCGCAATCAACCCACTTCAACCAACTGTAATGAATCGAATATGAAATTATTTGAATGCGATGTAGTTGTTCAACTTGGGTTGCGGCTCCCACAGTGTCAGTTCAGTTCTGGTCCCCATACACAGAGCATGGGCTTTTAACCCATTTAGACCTGAGTTAAAAACATTCACTTTGAAGTTTGAAAGAATATATATTCAAAGATTTGAGCCACATTTGCACGATTTTTCACAAATAGCAGACCTACAAGCTCGTAGCGCGCCACTCGGTGGCGCGCTATGAGCTTGTAGATCTGCTATTTTTCAATAGCTAAAGTATAACATAATGTTTGTCAGGATATGATTTTAGGACCCAGAAGCGGACGGAAACAGGTGAAGGTTAAACAGAGTTTTAATTGAGTCAGTTCACAGGAAAATGTAGTCCAACACAAGTCCATGAAAACGAATCCACAAAAAACACTGGCAAACAAGTCCAAATCGGCAGGCAAAAAGGGAGGTCAGAATCCAGGCAGGTGGTCAAAGAACAAAGCACAAAAACAGGCATAAACTGGTGGGACTGGAGCAGAGTGCACAGGGACACAGGAGATATAATCTGGCAGAGAACAAAGAGACAAGCAGGGTTTAAATAGACTGAGTGTGACAAATGAACAGAGTGCAGGTGTGAAGCTCCACTCAGATTGGCTGATTGAGAGTGAGCAGATGAGTGGGAGTGACGGCACTGGAATGACAAGAAATGACAATTAGTCAGGGCAGAAGCACAAAAAGCAACAACTAAAGTGTAGTCACACCCACAGGCAAGTCCAGACCCAAGGCTCAGACTGTTTTCCTGACAGTACCCCTCCCCTGACGGATGCCTCCTGGCATCACTGATGGATGAGAAGGATGTTGACGATGGAAATCCTGGATGAGAGACCGGTCCAGAATGTCTCTAGCAGGAACCCAAGTTCTCTCCTCCGGACCGTAACCCTCCCAGTCAACAAGGTACTGCATACCTCTGCCACGGCGTCTGGAATCTAACAGCTGGCGAACAGTGTAGGCAGGAGACCCATCGATAAGCCGTGGAGGCGGTGGGGCTGGGGATGGTGGTGCATGAGGACTATGGAGAACAGGCTTGATCCGGGACACATGGAACGTAGGGTGAACACGACGAAGAGAATTAGGCAGTCTGAGTCTTACCACTGAAGGACTGATAATCTTAATGATGGGGTAGGGACCAATAAACCGGGGAGCCAACTTCCGTGAACATGACCTCAATGGAAGATCACGAGTGGACAACCAAACCTTCTGACCACATCGGTATCGAGGTGCTCTGGTGCGGCGTCTATCCGCTGCCTTCCTCACCTGCTCCCCATGACGAAGGAGAGTTAAGCGAGCTCTCCTCCAGGTCCTCTTACACCGACGGATGAAGGCCTGGACAGATGGAACTCTGGCCTCCTCCTCCTGAGATGGAAACAGAGGGGGTTGATAGCCAAGACAACATTGAAAAGGGGACAGCCCAGTGGAGGATACCGGTAGTGAATTGTGTGCATATTCAACCCATGCCAAACGCTGACTCCAGGAGGATGGATTTTGAGAGGCCACACAACGAAGCACCCGTTCCAAGTCCTGGTTGGCCCGCTCCGTCTGTCCATTTGTCTGAGGATGGTATCCAGACGACAGGCTAACTGTAGCACCCAGAAGTCTACAGAATTCCCTCCAAAACTGTGAAATAAACTGGGGGCCTCTGTCAGAAACCACATCAACACATAAGCCGTGAATCTTGAAAACATTGTCAATCATGAGTTCAGCTGTTTTCTTAGCAGAAGGTAAGCTCTCAAGAGCAATGAAATGAGCAGATTTTGAAAACCTGTCTACTACCGTAAGAACAGCAGTGTTACCATCGGAGGGGGGAAGTCCAGTCACAAAATCCAGAGAAATGTGGGACCAAGGGCGTTGTGGTACGGGCAAAGGCTGCAGCAGACCCGCAGGAGGTTGGTTGGAGTTCTTATTTCGAGCACAGACTGAACAGGCAGCAACAAAGGTCCTGACATCCTCTGTCATAGACGGCCACCAAAAGCGCTGACGTAGAAATGCCATGGTTCTTCTGACACCAGGATGGCATGCGAGCTGTGAAGAATGGCCCCACTGGAGGACCTGGGAGCGTGTGTTGCTCGGAACAAACAACATGTTAGCGGGACAGTTTGCAGGGGTTGACTCCTGTTGCTGCGCATTACGTACTGCTTTTTCAACATCCCAGGTTACTGCAGCCACAAAACATTGTGAAGGAAGAATTGTGTCTGGTCTCTTACTTTCCTCTGATTTGCAGAACTGTCGAGACAAAGCATCAGGCTTTCCATTCTTGGAACCGGGTCTGAAAGACAGAACAAAATTAAAGCGAGCAAAAAACAACGACCACCGTGCCTGACGAGAACTTAGGCGCTTAGCCGTCTTGAGGTACTCCAAATTCTTATGATCCGTCCAGACGACAAATGGGACAGAGGCGCCCTCAAGCCAGTGACGCCACTCCTCCAAAGCCATTCTCACTGCCAGCAACTCACGGTCCCCGACAGCATAGTTTCTCTCGGTGGAGTCTAATCGATGGGAGAAAAAGGCACAGGGGTGAATCTTGTGATCCCTCTCAGAACGCTGGGACAACACTGCACCGATACCAACATCTGAGGCATCCACCTCCACAATGAACTGGAGGGAGGGGTCGGGAAGTGTCAAAATGGGTGCAGTAGTGAAAAGTCCTTTGAGTAGATTAAACGCCTTGCTGGCTCCGTCTGACCAGCAAAACCTAATCTTGGTAGAAGTAAGATCTGTGAGAGGTGCAGCAATCTTACTGTAATCCCTTATGAAACGCCTATAAAAATTGGCGAATCCCAAAAATCTCTGAACGTCCTTACGGTTTTGAGGGGTGGGCCAGTCGACCACCGCTTTCACTTTCGCTTCATCCATCTGGACTCCTCCTGCACCGGCGACAAAACCCAGGAAAGACACTGTAGTTTGATGGAATGAGCACTTCTCCGCCTTGACATAAAGTTGATTCTCCAACAGTCTCTGAAGCACCCGACGGACATGCTGGACATGCTCCTGGACAGACTGGGAAAAAATCAAAATGTCATCGAGGTAAATGAATACAAATTGGCCCACCATGTCCCGTAGCACATCGTTCACCATACTCTGAAAAACTGCGGGGGCATTTGTCAATCCGAACGGCATAACAAGATACTCATAATGTCCAGATGCAGTGTTGAACGCTGTTTTCCACTCATCTCCTTCACGAATGCGAACCAGATGGTACGCGTTGCGAAGGTCCAACTTGGTGAACACAGTAGCCCCCTGTATCAGTTCGAAAGCAGAGGACATGAGGGGTAACGGATAACAATTCTTTACAGTGATATCATTTAACCCTCTATAGTCAATGCATGGGCGAAGAGAGTCGTCCTTCTTCTTCACAAAAAAGAAACCTGCCCCTGCAGGTGAAGAGGAGGGCCGGATGATTCCAGCTGCCAGTGACTCACTAATGTACTTATTCATCGCCCTGACCTCAGGCGGCGCTAGTGAGTAAAGGCGACCCCGGGGGGGGCTAGTTCCCTCCAACAGATCAATAGGGCAGTCATAGAGGCGATGAGGTGGTAAAGATAGGGCCCGGGACTTGCTAAATACTGGTCGAAGGTCCAGATACTCAGGTGGGACTGCAGACAGATCAGGAAAGTCCTCCTGAGTGATTATAGGGGGGGGGACAGAACACTGGGCAGAGCGGAGACAGTGTGAGTGACAAAAATCACTCCAACCCACAATGGTATTCATAACCCAGTTAATATGAGGATTATGTTTAACCAACCAGGGATGACCTAAAACTATAGGAGCCATAGGTGAGTCAATAATATGCAGGGCTATCTCCTCATGATGATTGCCAGATAAAAGAAGACTCACCGGGGCTGTGATGTGGGAAATACTGGCGAGCTTCTTCCCATTGAGTGCATTGGCCTGCCGTGGTGACTGTAGAGCGGTGATGGAAACGCCCAACTGTGCAGCCAACCCAGTGTCGATGAAACTCTCGTCAGCACCAGAATCCACCAGCACGGAAAGGGGGAGTTGCTGACCCCCCCAGGTCAATGTAGCAGGCAACAGAGTACGCAATGTTGGGGAACTTTGAACAGGGGTCACGCTCACCAGTACTCCCCGGTCTACTGGCGAGCGTTCCCTTTTACCGGGCAGGTAGCAATGAAATGTCCTACTGTGCCACAGTACAGACACGCCTTGGCCTCTCTCCTTCTCTGTTTCTCAGCGGAAGTCAGATGTGTACGATCCACTTGCATGGGCTCCACAGACGGTACAGAAACCGGCTCAGGGCTTGAAGGACATGGGGGGGCTGAACTGGCTGAAAACCCAGACGTACTGTGGCTGTCTCTCTCACGGTGGCGCTGAGCCACCCGCTTGTCCACACGGATAGCCAACTCAACCAGCTCATTAAAGGTCTTAGGCAGTTCACGAGTGGCGATCTCATCTTTGATGTTCTCAGCGAGGCCATTATAAAAAACATCAAAAAGTGCCTCAGCTCCCCAACCACAGTTAGTAGCAAGGGTGCTAAAATCTATGGCATAATCGGAAACAGATCTGCGTCCCTGGCGGCTCTGCAGCAGCTGACGGGCCGCCTCTCTGCCATGCATGGAACGATCAAAAACTCTGCGCATTTCCTCTGTGAAGTTTTGAAAATCATTGCAGAATGGAGAACCGGCCTCCCAAACAGCAGTTCCCCACTCTCTGGCCCGACCAGTAAGCAGTGTGATAACAAAAGCAACTTTTGCTCGTTCAGTAGTAAAAGTCAGAGGCTGTAATTCAATGCTGAGTGAGCACTGTGTCAAAAAAGATCTACAGGTACCTGGTTCACCTGCATAAGGTTGTGGAGTAGGCAGGCGGGGTTCTCGAGTTGGCAGAGCAGGTGGAGCTGGTATGGGATGAGAAACTGGTGCAGAAGGAGCAGTAGACTGAACTTGTACCTGAAGTTGCTGGAGTTGGTTTGTCATGACTGTCATGGCGGATCCAAACGAATTCAGTGTAGTTCCAATATTGGACAACTCATCATGATGCTCTCCCAGAGCGACAGACTGTCGGTCCAAAATGGTTCGGAGCTGTTCAATTCCCGCTGGGTCCATCTTGGCCAGATTATAATGTCAGGATATGATTTTAGGACCCAGAAGCGGACGGAAACAGGTGAAGGTTAAACAGAGTTTTAATTGAGTCAGTTCACAGGAAAATGTAGTCCAACACAAGTCCATGAAAACGAATCCACAAAAAACACTGGCAAACAAGTCCAAATCGGCAGGCAAAAAGGGAGGTCAGAATCCAGGCAGGTGGTCAAAGAACAAAGCACAAAAACAGGCATAAACTGGTGGGACTGGAGCAGAGTGCACAGGGACACAGGAGATATAATCTGGCAGAGAACAAAGAGACAAGCAGGGTTTAAATAGACTGAGTGTGACAAATGAACAGAGTGCAGGTGTGAAGCTCCACTCAGATTGGCTGATTGAGAGTGAGCAGATGAGTGGGAGTGACGGCACTGGAATGACAAGAAATGACAATTAGTCAGGGCAGAAGCACAAAAAGCAACAACTAAAGTGTAGTCACACCCACAGGCAAGTCCAGACCCAAGGCTCAGACTGTTTTCCTGACAATGTTTCAAACACCAAAAGGGGTTCTCGCCCAAAATGTGTTTTAACCAGTGGTATTGCAGGTGATCCCTGGCCATGCGCCAGAAAATCATATTTATTTTTTAAATAAAATATCATAATTATTTCAAACTTGCATGGCTTTTGAAGATTACGTCTATCAGGTGGGTGATATGGACCCCCACCCGATGGTGGTGCCCAGGTTGCTTAGTCAGGATGGTGCTCCCCGGGTCAAAATCATTTGAAAACCCCTGCTATAGTGCACATTGAGGGGTGCGGTACTTAGTTTAGACAGTTTTTGGATTAGACTATAGTCATTGGTTAGACCAGTCATTAGTCCTATACAACTACAACCTATCTCAAACGGGTGCAGTACTTAGTTTAGACAGTTTTTGGTTTAGACAAGTCATTGGCTAGACCAGTCATTAGTCCTACAACTGTCTACAACCTATCTCAAACCCTCACCCTAAACCTAACCTCCCACGGGGCAGCACACCTAAACCTAACCTTAACCCATGTCTAACCAATGGCAATGACTAGTCTAAACTAAGTATGCACCCCTCTCAAACCCTCACCCTAAACCTAACCTCCCACGGGGCAGCACACCTAAACCTATAACCTTAGCCCATGTCTAACCAATGACTAGTCTAAACTAAGTATGCACCCCTCTCAAACCCTCACCCTAAACCTAACCTCCCACGGGGCAGCACACCTAAACCTAACCTTAACCCATGTCTAACCAATGACTAGTCTAAACTAAGTATGCACCCCACATTGGGAAGTGTTTTTGGAGGAGCGAGTGGTACTGCTTCACTAAAACGCCTCATCAGACTCAGACGGCAATGCCTTCAGCTTATCCCTATACCGCATTGCTTTTGAATAGCACACCTGAGGCTAATAAACAGAGGATGATTTGTTTGTAATACATTCTGCGTTAAAATGTTCATATAGCTTAGACGACACTAATCATTTTATTACGCGACACTGAGCCGCGACAATATTTAATTTGCAATGGGTCGCAGGTGTGCAATAATGGAATGACACAATTATATTTTAATGGGTGATATATTGCACACGTTTATTATCGTTTTGTTTCAATACGAAAGGCGGGGAAGCGTTTCAACCGGCTGGAGTAATGATGCCCCCCAAAAAGTATTGTTGTATAATGCCAAAAGCACTACACATGTCAGGTTTTTTGTTGGCCTAGGGGCCCTTAACCTGACTTTGCCAGATGGGGGCGGTATTGGGTAACCATGTTCCCCAACACCGCAACCATCTGGGATCTCTCAGGGAGTTGAGCTAACACCGAACAGCTCCTGTACCGAACCAATCAGCGTGAGCTAAGGGCGGGATATGTGCGAAACCGGATGTGAAGCTATACAGACACGTCAATATGATTGGTTGTGTTTGCACGCCCACACGGTGATAGACAGACGGTCCCATCCAATCATCTACCAAGTATCTTGAAAAAAATTAACAGCCCCGTCATCGAATTGCCTCCCGAGATCCCAGATCCCAATAAGCTGTGAAACAAACTTGTGTAGCAAGCTTCTTGGATCTGGCAGCGTCAGGTTAAGGGGCCCTAGGATCAAATAATATCTTGTACGTACGAGATAATATCTCGTATGGACGAGATAATATCTCGTACGGACGAGATAATATCTCGTACGGACGAGATAATATCTTGTACGGACGAGATAATATCAATCAATCAGATCAGTCAGAATAACAAAGTAACTAGTAGTAACAGTAGCCAACTGGGTAGCCAAGACTATTGGGAATTCCTCTGGTCTGTTAGCATTTTGCGACAACTATACCAGATCACTTTTGCTAGTCCTAGAGTATAGTACTGTAGTTGAAATAGCCTAGCCATGCTTCAAACGAGCATGATGGAACACCTAATCAAAACATAAAAATCAGCTGTGCAACCTGCAGCCACGCAGGCGTGCCAATAATGACGGTAAAGCGCACATGCACCTCTTGTTTATTTTTTACTCAACTGAAACACAGAAGGAATCAAAGGTGACATATTGGCTCACAGTAACATAGATGGTTTGGACAAAAACCTTGTCTTCAACAAGCGTTGCGTGGGTATTTTTCTTCGACCACTAAGTAGATAGTGATCATTGGACACTGTCTGATGTGCAATGGTTTATGCAGGAGAGCTTTTCACTCAACAAACTGTCAATAAACAGGAACTATACAGTCAACGCCGCGGTCAACGCTCAGGACTAGCTTTTGTACACACACGCACGCACGCACGCACGCACGCACGCACGCACGCACGCACACACACACACACACACACACACACACACACACACACACACACACACACACACACACACACACACACGCACGCACACACACACACACACACACACACACACACACAAGCAATCAGGCTCAATTGAGGGCATTTCCTGTGTTTCATGTAAATCTTGAGTGATTTTTTCCATTACGTTCTTAGCGGCAACTACAATGCACTGGGACAACCTGCGCTTCTGTCTCCATATCAACTGTACACGCACGCACGCACGCACGCACATATACATATACATATACATATACTGTACATACACATACATCATATACATACATACACATATAGACCTACTGTACATGGACAAACAAATACAGAGAATACAGAACATCCCTGAAGATCCTTAATGTAAGGTTTGGTGTATGTATTCGTCGTCGCATCAGAATGCAGACATATTACAAATCTGTTTCTGAAGTTTTAATGTATCATAAAAGATTATAGTCGGTATAGTACATGGTTTTCAGTATTACGTCAGCCTCCTCAAAGCCCACTGACAAAGCCATAAGGATTCCCTGTCAAAGCTAAAGGAGTACCTGAGTCATGTACTCACTGTACTCATGGGACTATAAACCTTTTTCATCGCAATTTCATAACAAGCCACAGCAGTCCACCATACCGAAATGAACTATACAGGTGCACTCAGAGCGCAGATCTCTGCCAGCTGTTGCTTTTAACCCATTTTGGCCTGAGGTCAATGAAAATGTCAGTGGTGCTCAAACCTTTTTCATGCTCCAAGGACCCCCAGAATTATCTCTATTGGGGCCACGGACCCCCATCTCAAAATATGTAGTTCCAGGGACCCCCCCCCCCCCCAGAAGCCAATATTTTAGTTAAAAATGTTCGCTCTGAAATATATATTCAAAGATTTGCGGCACATTTTTTACGACTTTTCAAAAATAGCAGACCTACAAGCTCGTAGCGCGCCACTCGGTGGCGCGCTACGAGCTTGTAGTAGAACAGAATGCTTAACCCATTCTGACCTGAGATCAGATTCCTATGAGGTTTCCACTGGACACACACTGGTCTGATGAACCCATTCTGACCTGAGATCAGATTCTAAAAATGTCAGATTTTTCTAAAATAGCAGACCTACAAGCTCGTAGCGCGCCACTCGGTGGCGCGCTATGAGCTTGTAGATCTGCTATTTTTAAATAGATAAAGCATAACATGATGCTAACACCAAAATGCAAGTAAATTAATTAATTAATAAGATACAGCGTTGTAAAACTCCTGGCAAAGTCAAACACAGCTGTATAGTTCACTTTCACTTTGTTTAGCTTTAATAGAGAAAGTGTTAAGTCCCCCCCCCCCCCCCCCCCCCCCGCCCCCACACACACTAGTTATTTGTCAAAACAACTGTTATATTCTGCAAAAAAATATATTAGGCACATTTTGAAATGAAAAACCCCCCATGGCAGCGTGCTGGTGGATATATCACCGCTTTTCTATAGGGAGACCTGCTGTGATTGGCCAGTATGTAGTTGCTGTAATTGACGGTTCTCATTTTTCACGCCTCGTGACACGCTTGTCAAACATGTCACACACACATGTGTGTGTATACGCGGCCTCGTCCTTGCTTCTCGCCCCTTTCAGGGCGTCTGACTGGTATATCACTGTGTATTGTGTGTTAACTTGGCATGCTATACAGGCGTGCACCAACCCATCCCTTTTTGGACCAGTTCAAACCAGTATAGTGTCAACAACATGACTGTGTTTACAGCCCTGCCTGTCTGTACAACTGTGTGCCAACAGTATACACGGCAGGAGGACAAGGAGGTTGGGTGACCGTGCTGTCCCCTATTATCATAATTGGCTTGAAGAAGGAGGGCCAGAAGCCGCTCCCAGAAGTCATGCTTTCGCCTCCTGCTCGCGAACGAAACATATTATGGTGGCAACGTGTTGATTATCTCACTAACTAAGGAGTTTTGTGTCACGATTGTTTAAACACGCAAAAATCTAAAACTTGGCACAATTTGCACGACCTTCACTTCGTGTACCTATAATCACTTCGACACAATTTGCACGACATCACACTCCATATCTGCATTAGACTCAATTTACACATCACCTTGTCGTCCAAACACTACACACAATGTTCAGTTGTTGCACACACTTCTCACATCAAATCTCAAAGCATCAACCTACAACACACACACACACACACACACACACACACACACACACACACACACACACACACACACAATTTTCTATCAGGACTGCAGCATAAAAGGGGCTTGAGAGAGCCTCTGTTTTGTTGGGTGAAGAACAATGGAGAACCTTCTCTCCTTCTCTGGTTGGAGATCGACAACCAGAGAAGGAGAGGGGTAAGAGTGAGAGGAGGAGGAGGAGATGGAGGTAGAGGAGTAGATGGACAGAGAGGAGGAGGAGGAGAAAGAAGAAGGAGAACGCTCATGAGATTTGGGCAACTGTGGTTGACTCAACCATGTGCTCAATCGTGGTTTGACCATGAGCCAGAGGGTCCAACCCAATCTCAGCCACTAGACACGGTCGCTGGCATCATTAGAACATATGGCTCCATTCCTTCCACCTTATTCTCCTCATTTTACAAAAGGAGAAATGGCTCATTCTCCAGAGTCATATTTGTCATTCATGTGTGTTCCATTTTTTTTCTATGATTGTGTTTTAAATGTTTCACTTCATTTTTGTGCTGTAAATGCTTGGTAGTGTGTATAGCCATTATAGCCAATGCTTAGTTGTGTGTATATACTCAATGAATGGGTATGTGTGTGTCATTTTGAAACTATGGCTGTGTGTACCAAATGAAAACACGAGTTTCCATTTTGGGAACAGTTAAGAGATTTGATGGCAAAGAGTCATCATGGAAAAGGAGTGTCAGGGTTTAGCATTTTGCGCGTGAGATTTTTGAGTTTTGAGAATGCCGGCCCGTTAGGTTGTGAAAAACATGTGTTAACGAGCGTGGAAAAACTGTAAGACCTGAGGCCGATTCGACAGCAGGGAGACAGAGTGAAAAACAGAGAATGGAGAGGGATACCGTACTAGGCCACAATTATTACATATCGCCTAATTAAGGGACCGAGAAATCACGAAATGACTTTGGTCACTTATTGTTTTTGTGGGGATTTTCTTCCTCACCTCCTCCTTCTTCCGACAAAAATAGCAGTTCTGGCTGAGCCGTGCGGTCGGTTTTCGCCGAAACGTGGCAACATGGTAGAGGGGCCTGCACGCCAAACGGTGACTATATGCGAAGCCCACGGCCATTGGCCAAAGGGTGGCGCTATAGCACTCAATTGAAAATGCAAACATTTAATGTGCATATATAGCTCATGAACCGTTTGACCGTCGGCAATGACACTTTGATACACATACGTGTCTCCTCATGCCGAATGACATTCGTGTTCGGACTTTGGACCTCTGACCTTTAGATCACCCGCCATTTTGAATTATATATTATATGAAATATAATAATAATATGTATCTCCTCCCAGGATCTTTGATCAAAATGCACAAAAGCGTCTACGCGTGAACTTTGGACATAATACAAGTGAAAAAGTTTCATGAGCCAATGGAAATGGCTGTTTTGTGAAGATTCTTCTTCTGCCTCTAATACATACATGCAGAGTCATATGCCTATGTCACTTTACAGTATAGTAGAGGGGCATGCCAAATAGCACTGAAAGCAGTCTTACTCCAATTGGCCAAAGGGGGGCGCTATAGCATTTTATTTTTTAAATGAAACCTTTGAACAGTCATAACTCATGCTTTGTTTGGCCAAAATGCATGGCACATGTTTCCACATGTTCCTTGACTCATGGGGAACACATCTGTCACTTTGACAAGTAAGCTCCGCCCTCGGATTTTCTGCCATTTTGAGCAGTTTGAAAAATGCTTAGACCTGATTTTCTGCCTGGATTTCTGAGCAATTTGCGTGAAACATCCATACACGCAATCTATGGACCATTACCTGAAATCCCGGTTGAAGAGAAGTTTGTACGTGAAAAACATGACGTGCCCAAAATGAGGACATACTTGTTGCTGTTTACAATGTAGTCACTGATTGCCTCCGTGTAGCTTAGTCAGAAGACCACAAGGTTGTGTGTTCAAATCTGGGTACTGACAAGACAACTCAGCCCCTGATTCTTATTTTTGC
>NC_137875.1:40394417-40429417 GCF_963924005.1 Protomyctophum bolini
TCTGTGATTGGAATTTTACTATAATCAGCCGTGTCAATTCCTTGTGTTTGTGTTTAATTGTCTAGTCAAAGAAGTTATTAGATTTGTACGAGTGAGGCTGTGTTGGAGCTACCGGACACAAAACAACCCGGCCGCTGCATCAAATATAAATAGGTTATATTTCAAGGTAGCAACGTCACGTGTCACTCTTCCATGGCCATGTTGTAAATCACTGGGCATAATGTTGAATGGATAATGGATCTCTTAAAGGCAAATGGCAGGTGGCACGGTGATTGGTTTAATCATTGTAACGCCCCAAACCCTCACCTATGCCTAATGTAAGGGTATAATGGAGGTGTTTTAGGGACTTAGGCTGTGGCACAAGATAAAAGACAAAAGGCCACACCTCTCACACGATAATAAATCCCCTTGTAGGTCTGCTATTCTTTGAGAAATCGAAGAACGAATCTGATCTCAGGTCAGAATGGGTTAGAGAGTGTTGTGTGAAAGGGGTGCGCACTGACTGACATTGTTATAATATAAATAATTATGGTCAAAGGTGTGTGAGTCAAATGAGCTTATTATAGTTATGTCCCAATGCATAAAAAAAAAATCATATCCTTAATAGCTGACATTATTAGGTGCTGTTGCCTGTTAACACAAACATCCTGTTCCATCAAACTGAAAACGATGTGGCTGCAACACACACACACACACACACACACACACACACACACACACACACACACACACACACACACACACACACACACACACACACACACACACACACACACACACACACACACACACACACACACACACACACACACACACGCACACACACACACACAGCGTAAGCAAGGAGACAGACAGGGTCAAGTGGTTCAGCTACTGTTCTACTAAACATTAACCCATTCTGACCCGAGATCAGATTCTAAAAATGTCTTCTGCATCCTCCTGACAGTTTTCATTCTGACCTGAGATCAGATTCTAAAAAAATGTCTTCTGCGTCAGTCGCTCTTCGATTTTTCAAAAATAGCAGACCTACAAGCTCGTAGCGCGCCACCGAGTGGCGCGCTACGAGCTTGTAGGTCTGCTATTTTTCAATAGCTAAAGCACGACATGATGCTATAACACCAAAACGGGTTCCCGTTCAGAATGGGTTAGAATGGACAAGGTGCACGGTGGTGCGCCGACAGACGCGGTGGTTCCGTGATGTCAGAGAAGCAGCGTATACGCATACATATTTACAGAGAATTGTGTGGTAAGCAAATAAATAAATATCACGCGCGTGCGAAGTGAGGGGGGAGGCGCTCTTATATCGTCACACGTGACGCCGTCATACTGTATATAGTGTACACAATACATCGTCTCATTCTGGGCCAATCACAATTTGCGTCCTCACTTATATTTGTCTTCAATGTGTTTTGTGTTTTGTTTGTTTACACGGAATCCTCAAACTGTCCAGTGGGAATTCACTTTGTCTTCAGTGTTTGCGTTTATGCCTTGTGTTTGCAAAACCCTCAAAGCTGGACATTGTAGGAGAGGGGGCCCTCAAAAAACTGAAAAGCCAGTGGTTCCCAAACTTTTTCATGTCAAGGACCCAATTAGTACGCGGACCCCCATTTGACCCCCCATGCCAAGGACCCCCACGAGAGAAGATATTTACAGCTATAGCAAGTGGACTTTCAAGCATTTTCTGTCCCCTTAATGTCCATTTCTATCTCCGGGACCCCGATGTATATTGTAAAATCAAAGTCAATTGAACTCTGAGAGTGTACAAATGGAACAAAATGGACCAGTTAGGGTCCATTTGGTTCCATCTGTACACTTTGTACAATTCCATTTGGTTCCATTTGTACAATTTGCACAGGCGTTGCCGCGCGCCAACGCCTGGACGATAGAACAGTGGCGTATGTTGAAAACGTTGTTTTCGTATTAACGGTTCCCCAAACGGTTCTCATCAGTCGTCATTTAGCTCCGCTGTGTCTGTGCATGCATGCAAGCAGAGCCTGTGGTGACGTCACCCCACCTACATGAGAGAGTGGGGTCGGGGAGGATACGCCCACTGTTCTGTGCATTCAGCGACCGCCGCGGAGCGAGTGGGACAGTATGTCGAAGAGATCTCCATAGTGTGGTTAACAGAGAGGGAAATGACTGAGGCTGAGCACGCAACGTGCAATAAATGCTATATGCTATAGTTCGCTGCAAAGGTTGTTGCAACTTGTAGGCTACCAGTTGCACCACGTCCACGAGTTCTCAAAATCAGTCCACAACTCACGAGAATAATCTACAGTAGGCACATCGCGCTTGAGAGCCATGCGGAAAGCCGTGCCTGCACTCCCCGCAGCTCCACCACAGCCGGCGGCGGACGAGGATGACGCAAGGCTCGTTCACTTTCCCCAGGCTAGTAACGTAATAGAAAATAAAAACTACTAAACTTCTACAGAGCTTTTCATTAGGCGTGTTGTAGCCTACAACTGTTGTTAATGGTGTTAATTTAGACCGCCAATGACTCGACGTCCTTCTGTCTGATATTATATGAATCACGTTAAATATCACTATCAATGCTTTTGATTTGTCTCTAAATGAATCGCGTGACTGTTGAGCCCAGCGTTTAGGTGCATATACCTCCATAGATTGATTACTTTATAAAGAGTTTGCAGAAAAAAGCACAGGAACGTAGCCTACAGTTCAATACAAGGTCTGCTAAGAGGATTTTATAATCCAAGAAAGCACTATTTGTTTCCATTAGGGTAAGGGGTCCTTCATATTAAATTAATCTGAACATTAAAGACAACATTTGTCACCACAACAATATCATTATTGCAATGTGTATGTACTGTATATTTACTATACAGTACAAATTGCAATATACAGTACAAATTGCAACAATGATATTGTTGTGGTGGCTAGCTGGTGGTGGTGAAATTAAAATAATAGTGCCACCTCATAATTGTAAAGAGCATTTTCAATAATTGAATTAATGAATTTGTGTTTATTATGTACTTGGTTAGGTTAGTTATTATAAGCATAATCTATGTCAGAAAAAAAGGGGAAAAAATTCTATTGGGATCCGTTAAGGGAACCGTTAGGAACCGGAACCGTTAAGAGGGATCCGGGAAGGATTCGGAACCGTTAAAATCCTAACGAATCCCAACCCTAGTCAGCGCGCGCGTCGGACGGAGCCGGTGTGCGATAGGTTCATTGAAAATAACGGAGGCGGCTGTTTTGACGCGCGGCGTTTGCAGACGGTGTGTGCAGGGCTTTACAGACCCATAAGGGTCCATTTGGTTCCTAAATATAATTTAGCCGGGTACCCCCTGGAGGTACCCCCTGGAGTTCCCCGGACCCCACTTTGGGAACCACTGGTTTAACCCATTCTGGGCTTGGGAACCCCTTTTGGTGTTAGCATGTATGTTATGCTTTAGCTATTGAAAAATAGCAGACCTACAAGCTCATAGCGCGCCACCGAGTGGCGCGCTACGAGCTTGTAGGTCTGCTATTTTTGAAAAATCGAAGAGCGACTGACATAGAAAACATTTTTTTTAATCTGATCTCAGGTCAGAATGGAAAACTGTCAGGATGTATAGAAGACATTTTTTTAGAATCTGATCTCAGGTCAGAATGGAAAACTGTCAGGATGTAGAAGACATTTTTAGAATCTGATCTCAGGTCAGAATGGGTTAAGCTAAAGGGAAGAGGCTAACGGCTCAGTACAACAGCGGTGTGCAAATATAGGCCATGTCCGAACACACAATTAGACGATTTATGAAGGAGACGGTGAGAGGAATATACCGGCCTGGGCGAGCCCAAAAAGAAAAATACGGCAAACGTATACGACAAAAATCACACTCGTGTGAAGCGAGGGCCGCTCTTATCATCATACATCATCATATACGTCACATTCCGTGCTCAACCAATCAAATCATCCAAAAATGTCATTCCGGCCAATCATTTTTGGCGAACAGCCAAATGTTTGTATTCACACAAAGCTGGGCATTGGGGGGGGGGGGCTAGCACCCCTCAAAAAAACAGAATACATGGGAGCCAAATTTAAACCAAATTTGCTGTAAAGCTCCCGGGATAGCAATGTTGGTTTATACCAGTCCAACATGTTTGTCCCAAACGACATCCCAAACAATACATCTCAGAAAACAACGGACTGCATTGCCATTGAACTTGCTGAGGACTATGGATTGCTTAAGGCTCATACATACTAGGTTATCATCACCATTTTAGGTGATAGCTTATCACCTAAAACGGTGATAAGAGAAAGAGTTGAGGCCGTCACACTCGCGGTGATGTCCTTAAGGATTGACCCCGCCTCCCTGTGGTTCACCCAACTGTCTAGACCAATCAGTGAACGGGGTGATATAGCTCCAGAGCGAAAAGACTTGTCTGATAGTAAAAACAGAGAGATGGGTCTGTGTCCGCGGTGATAGCTGATCGTCACCGCGACTGACGTAATGGTGTATAGTTTTCCAACCCTTTAAAAACTACACCGCGGTGATAAGCTATATCACCACAAACTGCATCATATTCTGCATCATACTCCAGTTTGTGGTGATAGCTTATCACTGCGGTGTAGTTTTTTAAGGGTTAGAGAACTACAACATCACGCCATTCACCAGTGCTTAACCCATTCTGAACGGGAACCCATTTTGGCGTCAGCACCATGTCATGCTTTAGCTATTGAAAAACAGCAGACCTACAAGCTCGTAGCGCGCCACCGAGTGGCGCGCAACGAGCTTGTAGGTCTGCTATTTTTGAAAAATCGAAGAACGAATTTTTTTTTTAATCTGATCTCGGGTCAGAATGGGTTCATCAGACCAGCTGTGTGTCCACAGTGGAAACCTCGTATGAATCTGATCTCAGGTCAGTTACCTGTAGATGACGCCGTGGCGGTGGAGAAACATGAGCGCCGACGTGACCTCGGCCGCGTAGAAGCGGGAGCGCGCTTCGTCAAACTTCCTCGACCTCTGAATCTGGAACATCAGGTCTCCGCCATTCACATACTCCATCACGAAGAACAACCGGTCCTATGGGGGGGAAATATAATGGGAACAGGGAGGGATACATTTTTGGTTATTAAACATTAGCGTCATTACAACATTTCTTCCATTATTATTACATACATTTACATACAACAACATAAAACAACTCATGATCCGTCTACTACATTTGATAGCTATAGCTTCACAGTACAATTAAATCTTCAACATTGATATAATAAAGTAAATATACATGATATTGGGATATATATAGCTCCATAATGCATCTCCTTCACATCTCTTGAGTGAACAAAAACCACTTCAGCTTCTTCTTAAAACTCATATTATAGTTATCCTCATGAACAAAAAACACACATATAGGTAAAGAGTTATTTCTCTCTGAAATGCTACAACTGAGGATTGCATATATACATTGAGCTGATTGTAACGGTATAGGCCGATGTCTTAAAAAGCATTATACTGTAAATATGTTGTTATTGCCAACATGGTTTTGCTTCTGTTTATGAAACAAAATGCAGACGTATAGGGGCAATGACGTTGATTGTCTCCAAGAAGCCTTTCTCCACACCCCTATGGCCCCTCTCTCTCTCTCTCCACTCGTACACATTCTCTCTCTCTCCCCCTCTCTCTCCCCCTCTCTCTCTCTCTCTCATAGTCTCTCTACCCCACCCTCTAGGCCCTATTCTCTAGGCATCGTAAATGGCCGCTCAGGGAAAATGGCCCTCTTCCTGAATTCCAGCATGTTTCCTTAGTTCATAATATAGGAAATCAGATTGAACTTAAGTGAGAGAGGGGGGGGGTAGAGGAAGGGAGGGAGGATGGTGTGGGATATAAACAGCTCTCTATATAAGAGAGGCCTAGCTGGATATCCCTCTGAGCCATTGTTGCCCTGAGAGAGAGAGAGAGAGAGAGAGAGAGAGAGAGAGAGAGAGAGAGAGAGAGAGAGAGCAACCCTATGTAGGGGAGGACTCGACGTTTAAGCGCTTTATAGGTGAATATACTGACATTATGTCATGTCCTGGACCTTCAAACTGTCTTGCTTTTTCCACCCATAACAGGAAGTGGCCTGGTTGAGACTGACTGTATATGTATGCACAGTATATACAATACAATAGTACCACCCCTATATGTTTTAAAAGCCTCACTTAAACCATATAGGCTAGGCTACTGTGTATATTAACAAAATTAACCCTATAGGCTCTGGCTATATAGCGTCCCCTATTCTGGAAAGATATAGCCGATCTAAGTGTGACTAATTTCAGCTAAGACATTTGTCATGATTGTTTGATTGAAAACACCCATGAGGAAACACTCTAAATAGTCCAGGGCAAACCCCACACATCGGCGACTGTTTCATTGGATTAATAAGACAATACACTTTATTTAAAACTACTACTATATACTTACTATACTACTCAGTTTAGCCCGTTACGCTGACCTCTACCACTAGTGGGCGGCAGTGGCTCAGGGCGTATATGACGCAGGTAAACGCAGTCAGCGTTGTGAATGTTTGATTGATTGTTTGATTGATTGATTGATTTAAAGTGTTATTTCACAGTATATGCAGAATAGGTACATTTCAAACGAAATACAAAAACTGTTACTTTGTGGAAGTTCCATGATTACGCATTACGCTTATTTACAGTTTACAGTGACCACCAACATTTTCAATTCCTCCGAATATTTAGAGATGTACAAATATACAAAAAAAACAGAAATCATCATAAAGAAGATGATATTCATAAAGAAGGGAAAAAGTCCAGTATGGGGAGAAAGGGGGCCAGTTTTTAATTGTATAGTTGTCTGTAGGTGCTCTTTGAGAGCGGTTTTGAAGGAGTCAAGGTGGCTTATAATCGCTTCACACATGTCTTCAATTCACATGTCTTAATGGCTGTTGGCAGGGCGTTCCACATGTTAGTGGCATATAGGAGCGAAAAAGGAACGTATCCCTTGTTTGAGCTGAATCTAGGCGGCACACGGGTTTGTTGAACTCCCTCTGGTGTTGTGAGTGTGCACTTCGTTGACATTAACCCATTTTGGTGTTAGCACTATGTCATGCTTTAGCTATTGAAAAATAGCAGATCTACAAGCTCATAGCGAGCTTGTAGGGTCTGCTATTTTAGAAAAATCGAAGAGCGACTGACATTTTTTTTTAGAATCTGATCTCAGGTCAGAATGGGTTATAATCAGACCAGTGTGTGTCCTATAGTGGAAAACCTCGTATGAATCTGATCTCGGGTCAGAATGGGGTTAAGGAAATGTAAAGCGCTTCGGATAAAGGCAGCGCCTATAAATGCGTCCATTCACTGCTTCTATAGTCGATCCACTCATCCCTTTTTTGAAGAATCACTGCACTCCGCGTGTAAACAAAATCACTTCCAGTGATTCAGCCGACGGCGGGTGGCTTGTTTTCGATGGTGAACCATTACCGCAAGGAAACACGATTCACTCTGCCTAGTGTAGCCTATATGCCTCACCTTTTACCCGTGCAGGCTTTCAGTTCATCCTTTGATCATTCTTGACTCTCACAGCTCATGAGCATGGCTGCGCCAAAGCATGACGGTGAAGTATAATCTCGAGAAATCTGCTATTGAGAAGCAAGAAAGCAGGACACGGATGGCTTGAGTTCAAAACCGGTTTCTTGAGTCTCCACAATATATACCGTCTATTATGGTTGCTTGTCTTTCAAAGTCAAGATTCATGAGTATTATTATTATTATTATTATTATAGCACATTGTGAGTGAAGTGACGAAAGTCTCAATGGCACCGAAATGCCGTAATGGTTATATGGTTGTATTTTGGTGCATGCTATTAAGTAATATTCCAATTCAATGTATAGGCCTGCTTTATACAGATGAAGTTTCACCCTATATCTGATGGACAGTCCCCCCATTTGACCTCTTTTCTTTTTTTTGCCAAAAATATATGATCTACAAGCTCTGTGAGCTTTCAGACCTGCTCATTTAGGTGAATGATACCTCTGGGGTTCCATTTGAACCACCATTCAACCAACTAACCATGGTATTAGACTGTCCTAAAGGCCATAATACAAGTTCTAAAGGGACAATAAGGCACCATTATGTTCCTTCCTCAAATCACATGAAAATAGCTGATCGACATTTCTCTTATATCACATAGCTATACTTCCGTTAGTTTTTGTTATTGTGTTGTGATTGAGGATGATACTGTTTAAAATATACATCTTATGTGACTTATCTGTAAGTATCTGTTAAGTAAATATAGACAGACCTTTGAAAAGAAAAAGGATTACAGTTCAAATGGCAATTTGATCAATTTGACCGTGGGCTGTCTCGGCGGCTGCAGTGCGTATGTGGGCCATGGGCTTCTCTGGCCCATATACGAAGTGAAATACATGGCTCTTATATTTTTTGTTTCTATATCTAATGCGCTGCATGAGGAGGCCTATAGGGAACGCGGACTTACATAAGTGTCCAGTTGTCCACCTCAGCAAAGACCCCCCCCCCCCTTTTCTCCTCCAGAAAGTGAATTTAACCCATTTAGGCCTGACGTCGAAATGAAAATGAAAAAGTCTTCTGGAATCTATCTGACAGTTTTCTGAAATATACCTCACGTTCAGTGGTTCTCAATATTTCATGTCAAGGACCCCCCAAAAATATAGGCCACCGAGCCCCCGTCTGAAAATATGTTGTTCCAGAAGCAAGAGATTTGAGTTGAAATTATCCACTCTGTATAATAATATATATTCAAAGGTTTGAGGCATATTCTTTCACGATTTTCAATAGCTAAATTATAACCATGTTTAATAAAACACCAAAAAGGGGGTTCCCGCTCAAAATGGCTTAAACAGGATGTCGAAATAGTTTGTTTAAATGTACCCAGGGTCCTTGCTGGTCCCACCCAATCAAACGTGAATAAACATTTCCTGACTGTAATTAGAAATGCACAAATACTGACTTCCCAGCGCTGACACACACACACACACACACGCACACGCGTGCACGCACGCACGCTCACGCGTGCACGCACGCACACGCACACACACACACACACACACACACACACACACACACACACACACACACACACACACACACACAGTACAGAACAGACATTATAGACATGCCCACATCTATATGTGGAAACATTACCACCATGTGCAGCTGTGCACATCAACACACATTAACGCAGGACTTTATTGTTAGGTCTTTATCTTGTGTGTGCGTGTGTGTGTGTGTGTGTGTGTGTGTGTGTGTGTGTGTGTGGGGGGGGGGGGGGGGTCTCAACTAGCCCATTCCATAACCCTCGATCCCTTATATATATACTGTATACTGTACAGTGGCCATAACCCCTACATGCACGCACGCACGTGTGAAAATAAAAATGGATCTGGAATCGTTCTTCAGTTCAGGCTGCCATTAAAGGGACACTTCACCCTTTTTGCAAAAAAATATATGTTAATGACGTTTAGAAGCTTTAGAACACACTCCTGGGGGTCTTTATGTGTGTAATAATGTGGTTTTAGATATTTTAGATTGTAGCAGTGAACCTGTTGTCTCTGATGTCATGGACACTGGGCTCACTTCCTTCCTGGACTACATGTTGTCTCAGTAAGACAGCTCTCCCCCCTATCCACAAGGAGGAGCAGTGCACCAAAGAATTATGGGAATTGTAGTCCAGGAAGGTAGTGAGACCAGTGTCCATGACATCAGAGACAACAGGCTCACTGCTACAATCTAAAATATCTAAAACCACATATTACACACATAAATACCCCCAGAAAAGTGATCTAAAGCTTCTAAACGTCATTAACATATATTTTTTTGCAAAAAGGGTGAAGTGTCCCTTTAACACAAATAAGAAACAAGAGAAAAGTCACAAGTCTATATACACAGCCAAATCATCTGTGTTTATTTTTTATCCATTTCTACACTCTCAGAGTTAAATGAACACCTAGGATTGTATATGCTGTCTATAGTAGTGTCTGCATGATTTGCTTTTAAGACATTCTTTCTGAATATGGTCATATACTGTATATGACAATATCGGTCAAAGCAGGGGCAATGATGCGAAGGAAGAAAAGGGTATGGGATTTGAACTTTTGAACGCATATATATATACACACACACAAGAGTGATTTGCCTGTACCTATTTTCCTCGGAACATTAGCAGTCATTAGCGTCTGGCGGTTACTAGTCATTAACCCATTCTGAACGGGAACCCATTTTGGTGTTAGCATCATGTCGTGCTTTAGCTATTGAAAAATAGCAGATCTACAAGCTCATAGCGCGCCACCGAGTGGCGCGCTATGAGCTTGTAGGTCTGCTATTTTTGAAAAATCGAAGAGCGACTGACATTTTTTAGAATCTGATCTCAGGTCAGAATGGGTTTAATCGGACCAGTGTGTGTCCCAGTGGAAACCTCGTATGAATCTGATCTCAGGTCAGAATGGGTTAACGCACAAAGCACTCCCACTAAACATGTGGTCGGTGCTTTCGTTCAGGAAGCCTCGAAAACTGTTTTCTTTTTTCCGACTCGCGGAGCAGCGTTCGACACCACATTACGATCGAAGTTCACTGTGAGTTTAACCCATTCTGACCTGAGATCAGATTTAAAAAAAAATGTCAGTCGTTCTTCGATTTTTCAAAAATAGCAGACCTATACAAGCTCGTAGCGCGCCACTCGGTGGCGCGCTACGAGCTTGTAGATCTGCTCTTTTTCAATAGCTAAAGCATAGCATGATGCTAACGCCAAAATGGGTTCCCGTTCAGAATGGGTTAACACACGCATGCACGGTTCAGTGCCGGCTATAGATTGTTATCTCATAGCGATTCAATTCTTCATGATTCAGTTGCTCTGTTTAACGAACAAAACTAATAGCAGATCTATAAGCTCACAGAGACACATTGCATCGCACATCCTTGTGAAACATTTACTGATTATCGGTGATTAAAAAAAAAGTTAAATGAACTGTTGCTCCCTTATAGTCAGCATTGCTACTCTTATTTCAAAGTATATGTCGTTGCTGTCGAGCAGAATATCTCCATATTCAAACCCTTTTCTGTTTTTTTTTACCGCGAGTCAATGCCCTATTTCATCATATACATAAAAGCCTCACACAAAAGTAGAGCGAAAATAGCACAACCCACATGCTTGTGAGTTTGTACATTATTTTCACTGTCTCGAAATGTCTTTAAAACACAAAATAAAACGGGGTTTTGGACATATACAAGGCTTACGCCCGGCAGCAACGTTGTTCTATATAGTCACTGTGCCTTTAAGAGCCAAGCAGGATTTGATAGCGGCAGGAAATGATTCTAATTGGAGGACAGGGTGTATTGTGTGTGTGGCCCATGCTCAAGAATGTTTATCCACACACACGCGCGCACGCACGCACGCGCGCACACACACGCACACACACGCACACACACACACACACACACACGCACACACACACAGTTCTAGTTTATATGTGTATATCCTGCAGGTTTAAGGCGCTATATTGTGTTGAGCTGAAACTTGTATTTCTTTGACCGAATAAAATCAATCAGATACGTCATTATAGGCAAACACATATACCCATATAGGGGAAAAACAACAGTATACTTTACACTTATACTGTACCTCCTCTACTCATAACGTAACACACGTGCTGTACAATAATGCACCTGACCATGACTTTATAAGGCATCAACTCTCCTCACAGTCTTGAGTCTATAATGAAGACAAACTATTCAGTTACACATACGCATGCTTCCCCCCCCCCCCTTTTGCTTTGCTTCAGAACTTTATAATGATCAAAACCCAGGTCTTTTGTTTTCACAAGATCTCAAAGTATAAGGAGATATTCTGGGGGAGGAGAAAGGCAGCATGCTGGGTGGTTAAGAGGGAGGGTTGAAGAATCAATCAGCCTATATATGTCTGACGGCTGTGTCAAATTCACCACAGAGCTCACGAGGGAGCCAAATGTCTGTCAGTATACAAGAACAAGACAGATGCAGAGAGAGTGCGTCAAGAGAATTGATGTATACGAGATGACGTATCGTGAGCAGGCCATTAGTGGAGGGACATGTTTGCTGTATACGGTGGAAAAACAGCAAATGAACGCCACACATAATACTGTATGTGATGTGACACGCACGCACGCACGCACGCACGCACGCACGCACGCACGCACGCACGCACGCACGCACGCACGGCAACAAAGCTCCACGTTGGAAAGGGACAAAGAAGAAGGATGTACGACGTATAGTAGCAGTCTTGTTGGTTCGGACCTTGAACTCACTATTCTCTCCTTATTCTCTCACTGACTTTACAGTACACGCTGTGGGGCTCATGCATGGGGGTTTAAGCCTGATAATATTAATGGAATAACATTTCCTCAATAATGTCTCCATGCATCTTTTTATATCATTTTTATCCCACGATTTTGCAACCCATTTTTTCTCACCCAGTGTCAATTATCTAATGTAATCCTGGGCGCTACACTTCTTCCTCTGCCAACCGTGGGGGGGGGGGGGGGCAGCGGACTGACCTCATGCTTCCTTCTATGCATGAGGAGTCCAAGCTGTTTCTTTTCACCTGACGGGGGGGGGGGGGGGGGGGGGGAAGTTTCCCTGGCTGGACGTATAGCACGTGCAGGAAAACGTTTTTCCGACCAGTTCCAGATTCATACATCTTCCTAAACACACACACACATGCACGCACGCACGCACGCACGCACACTCACGCACACGCACGCACACACGCATACTGAGTAATTCTAAAGGGTTTTTGTTGCATGTTTTTTGTCATTTAATTTCGCTCACTTTTTTATTTTACCGCGTAAACCTGTGATGCGCTAATATATAAAGCTGATTATCTGACTATTCATAATTTTATACAACATTTATAATGAGTGTTATGACGCCTTATAAGTGCATTATAATGCACTATAAACGTGATTATAATGCATTCTAGACCTGACCTTTAACCCATTTTGGGGCGGAAACCCCTTTTGGTGTTTTAAACATTATGTTATAATTTACCTATTGAGAAATAGCAGATCTACGAGCTTGTGGGTCTTGCTATTTTTTGAAAATAGCATAGAAACTTTGTTGTACGACAGACCGTATAACAATAGCAAAATCTGTCGGAGAAAATGTTGTCTGCGCAAAATCTGTCTTGGAAGAGCCACCCATCGACTGATCTAATATAAGGCAACCTTCCCCGTGTTTCTTCACTAGTCCGATCCAGAAGAACACAGTTTGCCGGCCACTGCTACAGCGCTGACAATGAGGTATGTATCTTCCTAGCCCTGAAACATGACTGCCATGATGATTATCATGACAGTCATGACGTAACTGCACCCTGTTTTTGGCGCTCGCTACATTTACAACTTTTCCGTATATATATAAACATTCGTATTTCAAATATAAAGTACTCACAATTTGTCCCACGGGTGTTTAGTTAGTTGCTGCACCAGCGATTAGAATTGCTGCATCCCGCGGTGTTTAATAAAAAGCATTTTTATCCGAGCACCCCCGGCTACGTTTTTCAAACGGGGTTCGTTTGGGAAATCCACAGTTGCACACCGGGAGCGCACTCGCCTATTGGTCTGTATTGGCAGGGCGGTCAGCGTACCTATATCGAACACACCGAGTGCCACCCTCCTACTCCTAGGGGCGCGTAGTTGAAAGCCAATGGCAAAATAACAGCTCGGATAAAAATGCTTTTTATTAAACAACGCGGGATGCAGCAATTCTAATCGCTGGTGCTGCAACTAACTAACACCCGTGGGACAAATTGTGAGCACTTTATATTTGAAATACGAATGTTTATATACAGTATACGTATTTTTTGTAAATGTAGCGAGCGCCAAAAACAGGCTGCAGTTACTTCATGATTCTCGTATGAATACGAGAGTCATGAACCATGGCTAATATCTTCCCTTCTTCTCTGGAGTCCTGCCTCAAAGCAGACCAGAGGTATAGAAAACTGTCATTCCCCTGATGTCATCGCTATTAGGGACACACGCATCAGTAAAGCAGGAACTGGGGATGGCAATGGAGGACCGGGAAAGTCTGGCGTGGCATTGTTGAAATCCACGATCTCGAAAGCACTATATGCCTATATGGCACAAATGCATGGGGATTAATTTCCTGGGCCACTCGTTGTTCTGAAAGGGGGAGGGACTGCGACGCTCTATAGCGGTTGGGATCAAGGTGAAAGGGTTAATAATTGACAGGGAATTAGTATTATATATACTGTAAATATGATTTCTAAATACAGTGACCTAAAATCTGACAATAATAACTTGCAGGTATAGTCGTCCAGGGACCCTGGTAGCAGAAGCATGTTTGCCCTTAACCCATTTTGGGGCGGGAACCCCTTTTGGTGTTAGCATCATGTTATGCTTTAGCTATTGAAAAATAGCAGACCTACAAGCTCGTAGCGCGCCACTCGGTGGCGCGCTATGAGCTTGTAGGTCTGCTACGAGCTTGTGAGCTTGTAGGTCTGCTATTTTTGAAAAATCGAAGAGCGACCGACGTAGAAACATATCATGAGGCAACGCGATGAACCTTTATTCGGGCATTTTTCTTTGTCACACCGTGGAAAAGGAAAGCCAGCCATGCAGAGAGAGAGAACATTTATAGGAGACTTTCAGCCAAATATATGCTTTTTTTTTATAAATGTTTGATTGCATCAGACAACTCTGACACATAAATTACACCCACAGACCTGTGGGCAATGTGTCATTTAGTGTGTGTAACACTGTGTGCGTGTGCGTGCGTGCGTGTGTGTGTGTGTGTGTGCGTGCGCGTGCGTGTGTGTGTGTTTAGAGGCATTCAATAATGACAGAAAATGTTTTTTTCATGTAAAAAGCATGCACGCGCACACACATATGCACGCCGCGCACGCGCGCACGCACGCACACGCAGATGTACAAACATTCCCACGTTCCTCTCTGCTGGGGTCAGCCAGGAGGGGCGGAGTTAAGAGGCAATTAAGGCTAAATCTGACGCAGGCTGTCGTCCCCAAGAGCTCTGAATGACAGAGGAACAGCACACACAAAAGAGGCAATTCCACATAATAATCTGTAGTCTATAATATACGGTCTTTATACATTAAAATGAATGCCCTGCGATGGCCGTGTGCGGTTGTGTTATAATCATAATGTGGGCAGCTTGCATATATAGTCCATATACCTAATTTTTTTTATTCGAGTCAAGCTATAATTCCCGTTTCATTCGTGCGTCTGCGGCAGCACATGTATACGCGTGTTGGTATTCAGGTCTTTGGGGGACATTCCGTTTCCGCTCGTATCTCAGAATAAACAAGGCCCGATGGTAGATTGCAGATGCTCATCTCGTCTCATCTCATACGCTCTTTAACCAGCGGGAGCTCCGGTAATAGCACAACAAGTCTCGTGCCGTGCATTTGAGACAATGCCGTCTGGCGCGTCACGTCATGTTTTTCTACCCCAACATACGCATCAATAAAGGGTCCATTTTGGATACATGTACTCATGAGCGAAAGTATATAACACTTTCCCTGCAGGGGACCAACCACTGCTATAGCCCCCTGAGTGAATGAAAACATTATAAAAGATGGAGGTATACATTCATTGTTCAAGTGGATCAGATGACAAGAGAGATGACAATATGGAGAAGATCCATTCATGCGCTGTAACAGTGGTATAGGTTGCGTATCCGTACAGACATTAAGATTAAAACAAGTAAGACGCGCGCATGTGGGAAGCGAACACAGCTCATGAATTGCAATAACAATTAGAATAAATTACGTACTTTAGCATGTTTTTTTTGTTTTTTTTTTAAGTGTTTTTTTAAGTTTTAAGTTATTTTAAAGTTTTTTTTTTTTTTTTAAGTTAAGTTTTTTGAGTGGTGCAACCACTCCAAGGAACAGCAATGTCCGTGCACCTATGTATGTATGTATAAGCACCAGTATAATGAGTACCAGTAGGGGCGCTGTTTGACATAGACAGGGCTCCATTTTCGTCACCGCTAAACGCCTTATCCCTAAACTTCTTTGCCTTTTTTTTTTTTTACTATTTTGAAAAACATTTTTGAATACCGGTAGTTCAACTAGCCAATCTACATTGACACGTTGTGAGCTTGTAGACTGGCCATTTTAACTATTCAAAATGTTTAGCAAAATAGTAAAAAAAAAAAGAAGAAAAAAAAAGGCAAAGAAGTTTAGGGATAAGGGGTTTAGCGGTGACGGAAATGGAGCCCATTGTGTCCATCTTCACCTATTGGTTGGTTTCTATCTTTCTCCCATTCATTCATTCCTGACTCTCTCTCTCTCTCTCTCTCTCTTCTGTATTTGTCTGTGTCTGTCAGTCTCTCACTCTCTATGCACAGTCAAATCATCAGTGCTAATTCATCCACTTGTAACTATAACGAGTGCAGGAATGTTATTTGGTAACATTTGGTACATTCTCAACATTAAAAGAACACTGTGTACCTCTCTTTGTTGGTACATTCTCAACATTAAAAGAACACTGTGTACCTCTCTCTGTTGGTACATTCTCAACATTAAAAGAACACTGTGTACCTCTCTTTGTTGGTACATTCTCAACATTAAAAGAACACTGTGTACCTCTCTCTGTTGGTACATTCTCAAACATTAAAAGAACACTGTGTACCTCTCTCTGTTGGTACATTCTCAACATTAAAAGAACACTGTGTACCTCTCTCTGTTGGTACATTCTCAAACATTAAAAGAACACTGTGTACCTCTCTCTGTTGGTACATTCTCAAACATTAAAAGAACACTGTGTACCTCTCTCTGTTGGTACATTCTCAACATTAAAAGAACACTGTGTACCTCTCTCTGTTGGTACATTCTCAACATTAAAAGAACACTGTGTACCTCTCTCTGTTGGTACATTCTCAACATTAAAAGAACCCCGTGTACCTCTCTTTGTTGGTACATTCTCAGCATTAAAGAACACTGTGTACCTCTCTCTGTTGGTACATTCTCAACATTAAAAGAACACTGTGTACCTCTCTTTGTTGGTACATTCTCAGCATTAAAGAACACTGTGTACCTCTCTTTGTTGGTACATTCTCAACATTAAAAGAACACTGTGTACCTCTCTCTGTTGGTACATTCTCAGCATTAAAAGAACACTGTGTACCTCTCTCTGTTGGTACATTCTCAAACATTAAAAGAACGCTTTGTACCTCTCTTTGTTGGTACATTCTCAAACATTAAAAGAACACTGTGTACCTCTCTCTGTTGGTACATTCTCAACATTAAAAGAACGCTGTGTAACTCTCTTTGTTGGTACATTCTCAACATTAAAAGAACGCTGTGTACCTCTCTTTGTTGGTACATTCTCAAACATTAAAAGAACACTGTGTACCTCTCTCTGTTGGTACATTCTCAAACATTAAAAGAACACTGTGTACCTCTCTTTGTTGGTACATTCTCAACATTAAAAGAACGCTGTGTACCTCTCTTTGTTGGTACATTCTCAACATTAAAAGAACGCTGTGTACCTCTCTCTGTTGGTACATTCTCAAACATTAAAAGAACACTGTGTACCTCTCTCTGTTGGTACATTCTCAAACATTAAAAGAACTCTGTGTACCTCTCTTTGTTGCCGTCTAGCCTCATTTATGCTCAATTGCGCACGGCCCCGGCCAGTAAGTCACATGGCAAAAAAAGCAGATCGACAAGCTACAAGAAACCCGGGCCTATACACCAGCTCACAATGTGTCGCATAGTAGATACGTGACAGGGGGGGGGGGGGGTTGCTTTTTTTCGATGACAAAGTAATATGAATCAGGCTTCTGTCTGTCTGTCTCTGTCTGTCTCTGTCTGTCATCCCCTCCCAGTGTGTTTCTGTCCCTCGCTGGCTGTGTTTCCTCTCTGCAGAGAACAAAGGTTCTTTGAGGTACCTGGCCGTCCCCGCTCCTCGCTCTGATGTAACAGTAATCACAGCTTGTTAAAGAGCACTCTCACTCCACCCATGCACCCTCTGTTTTCTGTTACACACTTCCCCTCTCTCTCTCTCTCTCTCTCTCTCTCTGCTGCACTCCTCATAATAACCATTATCTTCATTCATCTATATTACAAAATGTAGGCTATACAAACATAAAGGCATTAAAATACAAAAGGATGCTGTGGTCATCTGAACCCAAACATCTTATTAATTATAACATATGTCATATTTTACTTTTGCACGATAATCACTAAACCAGTTATTCCATATCACCAAATGTTTATTTGAAATAACTTCCGTCTATTGATAATGAATAGATGATTTGACTTGATCCTTCCGGACCCTCCTCTGTATTCCCTGCCCGTCACTCATGACAGCGTGTGTGAGGTCGGAGCCCAAGCGACCGTTATATAACCTTATTTACATTTTTTCACTGGTAATTAGGCTGATAGGAGCACGGCCTCGATCCCTCCACTGATTAGGAAGGGGAGAGACAGAGAGAGAGAGAGAGAGAGAGAGAGAAGGAGAGAGAAAATTAGAAGGATCGGGTGGGACTCGGGAGGGAGAGGGAATGGTAAAGTGGGTGAGACACAATAGGTCATAGGTCACACAAAGTACAATGATAGTTTCTCTACTATAGTGTACACACACAAACACAGTCACACACACGCACACACAAGCACACACGCACGCCACGCACGCACGCACGCACGCACACACATAACCCTAACCCTATAGCCAAAAAAGCGAAACCTATACGTTTTTTTATTTATTTTATCCCACGATTTTTCAACCCATTTTTTTTTCACCCTGCAGTTTCAATTATCTGATGTAATCCCTGGCGCTACACTTCCTCTGCCAACCTGGGGGGGGGGGGGGGCAGCGGACTGACCTCATGCTTCCTTCTATGCATGAGGAGAACATGCAAACTCCACACAGAAAAGGCCCTTTCGCCGACCCCACCTCGGGTATATGGACACTGATGACGCGGAGGAGGAGGAGGGAAAGCTGCTATACCCCCAGCGCCCCCAGCGGGAATCGAACCCAGGACCTTCTATAGCTGCGAGGCGACAGCACTACTGACTGTGCCACCTTCCCCCCTAGTTTGACCACAGGGGCTAACTGGGGACAGGGGGTGGGGGGGGGGGGACTTCTTATATAATGGTCAGCACACTTTATAGAAGAATTATCCTAAAAAAATGATATTTGAATTTAGTGAAATCATTGAATATACCTTTAACTTTTCGGTATCAGGTACGGTCGCCCTTAAACCATCTCGGCCCTCCGTTTTTCCGGTCCGACGTTTCTTGCATTCTTTATTTAGGTTCGAAATAAGTTCAGGGTTAGACATCATTCTAGGGGTTAAGTTTAGGTATACAGGGTTAGGTTCAGGCATATAGTTTTACTGAGGTTAATGTTAAGAAAAAGGTTAGGTATTAATTTCTACTTGCAAAAAATAGATTTCAACCTTACTACTACTTTGTACTACTAGGACTAAGACTAAAAAAATAAAGTTTGATGAAAAATGTATAATAATTATATAATAATTATATAATAAATTATAATAAATTAATAATTTACATTTGGGGGATATCTTGCACAATAATGAATAAAACATGTTCTAGACATTTTAATGATCACAAAAAAACATATATTACAATTATTCTACCTACTTGTATTAGGGTAAAGGTCAAAAGTCTTAGGTTAAACATTTTCTTATTTGTGTGAATTTCAGCCTCTGTGGGGGGTGTTTATATGCAAATATCATGACCAATGGCATTGAAATGGCATTGCAATGACCATCACTGATGACGTTTAGGTGAAAAAATAACAGAAAATAATAATAATAATAATTTAGTAATTAATTAAAGTAAAATTGTTGCTAAAAAGCAACGCTGGGTCTTAAAGGGTTAACCGTTTTTTTTTGCATAATTTATTTAGGTCTCTTTAGGAATGCCGATTCTCGCACCGGGGCGAGTCGGTGAAGGGGCGTGGTAGTTTGGTATTCAACCTTTTCGCTGCTATCCAAGTTTATAAACGTAGCTATAGGCTATCGGTATACCTAAAGGTGGCGCAACTATACGCGTATGTTCCTAGACAACCGTATACTCCATATATGAAAGCGCGCCGACCGTCAATTCACCTCTTAGCATTGCTCCGGTTAGCATGGAGAGCCTCCGTCACCCCACCAGCTATGGGATTATTTTTAAATCCAGCTCCGTCGAGCCTCCGTTATTAAACGGGATTTTCAAAGCGCCGTGTCTCAAAAAAGCTTCGAGCGCTGTCCGCGGCGGTGGTGGGCCGCCGGCCGCGCACCCCGGCGATCGTAAATCATTCGTGAGTTTGTATCGCATCGCTGAGCACATGTAACTGGCCGTAATGATATAGCTATACGGTCGACTGAGGAAAGGCAATGGTCGTCACGTGACTGGGCTGCGCTTTCTTTCGCGGGAGCCAAACTGCAATCGGAAGTTGGGCAGAATGCACTGGAGTCAATTACGTATGAGAGCTCAGCTGTGGAGCTCAGTGACGGGAACCTATCATTCTTGGGGACAAAATGTGTATACGTGTATTTACATTCAGTATAGACCTGAGTGACGTTCAGCAGCTATCACCCTGAGGTGTTGTGGCTGTGGGGGCTCGTCTCACTTCAAGCTCTCAGCCATGGGACCCCGTGCAGGGTGACGGTTACGGTGTGACTTGCTCGTTGCGCACTAGTGGGCCATAGATGGCCTACTAGTGCGCAAGCAGAGCGTGCAAGTACTTTCAACCGCTATACAAACTGTCAAATCTCTCAGTTCCTGAGTCACACCATAAGGACTTTACATGCTATATAGAAGATGAACAGTGGTTCAAAGGGTCTCCACCTATCTGGGGGGGAAGTCTACCCTCCGGTGTGTGCTGGGCTGGGCTGTACTTTGCTGAAATAAACAATCGGAAACCATCTCATCTTCTGACTCCCGCGTCTCACAAACTTCATCGAGTGCTCTCCCAGTTCTAGCAGTGTTTCGTATAATAGAACTAGAGCGTGTGGTAGACACCAGATACCACACAAGCTCATGAACAAACACTTTCTGAATGGCCGAGACCTTTTGTAAAGTAATCGCTTCTGGAAAATAACAGAAGACATAATTATGACACATTATTGTCTGCTGTGTTGCTCTAAGATGTGTACACTGTGTAATTGTATGCGGTAAGGCTATTACTTGGAAATATACGGTACTGTACGCACGTACGGCATTGCTCACAAACAGTACTTTGCACGATTGCAACTTGTGCATATACGTAATGTTTGTAACCGTAGGTTTTTCAGAAAATGTGCACACAAAGACGGCTGGAATGAATGCAGAGGAAACACAGTATGAAGTGTCCAATGTACTATCAATGAAACCGCACCAAGTATTGCGAGACTTCCCACCGTTTCCTGTCTGGCGGCCAAATCTCGCGATACTTCGGAGCCAGAAACGACACCTGCTGCTGTTTTAGATCCTCAGATAAAATGATGTACTGTGCACTCTGTGCACATCGGAAAAGTAAGTGATTAGAAAACAACCTGTGTTTAAATGTCTTCTGTTATTTTCCAGAAGTGATTACTTTACAAAAGGTCTCAATTGTTCATGAATAATGTTTGTTATGAGCCGGCTCCATTCACTGCCATGTAGTCATTGCACTTCCGGTGTGAGTTTGGCTCCCATGAAAGTGTCCATTTTAAAGTGTCATGGCGCGGCGCGGTCATGATGATGTCACGTGCATACCCTCCATTATTTTGTGACATTGCGCTTTCAGACTTGTCTCGCTTTATCTCCCGCCTCTGCTCTCACTCGCTGGGCTTTCTACGGTGCTGTCTATAACTGAAGCAGAAAGGCCTTCTAAACTGACTGAGCAAGTGATCCGACATCACTCAAAAGATGCATAGTATTGGTAAAAGACGTATAGACCTTACACGGAAAGCAGCTTAAGGAACAATACAGTGTTTTATTAGACAGTGCAGGTCAGGAGTGCTAAACGGGGTGGGGATGATTTCAGAATCAAAGCTATATAGGTCCAGTTAACCACAAGGTCCATCTTATGTACTTACATGCACTTTTCTGTAATGCCCTGCATTAGGGGAAAGAACATGTGAGACATGAGCTAAGTCATTAGAACATTGGTGTCAACATTAGTCCAGTTAAACCAAGTGGAAACACCATTACATAAGGCACCAAGAAGTGTGTGTGTGTGTGTGTGTGTGTGTGTGTGTGTGTGTGTGTGTGTGTGTGTGTGTGTGTGTGTGTGCTGTGATAGGAGAAGGATATCAAATGGAACACAACCACCCTAAAGACTAATCATTGTGTATATTCCTGCACTATACCTGCATCGAGTTATCTTGGTACACAGAAGTTGATCTATTGAAGATTCTGACCTTCAAAGTACATAATTTTTGTTTTGATTGTATTGCTGTACTGTTGTTTTGTTCTTTCTGCTTTGGCAATGTAAACGTATGTTTTCTCATGCCAATAAAGCCCTTTGAATTGAATTGTGTGTGTGTGTGTGTGTGTGTGTGTGTGTGTGTGTGTGTGTGTGGAAGTGATGACACAAAGAAATGAGCAGACAAAATTGGAATTGGAACACTATACCATTTAAGCTGATACATGGGTATTCCTTCCTGATTGGCTGAAATTGACAACCCACCTGAAAATGTATTTTCTGTTTAGTAAAGAGCTAGAGAGAGTGTGAGACCCGTTCAGTTTAACCCATTCTGACCTGAGATCAGATTAATTTTTTTTTAAACGTTTTCTGAAAAAGCTTTGTTTCCGTGTCAGTCGTCGATCTTTCAAAAATAGCAGACCTACAAGCTCGTAGCGCGCCACTCGGTGGCACACTATGAGCTTGTAGATCTGCTATTTTTCAATAGCTAAAGCATAACATGATGCTAACACCAAAAGGGGTTCCCGCGGCCAAGCACAGATTTGTGAATGACGCCCATTGATCTGGTCGTTATGCAGGAAAGTGTGATTGGAAAAAGTACTCCCGTAAAAGTATCAATACTGCAAATACTAGCCTACTAAAAGTCCGGAATTCAACATTTACTTGAGTAAAAGTACAAAAGTATCGGGGTGTGTGTGTGTGTGTGTGTGTGTGTGTGTGTGTGTGTGTGAGAACAAACAGCATATGGAATACACATCAGGCTGATAAGGATCAAAGCGGTTATATAAGACCCTCAACAATCCACTTTTTTCTGCAACTAATCGCTCACACTGTTTCTTTGTGCTGTGTGTGTGTGTGTGTGTGTGTGCGTGCGTGCGTGCGTGTGTGCATGTGTGTGCGTGCGTGTGCGTGCGTGCGTGTGCGTGTGTGCGTGTGTGTGCGTGTGTTTGTGTGCGTGCGTGCGCAACAGTGAGGGAAAATGACAAAGAAAGAAAGAAAATGAATTAAGATCATGCTATTATTATGAAAATATCTCTCATTATCTTTCTGTCTGTCTGTCTGTCCATCCACCTCTCTCTCTCTCTCTCTCTCTCTCTCTCTGTCCCTAACCGTGTGTGTGCACGCATCCCCGCTCGTGCGTGCCTATGTGTGTATTTGTTTTCATTTACGTTTGGGGGAATTGAGAGACGCCATCATTAAAGTAGGGCTCTCCAGAACATTCTGTGAAAATAAACAAAATGTCCCATGCTCTATCTCCTAACTCCTCTCCTAACTCCTCTCTTCTGCATGCTGTATCCTCTCTGTGTATCATTTTTTCCCTCCATTAAATATGTCTTTAATGAGTCTATAGCCCCTGAGACCCTGAAAGCGTCATGAAGCTCACGTCATCAACATTGTTCACAACAGCCGTGTGGCCACGGTGGAGGCGTCGAGTGGACACATCATAACCTGTTCTAACCGGTTCTATTTTGGAGCAAAACAAAACCACCAAACACATTGGCGTACCTGGATATTGCATCAAGCCCTGCAGGCATTGACCAGTTCAAACTTTGTATTGCGAGTGTACGAAGTTTGGCCATTCTAAGCCAAAAACACATCAGTTAAACTAAAGACAATGACTAAAACTTAACTAAACTAAACGTAAAAAAGAAAATACATATACCGGTATTAATAATTGCAGTGCAGGCGAATATATATATATATATATATATATATATAGACTGACGCTTCAAATCATCCTTCCTTCGATGGCCTATCCTGACGCGCCCCGTTGACACTGTCTATCTGTCAGGAACTTAACTGCCTTTTGTATTATTATAAAAAAAATTCCCCTCTTTTTGTTACTTAAGACATTTTTATTTACACTGTCCGATGGAGTTTAGCAGTCACGTTTATACCCATAGGAAACAGAAATCACGTATTACATAAACCTTAGCAATAAGTACAGTAAATGCTGAAGGGAACACTTATGCAATAAGCCATAGACAAAACATATACAGTAGAGCCTAACTACTACCACCCACAGCTTCCTGTTGTGCGTGCGTGCGTATGTTCATATGCGTGCGTGTGGGTCCGTCTAGTCTGTGTCACCATCTACAGCAAGTTAGCCAGTGGCAAAAGAGAGGAGAGGATTATCATATCGTAAAGCAAACATTTGAACGCAATGGGTCAGAAAGTCTACAGATGGACCAAACTAGTGAATACTTTTTGCAATTAAATGCATTCAATGACCACATTTTTACCATGAACTCTTTTCTCATTCATGCTCCATATTAAGCGGCAAACGGTAATGTAGTCTAAAAAAGACAGGAACACAGCAGACTCATTAGACTGGCTTAATCTTAACGGTTGAGAGTGGAGGCTACAAATGTGAGCTAATGTTGCCCTCTAGTGGTAAAGTGGTACAAGGTCGTGTGGTTCAAGGTTGCGTGTGTGTGTGTGTGTGTGTGTGTGTGTGTGTGTGTGTGTGTGTGTGTGTGTGTGTGACGTGTGTGTGTGGTTGTGTGTGCGTGCGTGCGTGTGTGTGATTTTAGTTTTGAATAGTTTTCATTACATTTTAGTCACATTTTAGTCACCTGGAATGTTTTAGTGTTAAGTCTAGTTTTAGTCGACTGAATATCACAAGATTTTAGTCGACTAAATCTACAGTTGATTTTAGTCGACTAAATCTACAGTTGATTTTAGTCGACTAAAATCTACAGTTGATATTAGTCGACTAAAATCTACAGTTGATTTTAGTCGACTAAAATCTACAGTTGATTTAGTCGACTAAAATGTATTTTGTCAGGCCCTTGATGCCGTCGTAATGGCCGACTTTACATCTACAAGCTCACAACTTTGTGAGTTTGTGATTGGCTGTTTTCACCAAGTGTAAAATGACTTGTCTTGTACTTATACTGGATCTCTTGTCCACTATAGTGACTAGTCCCCTTCCTAACATTTTAGTCTAGTTTTTAAATTGTTAACTGAAATTGTCAATATATAATATATATAGTTTTTGTCATCAAGCTTAGTTTTCATTTAGTTTCGTCGGTGAAAAAAACAGGTAGTCGACGAACATTTTTCGTCGTAGTTTCAGTCGACGAAATCAACATTTATGTGCACTTTATCTAAAGTCCACACCCACAACACCAGAGGGAGGGAGTGCAACGAACGAACCATGTACAGCCCAGATTCGGCACAAACAAGGGACTCAATTACTTTCGCTCCCATGCCACCCAAATGTGGAACGCCCTACCAACAGACATTAAGACATGCGAATCCCTTGACTCCTTCAAAACCGCTCTCAAAGGGCTGCACCTATACGGACGGCTGCAATTCGAAACTGGCCCCACGTAAAATCTGAATCTGAATTAATGCTTAATTGGGGTCGTCCACTCACAGTTAACAGTCTTTGTATTGAGTTTGTGCTTGAAATGTACTGTAATTCTGCAAACTGTTAATGAATATTTCAATCAATCAATCAATCAATCAATCAATCATCTACTGGAGATGCGGTGTACGACTTTGGATTTGGAAACATAATATTAGCTCAACGCAAAAATGCTGTGTTCAAGTTCAAGTTCAGGAGACTTCGGTAAAAAGTCTGGAAGCAGCAGAAGAGCTGGGTCAGGTAGGGGTGTTTCCTACCTTGGTCTGGAAGCAGCAGAAGAGCTGGGTCAGGTAGGGGTGTTTCCTACCTTGGTCTGGAAGCAGCAGAAGAGCTGGGTCAGGTAGGGGTGTTTCCTACCTTGGTCTAGAAGCAGCAGAAGAGCTGGGTCAGGTAGGGGTGTTTTTTCCTACCTTGGTCTGGAAGCAGCAGAAGAGCTGGGTCAGGTAGGGGTGTTTCCTACCTTGGTCTGGAAGCAGCAGAAGAGCTGGGTCAGGTAGGGGTGTTTTTTCCTACCTTGGTCTGGAAGCAGCAGAAGAGCTGGGTCAGGTAGGGGTGTTTCCTGGCCAGTGCGAGGATGCGTTTCTCCGTCAGTGTACAGTCGACGTCGTCGTCCTGCAGAATGACGTCTTTCTTCAGAACCTTGACAGCGTACACCTCGTCACTGCCTTTCAGCTCCGCCAGCATCACCTGCGCACACACACACACACACACACACACACACACACACACACACACCGTACACGTTACAGTGCATTAGATCAGATTAAGATGAATTATGATTGAATTACATTAGATGACATTATATTACATTGAATGTAATCACGTTACGTTAGACTGTATTAGTTTAAAAGGCATTAGATCGCGTGACCGAAATCAATCTTGCTTGTACGACGCAGGGAATCGACGGAGTGACAGAGAGAAGATGTAGGTGAACTCATATTATTTTGGAAGAGAGGGAGGAAACAGCAGGGGGAGAGAAAATGGAGAGGAGAGGAGAGGGGAGGAGAGGGGAGGGGTTAGGAGAAGAGAAGAGAAGAGAAGAGAAGAGAAGAGAAGAGAAGAGAAGAGAAGAGAAGAGAAGAGGAGACCTTTCCGAAGCTGCCTTTCCCCAGGACTTTGATGAACACAAAGTCGTCCAGGTTCACCCGCTTGGCCTCCAGAGCGCCGTTGCGACCTTTCACCTCCCCGTTCTCCCTCCTCCCCTCCTCGTCCTCGGCCACCGCTCCCCCTCCTCCTCCTCCTCCTCCTCCTCCCTCCACGCGTGACCGTCTGTCCTCCGCCCCCCCGCCGCCGCCGCCGCCGTGTCCCCTGTCCCCGAGGCCGGCGGAGACGGAGGCGGAGGTGGCGAGGGGGTGCGTCTTGCGCGTGGACTCGTCCCCGCGCTGGTCAAAGGACAGGGCCTTCCGAATGTTGTCCAGCTCCTTCAGGTCTGAACGACGGGGGGGAGAGAGAGAGAGAGAGAGAGAGAGAGAGAGAGAGAGCAGAAAACAAGCTCCAGTTGTTCCATTTGGAGCTTTGACTCATTGATGATTTGATTGTAAAAGCTGCACCACACATGTGCGATTACGTGTGTAAATCACACCACTTGAAAACGGTCATGTGTGAAATAATAATATCGCTGTATGGAGGTTTGGGAGCATTCAATTGGTTGTGCAGACTCTTTTTTAATTAAAAAAATTAAAAAATGCTTTTTTTTTGGGGGGGGGGGGGACATTGCAGTGAAGGCCGTCAGGACCGGGAGTCGAACCCGCGGCCACACTAGCCAGACTGGATTACCAGCCAATGAAGGTGCCTGGACCGCTGAGCCACGGCACAGGCCCTGCAGACTCTTTTTAAGGGGCGCTATAGCCCCTCCTATATACAGCTTTTGTCCCCCCACACGTCTCAATATTTGCCTTTGACAATGAACGGGGAACAATGACGTCAGATTTACGCTAAATATGACGTAAATTAAACGGTCAAAACATTAAACGCCGTTGACATTGAAGGGACACTTTACGTCATGTTATGTAAACGAGCAAATCGGGCAAACCAATCACAGGCAACAGGCATTCTGATTGGCCAGTTATGAGATGATGTAGGACGACAAGAGCTGATATTTCCGCTGAATATGACGTAAATTAAAACGGCAAAACATTAAACGCCGTCGACATTGAAGGGAAAACCTACGTCATATTATGTAAACGAGCAAATCGGCTAACCAATCACATGTTGGGGGGGAGCGCTTAATTGGCCAATAAGGGACCACCTTTCAGTATGTATACTTATGTAGCGATGTCAAGAGCACCACTCATTTCACATAGGTGTGATTTTTGAGGTCGTATATACACAGGTTTAATGTTTGTTTTTAGTTAAACAAACATCAAAAACGCCGTTGACAATGGAAGGATTCGTCCCTAACACAAACTCTAGATGCCATTAACAATAAAGAAAGATTCACGTTTGTCTCGTCTGTTTTAACCATCACCATTACATCACCTAATCATAGCAGGAGTTTAATTTTTTTTTTTTAAAACAGCCTTTTCATTCGCTGCCCCCAAGCTCTGGAACGACCTTCCCCTGCAAATTAGGCAGGCCCCCCTCTCTGGCCATTTTTAAAACCTCGCTTAAAACGCACTTTTATTCTTTGGCTTTTAACACAGCATGAGACCTCTGTTCCTGAACTAGCCTCCCCCCCCTCCTTTTCTTGTTTTGTGTGTTGTCTTTGTATTCTGTGTTTTTAGTCTATGTGTTTACTTACTGTTTTACCTATACTGTACAGCACTTTGTGGCAGCTATGGTTGTTTTAAATGTGCTTTATAAATAAAGTTGAGTTGAGTTGAGTTATCAGCGCCCCTCACTTCACACGGGTGTGATTTCTATTCTCCGTCTGCCCCACGTGTGGCAATTAAACCACGCGCGCTCACGCATCGGCCTGCATAGTCACATCATGCAATGGCACCGTCGCGAGACCCCCCTCAATAACCTGTGCGCGTGTACGTGTGCGTGCGCGTGCGTGCGTGTGCACGTGCGTGCGTGCGTGCGTGCGTACCCTGGTCACAGGGAGACGTCGGGGCGGACTTTGAGCGGTCGACCTCTGTCTGCGGGGCCCCGGCCAATGGGTGTGGGTCTTGACGTTGGGATTTCTGTTGACAGAAACATGATCATAAATGGCACATTCACATAAATGACATTATAAAGAGCCCTTATCCAAAGCGCTATATACTGTGCATTCACCCATACATACATTAGCCCATGTTGGTGCGGGAATAACCCCTTTTGGGGCATTATGTCAATGCTTTAGCTATTGAAGAAATAGCAGATCTATGAGCTTGTATAGGTCTGCTTTTTTAAGACGTGGAAAGCATAGCTTTTTCAGAAAACTGTCAGGATGTACAGCACGTACTACAAGTAGATGACATTTTTGTGGAATCCGATCTCAGGTCAGAATGGGTTCATGTTCGACGTCGGGCCCTAAATGGGTTATGAGAGACTGCAGAGATAAAGCCAATGCAAGGTATATAACACAGGCTTGCTCATCAGGAGCATGTTAGGGGTCAGGGTGTCTTGCTCAAGGACACTAAATAACACTAACCCATAGGTTGTCGCCTGGGCTCCGAGCCATCTTGTGTGTAATGTACCTACTTCTGGACTCTCTCACAATCATGACCTATATAATGCAGTATCTCTCTCTCTCTTTCTCCCTGTGTGCGTTCACATGCACAGTAGTCATTTTATCGCGCCATGATTAACCCATTTTGGACTGATGGCGATATAAAATAAAAAAGGGCTTCCTTCCTTCCTTTTTTCTTTAGAAATGTTTATCCCACGATTTTGTAACCCAGTTTTTTCTTTTCACCCAGTGCCAATTATCGAATGTAATCCTGGGCGCTACACTTCCTCTGCCAACCTGGGGGGGCAGCGGACTGACCTCATGCCTCCTTCTATGCATGAGGAGTCCAAGCTGCTTCTTTTCACCTGACAGAGGGGAATTTCCCCGGCCGGACGTAGCGCGTGGAAGGGACACGTTATTCCGACCAGTTCCTTTCCCCTCCATCAGGCGCCCCGGCTGGCCAGGGGGAGGTAGTTTTAGAGACCAGGCTTCCAAATCCTAATAGTTTTCTGTTTCTATGTCAGTTGTGCTTTTTTCACGTCAAGGACCCCCAGAATTATCTCTATTGGGCCACGGACCGCCGTCTGAAAATAATGTAGTTCCAGAAGCAAATATTTTAGTTAAAAATGTTCGCTCTGAAATATATATATTCAAAGATTTGCGCAAAATAGCAGACCTACAAGCTCGTGGCTCGCTACGAGCTTGCAGATCTGCTATTTTCCAATAGCTAAAGCATAATAACATAACACTTAGTTAAAACACCAGAAGGGGTTCCCGACCCAGAATGGGTTATGGCAATACGCCGATTGTATAGAAAAGGTCACACCGCGGGCATAATTACAGCCGGCGTTCAAAATGCCTTAAACAGCTATAAAAAACACTGTTATAATTAAGTTATATTTACGTGGCAACCAACGGAACGCAACATAACATGGTGTCATGGTCTGTCACTCTACAGACCATGTCTCCACATCAGCCACTCCCATTCTCCATTCCCTCTCTCAGCCCTTGTCACACACCTGTTTCCACCCCCTCTTCAGCCCAACAGTGCCATGCCCATTCCACACCTGAGAACACTTCTGCAATCACCCTGCTCCCTATAAGACTGGACTCATTTCACAAACAAACTGTCAGTACATTCTGTTACGGTACCAGGAATGACTGAACCCAATTGCAGAGCCAAAGGCAGAACATTTATCAAATGAACTTATTTATTAAGGCAGAAATAGTTTACAACAAAAATAGGGAAATGCAAGGAGTAAACTAGGAATTCCAAAAAATGCAAAACTTCAGGAACAAAATGCTAAATCTCATGAAGTCCAAAAAATGCAAATACTTTCAATAGCATAATGCATAAACCAGGTAGTCCAAAAGTTACAGTATAAGCTATGCAAAACACAAATACCTCTTAGAAGCCCCAAAACACACACGAGGAGTCCAAGGCAGAACACTGGAACAAGGAAGTATGTACTGACAGTTTGTTTGTGAAATGAGTCCAGTCTTATAGGGAGCAGGGTGATTGCAGAAGTGTTCTCAGGTGTGGAATGGTGCATGGCACTGTTGGGGCTGAAGAGGGGGGTGGAGAAACAGGTGTGTGACAAGGGCTGAGAGAGAGGGAATGGAGAACGGGAGTGTGGCTGATGTGGAGACACGGTCTGTAGAGTGACAGTCAGACCATGACACATGGAGTCGGTCGCATAGTTAAATGAATACACAACAACAGCATTATGCTGCAGTTATATGACGATTAATAATATACAAAGAAAGAAATAAAAAATGTCCCAAGAACCTTTTTCCGTCCCGGTCTGTGGTGCAGGGCGCTGCTGGAGATCTTGTCCGGCGTGACCCCCAGGTCAGAGAGGACTTTGGCGATGCCCCGGGCGTCCACGCCGCAGTTGGGAGCCACGTTGCTCTCGCAGCGCCTGTGCACGTTCACTTTGCACACTGCCCCCCACACACAAAGACACACAGAGGAATAAGAGCGTGCGTGCGTGCGTGTGTGCGTGCGCGTGCGTGCGTGTGTGCGTGCGTGCGTGTGCGTGCGCGTGCGTGTGTGTGCGTGCGTGCGTGTGTCACCCTATACTTCTAGAAAGGGAGAGGCCGGCCCAACACCATCTGAGAAAACTATATCATTTCCGCCGCTTCCACGATCTTCTCATTCTTTTGGGTCACGTGACCCACATTTCCATGACCATATAAGGAGGTGAGAGCATAATAGAAAAACGAAAGATTTGCTCGCTATATATAACATGGAGAGCTTTTTTTCCTCTCCTGGCTCCGTTCTCTTTTCGTCACGACAGTGCGGGACAGCGACTGCGGACAGCAATGAAGCAACCCTTATGCTCACCGGATCGTATATATACCCTCTCCTCCACGACTGCGTCTCGAGATCCTGTCCATGAACATCGCAAACCGATGGACTGTTAGTCCCCCCCCCCCCACCGGAAAACAAATCCGACCCAGCACACAGAAACAGCTCTCGCATACACTATAGACTCAACAAGGACCCCCTCCCCTCACCCCGTATTCCCGCGGCAGCTCCCCACAGTATCTCTCCCGAGGAACCCGGTCATAATTATAGCCGTCTCCGAATCCTCAAAACACATGAGTATATAGACTGGATAATATGAATACTCCCAGGTCTTCTCCTACCTCTCATAACTGCAAGGGTAAATATCTGGTGGTCAGTTTGTTCCATGACCAGAGGACGCGATCCACATTGCGCGCCACCGGGTGACGCGCTACGAGCTTGTGGGTCTGCTATTTTTGAAAAATCGTAAAAGAAAAATGCGAACGTTTTGTTTTTATTTTCGACGTCGGGGCCCAAACGGGTTAACCCATTCTGGGCGGGCACCCCTTTTGGTGTTATAGCATCATGTTATGCTTTAGCTATTGAAAAATAGCAGATCTACAAGCTCACAGCGCGCTCACCGAGTGGCGCGCTACGAGCTTGTGGGTCTGCTATTTTTGAAAAATCGAAGAACGACTGACTCATCCAAGACAGCCCATCGACGTCTTAGCACTAATACCATATAGTCATATTAATTAAAGACTAATTAATTAAAGACTAAAGAGGTCCTTTGTCCACCATTCGACCTTGAGGCTCAATCAGGAGTTGTAGTATAGCCACAGGATAATCTAAAGCGGTGGATATTGCTCTTGTCTTCATGTCTTTATGTATGTATGTATTGTCTCGTTCTTTGTGTTGTGTCAAATGTGTGTATATATGTGTTCTGCGCATGGCTGCCGTGTCGCAAGACAAATTTCAGTGTGAACTGACAATAAAGTACTATTATCATATCAATTAATAGTATATTAGCGAGCACCACAATTCTGTGTGTTTGTCGTGTGTTGTGTGCAATGCACACATATAATATACCTTTACATTGGAGGCCTTGTCTCAGCAGGCCCCAGAGCAGAGAACCACAGTGGTCACAGAAGGTGAGGACCTTGAAATTATGGATGCTGAACTTGTGGGGCATGTTGACGCTGAAGCGCTGGGAACCCACGGGCTGCGTGGAAGGGGAAAAGGACCATATCACACAGCGGCCATTTTGTACACTTACAGGCGCAAGGACACCCCGTACGTAGTCCATTTACAGTACATATGCCCACAGGGCTTGACATTAAAAGGAGAATTCCATTCCTTTATTTGTAGTTGTTATACGTCCATACCAAAGAGGTCCAGGTGTTATTTTGTGCAAAGGCGCATTGTTGGCTGTTTCCCCTATACCATAAGCCCTCAATGAATTGAATTAAATTGCGTTGGATTGAATGGGGCTATGGGGTGTTGCGCTAAATCGCTTATTTCCATCGCTCAAAAGTGACAAGCGGCACACTTTACTAGTTTAGCACAGAAACCCAAGCCCCATAGAGCGTCGCAGTCCCGCCCCCTTTCAGAACGACAGGAAATGATTCTCCATTCATTTTCTCCGTATAGGCTTTTCAAAAAAGTCTTTCTTTAAAGACGGTTACGCCGCGGACAAAGCCAGGACAAATCATGACAATAATTACAATGTTTGGTAGCCGATCAAAAAAATTGTAAGAAGAAAAACAAAACTAATAGTGTTGTGTCCTGCCTTTATTTTCTTCTTTCAGATTATTTGATCGGCACAAGACATTGTGTTTGTTGTGGCGTTGTCCGCGGCGTAACAGTCTTCATAAAAATACTTTTTGAAAAGCCTATGGAGAAAATGAATGGAGAATAATTTCCTGGGCCACTCGTCGTTCTGAAAGGGGGCGGGACTGCGACGCTCTATAGGGCTTATATTAGGGGAAATAGCCAATAATGCACTTTTGCACAAAATAACACCTGGACCTCTAAGGTAAGAAAGCCTTCTAGCATGGAATTCTCCTTTAACCCATTTTTGGCAGGAACCCCTTTTGGTGTTAGCATCATGTCATGCTTTAGCTATTGAAAAATAGCAGATCTACAAGCTCATAGCGCGCCACCGAGTGGCGCGCTATGAGCTTCAGGATGTAGGATGTCAGGATGTAGAAGACAGTTTTTTAATCTGATCTCAGGTCAGAATGGTTTAAATGTGCTAATCTGCTAACTGTGCACCGATGGGACCGATATCTATTTGTTTTTGGAATACATGAAATGTATAAAAGATCACAGACATTCTAGGGCTATTAACTGCATGCGTGTTCACCAAAAACCAACTTACAGTTAGTTGATTTAAAATGTATTTGTGAGCTCGTGCTCCGGTCAAGTGACATTTTGTGCCCGGACTAGTGTTCTTGTCCGAAGGACAAAATGCCTCAAAAAGTTAAATGCCACGTATATATATACTCGTCTGACCCGGATTCATATTCCATTCGTCTTTGACAGTGGTGCAAAGTCCATTTACCGTATCGATATCAAAATACTTTAGTCAAATAAACGATACAGTACTGTAGCAACATTCCTGCTGTCACCTTAACCTTAACCCATTTTGGTGTTAGCATCATGTCGTGCTTTAGCTATTGAAAAATAGCAGACCTACAAGCTCGTAGCGCGCCACCGAGCGGCGCCCTACGAGCTTGTAGGTCTGCTATTTATGAAAAATCGAAGAGCGACTGACATTTTTAGAATCTGATCTCAGGTCAGAATGGGTTAATCAGACCATGAGTGTGTGTCCAGTGGAAACCTCGTATGAATCTGATCTCAGGTCAGAATGGGTTAACCTTAAACCGATAGGATTTATTTCTCTCTCTCTCGGGTTTGATGTAACTGCGCTCTACTCTGAAGTCGTCCTTTTATAACTCCATTTACGGAAGTCACCGTCCCAAAGTGATGAAACTATATTCATATAATTGCTCATATATTTTTGGCTTCATTTGAAGTTGGCCTGGTGTTTGAGTGGAAACATGCTATATAAGTGCCGTGCAGGTGAACGTATAGGCAGTAGAATGCGTACCTCTGCCTCGGCTTGGTCTTCCTCGTGCTTTTTCATCCCAGCGCACTTTGTGATGATCAACTCATGGCATCGCTTATGGACCACACAGGTGCACACTGGACAAAGAGCATGCGCGCACACACACGCACACACACACACACACACACACACACACACACACACACACACACACACACACACACAGTTTAGGTTGTATAATGTTCATTCGTTCACAGGTTTTTACTAAGGACACACTAATTAGGACAGTTCCGTTTAGTGTAGTATAGGGTCTTGTTCGGTTAGCCAATATTATGTACA
>NC_137875.1:40436917-40459417 GCF_963924005.1 Protomyctophum bolini
TAATTAATTAAAATAAAATTGTAGCTAAAAAGCAACTCTGGGTGCTAGAGGGTTAAGGGCATTAAGCAACTAGTCGACTAGTTCACTAGTCGACTAGTAAAAATGACTAGAAGTGAATGCCCTATTTGGGCGTGGCTGCCAAGCTCTTACCTTCACTAGAAGATCCCGACAGCTCAATGACCACATACACCCTCCCCTCCGGTTCCAGGTCAATCTGCATGCACAATGAGGGAGAGAGGGAGACATAGTTGGGGGAAGAGAGAGGGGGGAAGGGAGGGGAGAACAGACGGAAAGATTAATGGCGACTGAATGACGATTTAACCCATTTTTTTACCTGAGATCGGATTCTAGAAATGTCTTCTCTAGATCCTGGCAGTTTTCTGAAAAAAGCTATGTTTCTATGTGTGTGTCAGTCGTTCTTAAGATTTTTCAAAAATAGCAGACCTATACAAGCTCGTAGCGCGCCACTCGGTGGCGCGCTACGAGCTTGTATAGGTCTGCTATTTTTCGATAGCTATAAAGCTAGCTCTGGTCCATATAGCCTTCTATACTGCTTCTATCTGCCCGGCAGTATATAAGGCTACGGGGACTTTGGGTTTTAAATCTCAAATCTCAAATCAGACCAGCCTCTCCTCTTTAGCGTAAATAGAAAGAACGCTTTTTGCTACTCACCAAAACAAAGGCGGGTTAAGTGTCATTAGAAAATATACTTTCCTTAGTGCATGGACCCCCATGACCCCCCCCCCCCCCCCCCACACTTATAAACGGTACTTTTTGGGATTTCTTTTCACCGGAGGAAAAATAATTCTCTATGAGGCAGTTCTCTCATGCGGCCTCATGGCTCGGCAAGGCCTTACCTTACTTACCTATTGATATATAACCAACACGTCGTGAACGGAATATCTGCTCATTTATAAAGCTATATGTTGTGTCTGTTTCTTGTTGCATTTACACTAGCATGTGTGTGTGTGTGTGTATATAAGCGTGTGCACTGAGTTTGTGTTATAGCGAAGCTAAAAGTGGCAAAGGGTCGGGGACTTGCTGAGCTTTCTACGAGCAGCAACCAGCAGCACCCACCACGGTGTCCATGATCTGCTACACGCACGCACGCACGCACGCACGCACGCAACGCACGCACGCAACGCACACACGCACGCAACGCACGCACGCACGCACGCACGCACGCACAGTGTGCTGACGTTACTATACTTGTGTGTGTGAGGATATAAACATCTCAGAATGGCATTTTTATTAATGCCAAGCCGGTAGAACGGCAACGACTCCAAAAAGTATATAGATAAAAGTCTATAATGCCGTTTTTTAAGTATATTTATTTTTCCCCCAAAAAAACAAAGGCCAATACTATAGTCCTGTAACAGTGCAGGCCCCTAGGCACAGATGTATTATAATAATAATGTAACAAAATATAAGAATCAAAGAATAAGGCTTGGGAGAAAAAAAACCCATTTCAAACCAGTTCATACAGTGCTATATACCTTCAGGCTACAATGATGAATTCCTGTTCTGTTCTTTGACTATACCGGTATATAGAAGTGTCTTATTTGTGCGTCTCTAAATGTTTTGATGAATTGAACAAGGTGTACTGTAATTGTAAACAAGTGTAATGCTTAATTGGGTCGTCCACTCACAGTCAACAACAGTCTTTGTATTGAGTTTGTGCTTGAAATGTATACTGTGATTCTGCAAACTGTTAATAAATATTTCAATCAATCAATCAATCAATCAATCAATACCTAATCCAGGTGGATCCTATCAAGACAACGATAGGTAGTTGGTAATCGACTCAAACAAAGCTATAATCCATGTCCCATGCGTTATTTACACAATGACATAAAGGGATTTAAAAACGAATTAAAATACAAAATAAATACAAAAGTTTGAGGCCTATAGTAAACACACACCCCCTCCTTTACTGTACTTGGCATCCTTCCCAATGTAACAGGATTGCCAGTATACTGCAGAAAAAGCTAATATTAACTTCTTTAACACATTTAAAATACATTTAAATCATTGTTACCCGTGGATTAAAATGCTCTTCAAAAACATGAATCTGTTTTTTTTATTCAAGAAAAATGTTACTTTTTGGGGACCCGTTTTTGGTGTTTTAACTATAAGCATTATTTAGCTATCGAAAAATAGCAGATCTACAAGCTCGTAGCGCGCCACCGAGTGGCGCGCTACGAGCTTGTAGGTCGGCTATTTTTGAAAAATCGTGAAAATGTGCCACAAATCTTTGAATATATATTATTTCAGAAGGCTGGAGTCTATATTCATTCCAATGGGAGAGTTGAACATGAGCACATGTTTCTGACCGTGGTCACTGAACTAAATATTGGACCCAATCACCACAAGCATCTAATAATCCTATTACTGGAATATTTCCCCACAGAATCTTTATCCATATTAAACAAAAAAACAACAATTTTTCTGCTAGATACTTGCGGGGGAAACGTTGGCCATACGTGGACAGTACTGTAACTAAATGTGAATGAGAAAATGCACTTGATGTACTGTACTTCGAGTACTCGAGTTCCAAGACAAATATTCTACTTTTACTCGAGCAGGAAGGCTGTAAAATACCGAGTACTTTTAGGTTGGCTTGTTTTGTTTTCCTTCTTTTTGTTTGTATTGCATCAACAAAGGAAAGTGTAATCCTTTTTTTTCTAAATATATTTTTTATCCCACGATTTTGTAACCCATTTTTCACCCCTGTGCCAATCATCTACTGTGATCCTGGGCTCTACACACCCTCCGCCAACCTGGGGAGAGCAACGGACTTAACTCATGCTCCCTTCATGCCTGAGTGTCCAAGTTGCTCCTTTACACCTGACAGGGGGGGAGTTTCCCTGGTTGGACGTAGCGCGTGGAAGGAACACGTTATTCCAACCAGTTCCTTTCCCCTCCATCAGGCGCCCCGGCTGGCCAGGGGGAGGCAGTTTAGAGACCAGGATTACTGCATGTTTTTGTGAGGGTACCTACCCTATGGGGGACATGGGGAGAACATGCAAACTCCACACAGAAAGGCCCTTTCGCCAACCCCGCCTTCGGGTATGGGCACTGAGGACGCGGAGGAGGAAACACCCCGCCAGCACCCACAGTGCCCCGAGCGGGAATCGAACCCAGGACCTTCTAGCTGTGAGGCGACAGCACTACCGACTGTGCCACCGTGGCCCGTGTTCTGGAAAGTGTAATCCCGTTATACTAAGATGTATAACGTATAGTTCTACAAGAAAGCACATCAGGGCATGCAGCAGTGCAGGTGGCGTCAGAGTTACTTCTCTTATAGTTGCAACTTGGTCCTATAAATTAATTGTTAAACGATTAAAGCAATCCGTTGATGTGGAAAAATAAGAAATGTACTTTTACTTGCACTTGAAGTTATTTTTAAAAGCATGTACTCTTGAATATATTACGTATATTTAAAAGCAAAAGCACCTTTTTTTTTTTACTATTCCTCTAACAGGAAGAATATACTTTTTACTTGTAGTGGAGTAAATTTGACCGGGTCGTATTTGTACTCTCACTCGAGTACTGCGGTCAAGTGCTCTGACCATGCACCTCTGCATTTAGCCTTCACAAATATTATAGTAATACAACTTATCCCATTTTGGGGGCCGGAACCCCTTTTGGTGTTTTAAACATCATGTTATAATTTAGCTATTGAAAAATAGCTACCTAAATAGCTACCTACAAGCTCATAGTGCGCCACCGAGTGGCGCGCTACGAGCTTGTATATAGGTCTGCTATTTTTGAAAAAACGTGAAAATATTTATTTCAGAAAACTGGAGGATTTTAGAAGATTTTTTTTTTTTTTTTAATTTCGAGGTCAGGCCTAAATGGGTCACACACACGAGCGCGCGAGTCTTGTTGCTGTGAAGCACTAGGCGTGGGTACAGTGATGTATACACACTAGGGTACAGTATATATGTATACAGTATAGGGTACGCTAATGTATATACAGGAGCAGATGAAGAGCAGAGAGACGGAGGAGGAGGAGGAGGAGGACGGAGAGAACATCTGTCGGCTCATGACAAAGTGAAACAGCTCCGCACTTATCCCTATGTATATATTCTGGCCCATGTCATGAGAAGCCAACAGTCCAAAAAGCGTCGTGAGCTTAGTTTGCCTCGTGAGGGCGGTCGTCCGCAAAGTCTAGGCCCCAAGACAGGCTCTGTCTTGGGGTAGTAAGCGTGCACCTCTGTCCTCTCTGTCCTGGTGGTTAGAAATGCGGCGGACGACCGCGGGCCCCCCCTGCCAGCGATCGCCGACTCCAGTCGGCGAAACCAAGTTAGCCAGGCAGGGACCAGGGCCCACGCCCTGGGGACCTCTTCCCATGGGCAGAGGTCCCCAGGGCGTAGTCCCTGGTGATGGACCCTGGTGATGTCCCCCAGGGATGAGTGTCTGTGCCTGGGCAGAGGTCCCCAGGGCGTAGGCCCTGGTCCCATGGTGATGGACCCTGGTGATGTCCCCCAGGGATGAGTGTCTGTGCCTGGGCAGAGGTCCCCAGGGCGTGGGCCCTGGTCCCTGCCTGGCTAACTTGGTCTGATTTTTTTCACCGAAAAGTTCCTCTTGGGCTGGGCCTAGAGAGAGGCCTATCATCCATCAAACCACCAGGGTTAGAATCTCTCTCTAATAAAGTTCCTCTTGGGCTGGGCCTAGAGAGAGGCCTATCATCCATCAAACCACCCGGGTTAGAATCTCTCTCTAATAAAGTTCCTCTTGGGCTGGGCCTAGAGAGAGGCCTATATCCATCAAACCACCAGGGTTAGAATCTCTCTCTAATAAAGTTCCTCTTGGGCTGGGTCTAGAGAGAGGCCTATCATCCACCAAACCACCAGGGTTAGAATCTCTCTCTAATAAAGTTCCTCTTGGGCTGGGCCTAGAGAGAGGCCTATCATCCACCAAACCACCCGGGTTAGAATCTCTCTCTAATAAAGTTCCTCTTGGGCTGGGCCTAGAGAGAGGCCTATCATCCATCAAACCACCCGGGTTAGAATCTCTCTCTAATAAAAATCCTCTTGGGCTGGGCCTAGAGAGAGGCCTATCATCCATCAAACCACCCGGGTTAGAATCTCTCTCTAATAAAGTTCCTCTTGGGCTGGGCCTAGAGAGAGGCCTATCATCCATCAAACCACCCGGGTTAGAATCTCTCTCTAATAAAAATCCTCTTGGGCTGGGCCTAGAGAGAGGCCTATCATCCACCAAACCACCAGGGTTAGAATCTCTCTCTAATAAAGTTCCTCTTGGGCTGGGCCTAGAGAGAGGCCTATCATCCATCAAACCACCCGGGTTAGAATCTCTCTCTAATAAAGTTCCTCTTGGGCTGGGCCTAGAGAGAGGCCTATATCCATCAAACCACCCGGGTTAGAATCTCTCTCTAATAAAGTTCCTCTTGGGCTGGGCCTAGAGAGAGGCCTATCATCCATCAAACCACCCGGGTTAGAATCTCTCTCTAATAAAGTTCCTCTTGGGCTGGGCCTAGAGAGAGGCCTATCATCCATCAAACCACCAGGGTTAGAATCTCTCTCTAATAAAGTTCCTCTTGGGCTGGGCCTAGAGAGAGGCCTATCATCCATCAAACCACCCGGGTTAGAATCTCTCTCTAAAGTTCCTCTTGGGCTGGGCCTAGAGAGAGGCCTATCATCCATCAAACCACCCGGGTTAGAATCTCTCTCTAATAAAGTTCCTCTTGGGCTGGGCCTAGAGAGAGGCCTATCATCCACCAAACCACCAGGGTTAGAATCTCTCTCTAATAAAGTTCCTCTTGGGCTGGGCCTAGAGAGAGGCCTATCATCCATCAAACCACCCGGGTTAGAATCTCTCTCTAATAAAGTTCCTCTTGGGCTGGGCCTAGAGAGAGGCCTATCATCCATCAAACCACCAGGGTTAGAATCTCTCTCTAATAAAGTTCCTCTTGGGCTGGGCCTAGAGAGAGGCCTATCATCCACCAAACCACCAGGGTTAGAATCTCTCTCTAATAAAGTTCCTCTTGGGCTGGGCCTAGAGAGAGGCCTATCATCCATCAAACCACCCGGGTTAGAATCTCTCTCTAATTCAGCACATTTATCTTGCCAGGAATAGGAGTATTTTGGGGTATATCTTCAGCAGAAACATCCAGTTCTATACATTCCCTCTCTCCACGCCAATAGTTGTTGGCAGTATATGCTGAGCTGACATAGAAACTGGTTAAAGCATATATATATATGTGACACTAACACCTAACACCTTAATACTGCACTGGCTGTATTAACCCATTCTGACCTGAGATCAGATTCATATGAGGTTTTCCACTGGACACATGCACACTGGTCTGATGAACCCATTCTGACCTGAGATCAGATTTTAAAAAATGTCAGTCGTTCTTGGATTTTTCAAAAATAGCAGACCTACAAGCTCGTAGCGCGCCACTCGGTGGCGCGCTATGAGCTTGTAGATCTGCTATTTTTCAATAGCTAAAGCATGACATGATGCTGACACCAAAATGGGTTCCTGTTCAGAATGGATTAAGGGTTCACACATGCTATGACGTGAATATGTGCAGTCACACAAAGCTACGTTGTCAAAATCCGTCCCGACTTGGAAGTTCTTGTTTAAACCTCACCGTTGCTCATTTAAATCTGCTCATACCACGTTTCTGACTGTGGCAGATTTCTCTATAGTATCTACAATCTACATACAATGTGTGTGAGAACTGAATGGCCGTTTGCGATGATCCAAAGTATAGATTTGTGTCAAATAAAATAACACATTGCTAGACAAATCTATACTGCCTATATGTACATGAAAATGAAATAACACCAATACTGCATAGGCCTCTATCGCTCTGCCATATAGTGTGTTGTGTTAAAGGAGAATTCCATACTAAAAGGCTTTCTTACCTTTCTTTGTAGTTGTTACGTCCCCACCAAAGAGGTCCAGGTGTTATTTTGTGCAAAAGCTCCTTATTGGCTGTTTCCCCTACCATAAGCCCTAAATGAATTGCATTGAATTGAATGGGAATTGAATGGGGCTATGGGGTGTTGTGCTAATTCGCTTATTTCCATCGATCAAAATTATAATTTCTTTGTATATATCCTCTCTTCATAATGTAAATAATATCCCAAGCGGCACACTTTACTACTTCTTTCGATGGAAATAAGCGAACTAGCATAACACCCCATAGCCCCATTCAATTCCCATTCAATGCAATGCAAGTCATTGAGGGCTTATGGTATAGGGAAAATAGCCAATAAGGAGTTTTTGCACAAAAAAACACCTGGACCTCTTTGGTGGGGACGTAACAACTACAAAGAAAGGTAAGAAAGATAAGAAAGCGTTCTAGCATGGAATTCTCCTTTAAGTTAGACACGGGGAGATAAGTCTATAAAGCCAGGAAAAGGTGCTGCATTGGAGGGGGGAGAGCTTGTCTGGAATGGAAAACAGCTAGCTTTGCTGTCTTTATTTGTCCTTGTCCTTGCTAAATATCACCGTAGCTTTAGATGAAATGAGTCTGACCCTGTGTGTGTGTGTGTGTGTGTGTGTGTGTGTGCGTGTGTGTGTGTGTGTGTGTGTGTGTGTGTGCGTGTGTGCGTGTGTGTGTGTGTGTGTGTGTGTGTGTGTGTGTGTATGCGCGTGTGCGTGCGTGCGTGCGGTGCGTGTTCAGGAGAATGGATCGTCTAATTATTTTCCTAATCAAATTATTTCCCTCATATCTAATTATTTGTGTGCTTTCAGAAAGCTGAGAAGGAGATTGCATGTATAAGAAAAGACGGACTGTAGGAAAGCTGAGAGGGAGACAGCGTAGACTAGACTAGACACTAGACTAGACACTAGACTAGACTAGACTAGACTAGACTAGACTAGACTAGACTAGACTAGACATGGGGAGGAAAGATCCAAGAACCATGTGTCAAGGATGTGTGCTCAAGGATCTTTTACCCATTTCTACCCGGCGCAAATGCCTAAATCATTTTCTTTATACACACACAAACATATCTGTTGCAACAATACTGTATTTAACTTAGTAAAAAAGGTGTTTTGTTTGAGTAATGAGTATAGGCTAATATAGGCCTACACCGTATATCGCTAATGCCGCATTCACATGGAATCAGGCGCAGACGGCATGACGGAAAAAAACCAAACTAATTTGGTACGCCGGGGACGGTAAAACGGAACGGGACGTCGGCACGGGTATATCGATGTTAAAATATTTCATCTTTTTACCGTTCCAGCAGGTTTCGCCGTTTGCCGTCTCTATACCAGCATTAGGCAGTATATAGGAAGGAACCTTTGTTACAGGTGGTATAAGCCTACTGCATACACAAACCTGTTAAGTGGTTGCACCAATGTTTAGATTTGAGCCGGAGAGCGTGTCGCAAACTCATTCAACCCATCTTGGGGGCGACGGGCGGGAACCCCTTTTGGTGTCTTGAAAACATCATGTTATAATTTAGCTATTGACAAATATGGGGGTCCGACGGTCCGTGGCCCAATAGAGAGAATTTCTGGGGGGGTCCTTGAAACATGAAAAGGGTTGAGCACCACTGACACACATAGAAACATGGGTTTTTAGAAGCAACTATATTGCCTGGTTGGATTAATTAATTGGATTAAAGGGAAGGCACATGATAGGTAGGACATTATACGTTATTGTTCATTGCTGCTGCTTCTGCCGCCATGCAGAAATGGGGTGTTCAAATGTGTGTCGCGTGTCGTGTGTCATTGACTGTGATTTGCATCATGTACACACGCTCTTAATCTCCAATACAAGTAACTGTATAAAGTCCAACACTATTGGTTCTATTGGTGAAATAGAACACTGTATTTGCTGTGTGTATGTGCGTGCGTGCATGCGTGTGCGTGTGCGTGTGCGTGTGTGTGTGTGTGTGTGTGTGTACACTACATGCTGCGCTATGTGCTAAAAAAATCACACCTGTGTGAACCAAGTGGTGCAACTGCCCTCTCTAAAAGCCGAATAACTCCTAATCTACGGAGCTCTCCATGGTTTGGTCCATTAGCGCGATTTTCGGAGGTCTTTGCTGATAATCCGGTGGTCTAGATGGAAACATTGGTGCTTTCTAGAGCAAGGATGGCTATATTTTAGCTCGCTAGCATTGACGCTAATTATGTAGCAACAACATCCACACACCAGTGGTGCACGCTGGTGGCGCACACCAGTGGTGCACGCGCACATGCACGGCACTACGCACACGGTTGCGGGTGCGTGCGCACACCAGTGGTGCACGCGCACGCATGCGCACACCACTCGTGCTCATTGACGTACCTATACGACACAAACGGGTACATGGACATTGCGAGCTGGTTGTAGAAGTGGTTGCACCACTTAAAAACAGTTTTACTCTATCAGCCCCCATTGCTTCCAGCTCCCCTGCCATCATGTCCGCAAGGATTAACTCATCACGTAATCCACAGAGGCTCGGAATGTCATAACAATAAATGATGATGATTATGACGATGACAATGTAAAAGGTTACTGCCGGAAGTGATTATTGCAATCGCCTGAAATGATGCGGAATCTATACATCATCACTGTGTCTTAGTATGACCTACAAAAATATACCGGTTCCTGGTCAGTATTATATATCTTTAACTCTTTATATATTCTGAAAGAATATATATTCAAAGATTTGTGCCACATTTTCACGATTTTTCTAAAATAGCAGACCTACAAGCTCGTAGCGCGCCACTCGGTGGCGCGCTACGAGCTTGTGTAGGTCTGCTATTTTTCAATAGCTAAAGCACATGACATGATGCTTTGTTAAAACACCGAAAGGGTTTCCCGGCCCAGAATGGGTTAAAATGCATGTAGTGTGCAAAGAGATTGCCTCCAATTGCTGACGGAAATCAAACCCTAAACCCTAAACAGTACGTAGCTTAAATAAAACCCTAAACCCTAAACAGTACGTAGCTTATATATAATAAAACCCTAAACAATACGTAGTTTTAATCTAACGTATTCAATCGTCAAATTACCCAAAGTAACCTACTGTATATGACCCAATTAGGCTACTCTAAAAAAAAAAACACCTAATTGACGTCAAAGCCCATTGTGATCATAGTCATGATGTCATTGAGATCAGTAAATGGCGTTATGACGTGCTGGCTATAGCTATGGGGTCAGCTATCTGTGCCTCGCCTCACCTCACACACACACACACACACACGGACACGCACACACACACGCACACACACACACACACGCACACACACACACACACACACACACACACACACACACACACACACACACGGACACGCACACACACACGCACACACACACACACACACACACACACACACACACACACACACACACACACACACACACACACACACACACCGCCTCCCTTCCTCTAAGGTCACAGGCCCCCCATTCATCAGCTGCTTTGTGAGCGTGCTCAGACACGCAGGTGCAGTTGTCACTAAATATAGAGCTAGCTAAGGAAGGAAAAGGCCCCTGTGTGTGTGTGTGTGTGTGTGTGTGTGTGTGTGTGTGTGTGTGTGTGTGTGTGGGTGCGTGCGTGCACGTGCGTGCGTACACCATGTTAGCATGTGACTCATTGCGGTGTGCATCATTGTATTACTTTAGCACCAAAATATCTCCCACATTGTATCCCTTATACTGTGTTTCTGTATGTAGGCAACATGGGTGCATAAAGGACCCTATATGAACCTCAGTAGTATCAAGCCCTGGAGAAGAGAAGATTTGTACAGCTCTAGCAGTGATTCTCAACCCGTTTAATTTCAAGGATCCCCCCATAGTTTGACATGCATTTATAGTCTACGGACCCCCCATTTAATGGCATTTCTATTCCATCTCTGCAGGACCCCCCAATTAAGATTGTATAAAATCAATGTTAAATTTAACTCTGAGTATAGAAATGGAACCAAACGGACCCGTTTTGGGTTCCATTTGTATACACTCTCAGAGTTACAGACCCATAAGGTTCCATTTGGGTTCCAAACTATCATTTAGCTATACCATACTGCTGAAGCTAGGTATTAACCATAGACTGTAAAAAATATGGACAAAGCGTTCCCCGGGTCTAACATGAACGTAAAATGAAGCCTGAAATCCCTTGCACTGTAAGTCGCCATCTTTCAAGATCCGTTTGAGCCCAGTTTGACCATTGGCTGGCCCAGACAACGAGGCGGGACTTCCCCCCCTTCTTCTTCGTTGGTTTTTATTTTGACTCGAGTGGGTGGGGGATCCCGTTCATGAACTGTAACGGTAGCCACGCCCCTCAGAACATGCGCGACTTTATGGTCATTTTTTTTTATAAATGGCCATCATTTTCCAAAAAGAATATTATGACATTAGAAATGAGACTTTAAACTAGTGACTGGAAGCGAAAAGTATTCATGACCATGTTTATTAACACATTTAGTACCGGAACTGCATCAAAATAAAGGCGTTGCTTGCGCCGGAGTAATCGCCAGAGTAGTGATCGCTTCCATTTTGAAAGCCATGAACCGGAAATACTTTCTTAAAAAAGTTGACTGACAAAGTGCCATCACAATCTCCGATCATCTTAATATATTTATATACGCTACAAAAAGAGTTCATATTTTGCGGGAGAGACGGATGAGGAGCAGAAACGCAGCGCCAGCATATCGATCCATTCATCACCACGGAGAGCGCCCTGGATGAGGAGATACGAGTCATTCTTTCCGCCGCGCTAACATGGGAGTCAATGACAAGCTAATAGTTTCACAGAGCGTTAGCATACGGCAAGCGAAAAGCGAAATGCCAAAAAAAAAAGAAGTAATTATTCTGAATATTATTATCTCGCCCCGCGTCGTTTGGACGTCGCTAGGACGTCCACAGACGTCTAAGGCACCTCTCGGTTCCAATCCTTATGACGTTTCAGGACGTATTATGTACAAAATGTGTTAAGGTAATACAGTCTAGGTGAAGTTGGGCCCAAATACATGGACTTCTATGGGGCTATGGGTTTTTTTGAGCCCAATGATAGCGCCACAACAGGCCATTATATGAACTTTCATTTCCTTAGTGGCTTCACAAAAAATCTGTCTGACTGCCCCCCTGGTATATTAACCCAGTTAGGCCTGACGTCAAAATAAAATAAAATAAAAATATTTTAAATGTCTTTTTTTTTCTTTCTGAAAAACCTCATGTTTCTGTATCAGTGGTTCTCAATATTCCATGTCCAAGGACCCCCAAAAATGATTATGCCGCCGACCCCCCCCCCCCCCCCCCCCATCTGAACATATGTTGTTCCAGGGATCCCCTCCCCTTAAAAAACTGAAACTCTGTGAGGCACATTTTCACTATTTTTCAAAAATAGCAGACCTACAAGCTCGTAGCGCGGCACTCGGTGCCGCGCTACGAGCTTGTAAGATCTGCTATTTTTCAGTGGCTAAACTAAAGTATATAACATAATGCTTAAAACACCAAAAGGGGTTCTCGCCCCAAAAATGGGTTAAGTTGACCAGAGCGCCCATCTGTGACCTCAATCTCCGCTCTATATCTCCATGGACTCGGTCTCAGTTTTTGGCAGCACATTTCTATTTTAGTTTAGTCATATAAGTCTTTGGACTGAAACTTCATTTAGTTTTAGTCACATTTTAGTCACCTGGAATGTCTTAGTGTTATTGTAGTTTTAGTCGACTGAATGTCATAAGATTTTAGTCGACTAAATCTACAGTTGATTTAGTCGACTAAAATGGTATTTTGGCGGGCGTTGATGCCGTCGTAATGAGTCGTTTTTACACTCGCTGAAAATAGCCGATCTACAAGCTCGTAGATCAGCATGCAACCAAGTGTAAAATGACTTATGCTGGATCTCTTGTCCACCACTAGTCCCTTCCGAACATTTTAGTCTAGTTTTTATTTGTCGACGAAATCGTCAGTATATTTAGTCTTAGTTTTAGTCATCGTAGCTTAGTTTTCATTTAGTTTTCCCATTTGTTTTTGTCAGTGAAAAGTCTTAGTTTTAGTCGACGAAAACAACACTGAATGGCATGCCCCTGAACATTTTGTCATTTAATTCTTTGGCATCTGCCACTTGAATTAAAGTGACTTGATTAATTGACATCCTGTCCGCTCCAACCTGCACATTGTGATAGGACTGTACTTTCTTTTCAAGGGAGCTGCACACAAAAGCACTCCAAAGTTACAATACAAAACAAAACTCTACCAATTCCATTTCCCCCACTCAAATGTGTCCCATTCCATTTTTTTAACCCATTCTGACCTGAGATCAGATTCATACGAGGTTTCCACTGGACACACACTGGTCTGATCAACCCATTCTGACCTGAGATCAGATTAAAAAAATGTCAGTCGATTTTTCAAAAATAGCAGACCTACAAGCTCATAGCGCGCCACTCGGTGGCGCGCTATGAGCTTGTAGATCTGCTATTTTTCAATGGCTAAAGCATAACATGATGCAGCTAACACCAAAATGGGTTCCCGTTCAGAATGGGTTAAACTACTGTATTTCCAGCATCGAGCTAATATTTCTTTGATGGGTATATAGGTCTTGTTGAGCTGGTCATTTTGAAAGTATAGCTCTCAAGTCAAAAACAAAAGTGTGGGCACCCCTGGTCTACATGCTAACCAAAAGGTCCAGGTCCCCAGTAGTATACACTGTACAAAATGTGAGTGGATAATACGCAGCTGCTGCTACCATACAGACCATTCTCTATCCATATTATGGTTAAAGCTTATACTCCCTAGTTAACCGCTTCAAATGTCACATGGCCTTCATCATCATCATCACGTGGCGAGGGTTATAGCGTGTGTGTCTGCCATTTGAGTCTGTGTATACGCCTTTGTATGTGGAGGGGGGGGGGGGGGGGTCTAAAAACCAAATCTGCCTGTCTTTGTTGAGCACATTCTGCATGCATATTTATATGTATGCAGACAATAGTCTCTCTCTCTCTCTCTCTCTCTTTGACACGCACGCACGGAAATCAAATTGAAGCCCTTAATTCAATTGAGCCGTTTTCTCTCTATCCGGCCTCCTGTGTCCTCCTAATGCTTTTGTAGCATGTTGACACAATTACTAATTGTGCGTGTGTGTGCGTGTGCGTGTGCGTGCGTGTGTGTGTGTGTGTGTGTGTGTGTGTGCGTGCGTGCATGCGTCTGCTTTTAATGGAGGAGCAGGGATGACAAGTACCACATATGGTATTATATCACGGGCAAATTAGAACTGAGCGGTTTCAGACGTTATCTCCGTATTTAATGTCCGTATTCGGCCGCCATCGGCACCCTTCCACGCAGCCAGTCTATGGACATTTAACACATATACTGACCTGAGATCAGTTTCTAAAAATGCCTTCTATACACCCTGACAGTTTTCCATTCCGACCCGAGATCAGATTCTAAAAATGTCTTCCAAGTGTCCGTCGCTCTTCGATTTTTCAAAAACAGCGGTGGCGCGCTACGATAGCTCAATAGCTATAACGATAGCTCAATAGCTAAAGCATACCGTAATGCTAACACCAAAAGGGGTTCCCGCGCAAAATGGGTTAAGGCATACTGACGTTGTCGACGTGGCGCTGGTCCTATATAACCCTTACTCTCCACGTGAGTCAGTTTCGTAGATGTTCTCACTTATAGGCGGCGGTAATGTCACTTCGGCATTCCCTGGTCGCCTATATACTCGTGGTATAGGCATTCAAAGCAACCAAAGGTATGGCTCCCCCGCATATCTTGCAAGTATGATCGAACCCTATACAAACCCTCGCGCTCACTCAGATCAGCCAACGCAGGGAAGCTGGAAGTATACCCTCACTAAAAACACCGGGACAACAACGCTCCACACGTCACCAAACTCTTCTCCCTTCTGGCTCCAAAACTGTGGAATGCACTTCCCGTTGCAGTCAGAACTGCAGCATCACTCCCAAATCTTCCGCCGTAGTTTGAAAACCCACCTTTTCAGACTCCACCATGGCCCATAGCACTTACCCCACCCCCTTAGATAGCAATTCTGTAGACTTAGATAGCATTTGATACAGACTTATAGCATGTTATGTAAACAGCATAAGTGCATTGTATGTAGTCATAGCACGCCATAGTACATAATGTATATCATAGTAGTGTAGATGTATAGCTTATATGTATAGTTTCATTATAGATATTCCACTGTTACTTTCTTAGCTTACGCATGTTTCATGATAAATGTTTTTATGTGATGTATTCCCATGTTTTTTTTTGTTCTTGCTTAATGTAAGTCGCTCTGGATTAAGAGCGTCTGCTAAATGCCTAAATTGTAAATTGTATATTGTCCATATACGGTACGTACAGTATATGTGGTCCATACTGGCTGCATTGGTCTTGATCAGAACACACTGGTGAGTATAGGTCGATAACGATTGAAGTGGGTGATATTGCACATGGCTGAAGTTGATGAAATGAGTACAATGGACCACAATGGGGAAACTGTAATGGTGTTAGCATTACGTTATGCTTTAGCTATTGAAAAATAGCAGACCTACACAAGCTCGTAGCGCGCCACCGAGTGGCGCGCTACGAGCTTGTATAGGTCTGCAATTTTTTGAAAAATGACTGACGACTGCCACAGAAACATGCAGGCTTTTTCAGAAAACTGTCATGGATGTGGAAGACATTTTTAGAATCTGATCTCGGGTCAGAATGGGTTAAAGCGCTGTGCTCCACTCTGTGTTGTTGTGCCGTCAACACAAGGAGCCATGGAATAATGTGTGTTTAGACAGTCCACACAGTCGACACACTCCACTGGCCCAAATACTAAAGGTCCCTCCGTGATGAGGCCTTGGGCCGGCACGCACGCCACGGATGCACGCACGCACGCACGCACGTTCTTTGTCAGGCATGCCCAAATATGGAGTCTATGCGGACAGACAGTCAGAATGATGTCAGAACAGTCCAGCTATGGACACTGCAGGGCAAAAAGGGCCCTATAAGCCCGGGAAGAGGCCTTTTGTGGTGGTTCTGGACAACCGTGCATCCGACCGACTCGACACCGGGCACTGCACTCCCTGTGGGGGGGGGGGGGGGGGGGGGGGGGGGCGGGGGGTGGAACGCGTGTGTCGAATTTGAAGTCGGCGGGCCGAACGGTTCTCGAGTTACGTTGGATTTCAGACGTACAGGCGTATACGTGTTGTAAAGAGACTTGGTGCATTTACAGTTAGATAGATAGATAGATAGATAGATAGATAGATAGATAGATAGATAGATAGATAGATAGATAGATAGATAGATAGATAGATAGATAGATAGATAGATCGATGTGGAAAAAACTGACATTTTTGATTGATTGTTCATTGTCCCTGTTAATTAATCAAAACAAGGTGTGTGGCCTGGGCCGGCTTAGCGCCGCCGGTCCAGGCACCTTGACTGGGAATGTCTGGTCTGGTCTGTCTGTCTGTCTGTCTGTCTGTCTGTCTGTCTGTCTGTCTGTCTGTCTATCAATAAAGGCAAGAAATCTTTAAAAGACAATGTCCGCCCTGTTCTTTCACCATTTACTGTGTCCATGCTCCATTTGATATGAGCGGAGCGGGACTCAACCCTGTCTGAAGTTGCGCAAGAGAAAAGAAAGAGAGAGAAATGACATAAAGATGGAGAGACGGAGAGAAGGAGAGAAATACGGACAACAGCGGGAGCATTGTGCTTTATCTTTGCTCGCAGTGACAGAGAGCACACAGCGCCTGTGTGGAGTGACAGACACCAGAGCCTTCTGCCTGAGACACACACACACACACACACACACACACACACACACACACACACACACACACACACACACACACACACACACACACACACACACACACACACACAGAGAATACAGCAGTTGCAAAGAAATAGAGAGACCAAACCAAAGTGATTTCCAAGCGTGCACACTTGAGGCTATATGTGTAGTGGACTCCAAGAGATGTCCATTACAAGAGATCACGCACACGCCAGCGCGCGCACACACACACACACACACACACACACACACACACACACACACACACACACACACACGCAGGCATACGCACGCACGCACACACGCACGCACGCACAAAAGACAAGCATGGAAAACACATGAGACATTCACACAAACACATTCAGAGAGCCCTAGAGAGAATAGCTTCACAGCTGGCCTGACTCCTGCTGCTAATGCACCGGCCCCACTTCAAACAAACCAGGCGCGCGCACGCACACACACAACCACACACACTCACACGCACGCACGCACACACATGCTCGCGCGCGAGCACACGCAAACACTCAGCCACTCATGCCTATCCTTCCGTTTAGCATGCATGTCTGTCTCTGCCATAAGTTGTCCCTGTTGAATAAATGATGCTTATAGCCTGTGAAAGGCAGGTGATTATTAGTGACTGGAACTCTATATATAGTGGTACAGTACAGTATGTGTACAGCATTATCCCCATATGACATGTTGCTTTAAGAGTATACAATACGCAGTAAAGGACAGGCGGCCATGTGGCTCATCGCGGTATTGTCAGCATCAAAGACGAAGGGCGACGTCATAGAGGTGTCTGTGTTTTCTCTCAGTCCAGGAGGGCCTGTAACCCATTCTGACCTGAGATCAGATTCTAAAAAATGTCTTCTACATCCTGACAGTTTTCCATTCTGACCTGAGATCAGATTCTAAAAAAATGTCTTCTACATCCTGACAGTTTTCCATTCTGACCCGAGATCAGATTCTAAAAAATTGTCTTCTACATCCTGACAGTTTTCCATTCTGACCTGAGATCAGATTCTAAAAAAATGTCTTCTACATCCTGACAGTTTTCCATTCTGACCTGAGATCAGATTCTAAAAAATGTCTTCCATGTCAGTCGCTCTTCGATTCTTCAAAAATAGCAGACCTACAAGCTCGTAGCGCGCCACCAAGTGGCGCGCTACGAGCTTGTAGATCTGCTATTTTTCAATAGCTAAAGCATAACATGATGCTAACACCAAAATGGGTTCCCGTTCAGAATGGGATAATGTCAGCTAGCTCCCTTTCATCCATATAATGTCTGTCCAAACACCGTATGAAAGGAGTCGGAGCAATTGGAAACATTAACCCATTCTGACCCGAGATCAGATTCTAAAAAAAATGTCTTCTACATCCAGACAGTTTTCCGAAAAAGCCATCAGTCGTTCTTCGTTTTTTTGTTTTTTTTTAAATAGCAGACCTACGAGCTTGTAGATCTGCTATTTTTCAACAGCTATAAAGCATAACACAAATGCTAACACCAAAAGGGGGTTCCCGCCCAGAATGGGTTAATATCACATGATGCTAAAGCTTAACAAACTCGGCTTCATTTTAACCTAATCATACAGCATAACAGCTGGGAAACATTCCTCGGAAAACACGCGCCTGCAAGTGCATGCACACACACACACACACACACACACGCATGCACACACACACACACGCGCACACGCACAAACAGACCCACAGAGAAACAGCACGCTGTGTGTTTGTGGTTGTGTGTGTGTGTGTGTGTGTGTGTGTGTGTGTGTGTGTGTCCAAGAGCTGTTACAGTATCACAGGAGGCTAAGTCAAACTGGAGTCATGTGCCTGCTTACAGTATCCTCCCAAAGACACCTTAAGCTATACGACAGTCACAGACTCTCTCTGATTCTTACACACACATATGCGCACACACACACACACACACACACACACACACACACACACACACACACACACGCATGCACGCACGCACGCGCACACACACACACACACACACACACACACACACACACACACACACACACACACACACACACACACACACACGTAAGAAAACACAACAGAGCATGCACACACAACAGCATAGCTTACACTGGATAGCAAAAAGCAACACACATATATGCATGGCATGAAGCAGGAATAGCAGAAAATGAAAGTGACTATACATAATTATGTATAATGCGGTAGCTATTAGTAGTAGTAGTAGTAGTAGTAGTATGCAGGCAGATCAGATGAAGAAATCAAACGGTATGAATCTCTCTGTATTCCAAACGGGAGTGGGCGTGGCTCCAATATGTGGACAGCCACTGGCGTCAGCCATCATCGATGACATCAGCCATGATTACATCATTATTTACGATGACTCCATCAGTCCGGCGCGGTTTGCGAGTTCAGCTCTGGACACACACACAGACACAGACATGCGCACACACACACACACACACGCACACACACACACGCACACACACACACACACACACACACACACACACACACACACACACACACACCCTCGTATAGACGGCTATAGAATCCTTTTTTTTCTCCATGCTTTTGTCTATGTAGAAGTGCGTAGATTTAAACTGGTACTAGAAGAGCCTGGGGAAGGAAGGTGGCCGCAAATCTTCTCCCTATATATAGATGTCAGAACAGGTTCTGACTGACATATATCCATAATAATATTGATGGTATCAGGGATCTCCATATATGGGCTTAATTGTGACGGCAGGTTGCATTTGTTATGACATCGGGGGATCTCCACGCCTGATGATGTCATGTGATGTCACGAGACCTGGGCACCATATATGGGGCTTTTGAATGATGACACTGACTGACTGACGGGGGAATGGCACGATCGCATATAGTTAACTGTGACCTTTGCGGCGACCACTGGTGGTCCCCGGGACCCCCTGGGAACCTCTGCAAGGACCACTGGTGGTCCCCGGGACCCCCTGGGAACCTCTGCAAGGACCACTGGTGGTCCCCGTGACCACCTGGAACCTTTGCGGCGACCACTGGTGGTCCCCGGGACCCCCTGGGAACCTCTGCAAGGACCACTGGTGGTCCCCGGGACCCCCTGGGAACCTCTGCAAGGACCACTGGTGGTCCCCGGGACCCCCTGGAACCTCTGCAAGGACCACTGGTGGTCCCCGGGACCCCCTGGAACCTCTGCAAGGACCACTGGTGGTCCCCGGGACCCCCTGGAACCTCTGCAAGGACCACTGGTGGTCCCCGGGACCACCTGGAACCTCTGCAAGGACCACTGGTGGTCCCCGGGACCCCCTGGTTGAGAACCACAGACTTTACACATCCGGGACAGGGCAATGAGCACAACAGTACAGCCGGACACCTTTGGTTCCGATGCTGCTTAATTGAACGTTGCATAATAAGCCGAGTTGGAATATGATCTTACATAACCGCCCTCAGTGACACTGTGGGAGCGTTACTTTATAGCCTTTGATTTGCCCGGAGGAGGCTCGAATGGAGCCGGGTTGACCCCATGACGGCCACCACGTTAACACGTGATCATATCCCCCCGTCCGTCCCGTCCGTCCCCCCCCCGTCCCCATTCCATCACACAGGATCAACGCTATATAGCACATCTCCTCTCTGACCTGAGATCAGATTCTAAAAAAAAAAAATGTCTTCTACACATCCTGGCAGCTTTCTTGAAAAAGCCATGTTTCTATGTCAGTGGTTCTTCGATTTTTCAAAAATAGCAGACCTGCGTACAAGCTCGTATAGCGCGTTGGCCCGGTCGATGCCAAACTTGAACTTCCATCTTTTTTATATATAAAATAAAAAGTGGTGCCAGGTGTTTCTTCCACCTCCATGTTTAGTTTGTTTACTTCTCTTGCAGTCTATATACCACCGAGTAACACTACTTTGTTTACTTCTCTTGCAGTCTATACCACGAGTCACACTAGTTTGTTTACTTCTCTTGCAGTCTATATACCACCGAGTCACACTAGTTTGTTTACTTCTCTTGCAGTCTATATACCACGAGTCACACTAGTTTGTTTACTTCTCTTGCAGTCTATATACCACGAGTCACACTAGTTTGTTTACTTCTCTTGCAGTCTATATACCACCGAGTCACACTAGTTTGTTTACTTCTCTTGCAGTCTATATACCACGAGTCACACTAGTTTGTTTACTTCTCTTGCAGTCTGCATACCACCGAGTCACACTAGTTTGTTTACTTCTCTTGCAGTCTATATACCACCGAGTCACACTAGTTTGTTTACTTCTCTTGCAGTCTATACCACCGAGTCACACTAGTTTGTTTACTTCTCTTGCAGTCTATATACCACGAGTCACACTAGTTTGTTTACTTCTCTTGCAGTCTATACCACCGAGTCACACTATAGTGTGTTAATTCCACGTTCCGGACGGGTTAAGGCCCGCCCCTTCTGCATCCGATAATACCTCACACAGAACAGTATACAGACGAGTATTCCATTCCACGTTTTCCATATCCGCTCTGGAGTCCATACAGATCTAGAGGCCGGATCAGCAGCCCAAAGCAAAGCAACACATTTCTTATTTTCTACCTACGCGTTTATATACCTTTGTGTTAACAGTCTTTCTGAAACTGCAATCGGATCCATCATCGGGGCTCGTTATACACAGTGGCCTATATATATACAGCTTAGATCTGATTATAGGACAACGCAGGAAATAATGGGAGGGGAGACACGAGGGATCTCCATTAAAGATATAGCCCCCTATACTACACGAGAGGAATCGCCTGGAGAGAGAGAGAGAGAGAGAGAGAGAGAGAGAGAGAGAGAAGCGCACAACCACTGAACTGCTGACCACATAATCACAATGTCCTGGGAGTGAATTTGATTCTCTTTCACATGGCTGTATGACAACGCCTTGTTTTCTACTAAAGCGATACTGATAAGAAGAGCAGCTCCCCCCTCCCCCCCCCCCCCCGCCCCCCCCCCCTCTCTCTCTTCATCAGACATTCCTTAACCCATTCCGTACAACGTTGTTATGTCACACTTCAGCCATTGAAAAAATAGCAGATCTATATACAAGCTCATAGCCGCACTGTACGAGCTGCCGCTTGTATAGGTCTGCTTTTTTTGTTGAAAGATCGTGAAAATGTGGCCCGATTGTTTGAATTGTATTCTTTCAGAGCGAACGTTTTTTTTTAGTTAACTCAAATCGTTCATGCTATCACAATAATGCTATCACAATATATTTTCAGATGGGCGTCGGCAGCCAATTACATATAATCTTTCGGGGGTCCTTGACATGAAATATTGAGCGCCGTCCAACTGATATAGAAAACAAACGAGGTTTTCAGAAAATGACCGTGATTTAGAAAACATCTTTTTTTTTTTAAATGTCGACGTCGTCAGGCCTAAACGGGTTAAGCCATTCTGAACGGGAACCCAATTTTGGTGTCGGCGTCATGTCGTGCTTTAGCTATTGAAAAATAGCAGATCTACAAGCTCGTAGCGCGCCACCGAGTGGCGCGCTACGAGCTTGTAGGTCTGCTATTTTTGAAAAATCGAAGAACGGCTGACATTTTTAGAATCTGATCTCAGGTCAGAATGGTGTTCATCAGAACCAGTGTGTGTCCAGTGGGGAAACCTCGTGTGAATCTGATCTCAGGTCAGAATGGGTTAAATAAAAACACGGGGCTGAGGTGGGTACCTATAGAGAGTGATCTGCCCCCCCCCCCCCCCCCCCTCCCCCCCGTCTTTCTCTGGGAAGTAAACTTGGAGAGTGAAAACAGGAAGTAGGGCCTACCGTG
>NC_137875.1:40461917-40619417 GCF_963924005.1 Protomyctophum bolini
GACTCAGGAGTTCTATGGTACTTAATTTGATCCTTTCCCCTCACTCACACCCGCGGCCTCGTTTTTAACATAAAAAAAGATGTGAAAGCCTACTTTCCTCCTTCTAACACTATGGATCAGAGCTAATGTTATTCCAACTCCCAGTAGCAGTTCAAGTACCCGACCAGATGACATGGTTTCTAACTAAACGGTTATGGCCAAATAAAATGTAAAATCTGCTATGGCTGTTACTGTATGTCCACGGAAGAAACACAGAGGTGTTTTCTTATGGTCAACTCATGTCACATATTTGCTGCACCAATTGAAACCCCCCCCACCAACCCTGTGGAATGCATACCCCAAAACTCTCAGAGACATGCCCCCACCATCCAAAACCTTCAATATTACTTTCCCCAGATATTTATTTTTATTTACTTAGTGTTTTTCCTTTAATAAAGTTGTTTTTGATTTATCATGTCCCCCTTGTAATTGTAAAGCATTTTTCGGTACTCAAAAAAGCTCTATATAAATTATTAATTTTGAGATATTATTACTACAAAAACAATGTTTTATTGCTTAAACTTATGTATTCACTATTCATTGATTCACTAGTATACCAAAATCCATAAAAAAATGGCTCTCACAGTTCTTGGGTAAAATAATGATATGCGATTAAAATGCGATTAATCGAGATTAATTAACTACAAAGCCTCTGATTAATTAGATTTTTTTTTTTAATTGAGTCCCAGCTCTAATTAATACCTGTACGCTATAGACATTTTATTTAAAGACATTTAAAAAAAATGACAAACTGGACTAAAACCTTTTACTAAAATGACTAAAACTGACTAAAACCCTTAGGAGTTTCCGTCGACTAAAACTATCAAGGATAGAAATGACTAAGACTGACTAAGACTAATTAAGCATTTTTCCAAAAGACTAAGACTGACTAAATCTAAAAAAAAAATGCCTGCCAAAAACAACACTGCACGGGACTCGGGCAATCAATTAATACAGTTGCAACCCCTATGTTAATGGCAAGGATTTCATACAGCTTAAAACGAATAACTAACTATCCCTTTAAATGAGGGCTGGAGATGTGGCATCATGTGCAGATGAATACAGTTAAATCTCACTCAGCCCAAACCAACTCACTGACCCTGCAGAAATAAACTGCCAGGCGGTATAATACGCCGCCTTCAACACCTCTGCATTCATCTATTCTATGTTTTTTTATAATCGCTGTTCTAATACCAAGCTGAAGAGGAAAGAGGGACAATACCGTTAATGGGAAAGTAAAAGAGAGAAGGGAGGGAGCCAGACAGGGAGGCCTACATATTATGTATGTACATCGTGTGTGCGAGAGCTGTGTAAAGGCCAGTCAATAGGAAGACAGGGTGTGTGTGTGTGTGTGTGTGTGTGTGTGTGTGTGTGTGTGTGTGTGTGTGTGTGTGTGTGTGTGTGTGTGTGTGTGTGTGCGTGTGTGCGTGCGTGCATGCGTGCGCATGCATGCGTCTAGCCTAATTGCACAAATAGCAGACCCACAAGCTCACAAGGTATCGCAGAGCAACTCATTGAGATCTCGTAACTTTAATGTCAGCCCTGTAATTAAGCCCTTATATGTCTCAGCTGTGGAAGAGTAAAAGAGTGCAAGCACTATGCCAGCACTATGACTGGGAGATTTCAATGGTCCCGAATGGGGGGGGGGGGGGGGGGGGAAACCTATGCCTGTGTAATAGTCAAATTCGCAGTAACTAATTCATTTAACTCTTGAGTATACGAATAGATAAATAAACACAGGGGGATTTTACTGTGTCGTGTACTTGTGCACGGTCCATTTCCCATAAGCGGAGGTGATCCTGCATGCCGAGCGGTGACACGACCAGTGTCTGTTGAACCGTGCGAAGTGGACGGTCCACCTATACTGTCGTCGCCTCAGCTTTGAGTTGAATTGGACATGTGTTAAAACTGAAATATGTAACGTAATGTAATGGAAATGCACTGCTCCGTGTTAACCTCAGGAAAGGTTGAGTTGGCTCAGGGGCTATATGCGCGTGTGCATGATAATCCAAAAGATGCATGGGAAGTTATAGTTGCTGACTATAGTGAACAGCTTCGTGTAACGATGTATTGAAATCATGATGTCTTTTGGGGTTGTTGACGAGGGGGATTTGTTACACCTGTTCTGTAATCTGTAGTATTTGTTTTTTTTGCATCTTTTCAATTCATTTTTATGTTTCTCTCATTGCTACCCAGTATTATTATTTTACTGTTGTATTATGTCTCTCCAGCTTTTTATGAAACAGAAAATGCATTTTCAGAAACTGAAACTGGGACGCCCATTTTATCCAATCAGGATAGAGAACGCAGTCAGGGATACAGATTAAACAGATTAAACAAGTGGAATTGTAATAAGTAATGACACAAAGAAATGAGCAGACAAAATTGGAAACTTGAATATTATAAAAGATTAAGCTCATAAATAGCTACTCTCTCCTGATTGGTCTGACATTTTGTCACCTACCTGAAAATGTTAGTTTTAGGTGTGTTTTGTTTACGTTAGTTTTATTAAAGGGACAGGGTGAACCCTGTTACCGAACACACACGCTATAGCAATGATCAACTATATCAGAATATAGTCATATGACCATATAAACAAAAAACGTTTTGTTTTAACCAAAAACTATCACTTACACAACCTTTAACACAGTCTTTGTGCAACATGTCCCTGTTTTTACCACAAAAGGAAAGAAAATCCCTTCTTGATTCTTGATCCCCGAAATGCCTCCACAACGTCCCTGAATATATGCCCTGGTGTTCCGGTCTTTGTACTATCATACGGTATTTAAAAATACTGCAAAAATAAAAACACGTGACGGAACAGGAAAGGGCAGTAATACTGCAAAAAACTGTCCGACTGATGTGTTAAAGATTAAACGGTGAAAACAAAGAATCGAATGACACAGTCTATGGCTTAAAGTATAGGGGGCGACATCTTACAATGTTCATAGTGCAATGTGCTGGAACTGAATTAAGGTGAAAGACTGAATGGAATTTAACAAAAGACTCCAGGCCTCTGGAGAGACCTATAAGGAGTTGCCCTGGTTGTTACATATTTAGATAGTTATTTGTTTGCGCATCGTCATGAAAGTCAGATATTGCAATACCTATCCCTATTTTTATTTTTTTACTTTATAATTTTTGTGCCACCGAAAAATTCCTATTTTTTTTTAATGCTTTTCGAGAGTTCACTGACTGCGACACGTTGTAGAGCTTGTAGATCGGCTATTTTTTAACCCATTCTGACCTGAGATCAGATTCATACGAGGTTTCCACTGGACAACACACTGGTCTGATTAACCCATTCTGACCTGAGATCAGATTCTAAAAATGTCAGTCGTTCTTCGATTTTTTCAAAAATAGCAGACCTACAAGCTCGTAGCGCGCCACTCGGTGGCGCGCTACGAGCTTGTAGATCTGCTATTTTTCAATAGCTAAAGCATGACATGACGCTAACACCAAAAGGGGTTCCCGGTCAGAATGGGTTAAGTATATGGTGGGGGGGGGGTTAACCCATTTTGGACGGGAACCCCTTTTGATGTTATAGCATTATGTCATGCTTTAGCTATTGAAAAAAGCAGATCTACAAGCTACGGGGATTTAGAAGATTAAATGGATTAGTTAAACACCAGCGCTTACCCCATCCATCCCCATCCACAACAACTGTTTACATCAAAAAGGAAGCTCTCTGGAATTCAGTGCGATATTCGGCCTGACCCTGTGTACATATTCTGTCAAATAATAATGGCTTTAGTTTCCGACATACTATTGGTCCGACTGTCATCAGAACGACAACCTATACCTCAAACCCTAACCTAACCATGACCGCAAGCACGGAGCAGGGCGCGTTCGCCAACCCTGACGCATGTCCGCCAACCTTCACCCATTCTGACCATGAGATCAGATTCATACGAGGTTTCCACTGGACGCACACACTGGTCTGATGAACCCATTCTGACCTGAGATCAGATTCTAAAAATCGTCAGTCGTTCTTCGATTTTTCTAAAATAGCAGACCTACAAGCTCGTAGATCTGCTATTTTTCAATAGCTAAAGCATGACATGATGCCAACACCAAAATGGGTTCCCGTTCAGAATGGGTCAATCCGATCGTTGTTTCCGCATGTCGGTCCTATGGCGTGTCAGATTAAGCGTGCGGTGCAGACAGACTGTACTGCAACGCATACTGTACAACTCACTGTCATTAGATTTCTGCGTTAGTTTCCGTTTCTTTTTCCTTGCTTCCTTAAATCTGAAGATGTCAATCAAAACTGCCTCGGAGGAGATGGAGAGAGAGGAACAGTGTCAGTACCTCAAAGACTGCTGAGTCATGTTACCATGGTTTTAGCATATAGCTTAGGTACAGCAGTGATCTGTTGTGACAGTGAGACCAGAGTGAACCAAAAATCTCTCGCACGCACGCAACGCACGCACACACGCACGCACGCACGCAGACACACACACACACACACACACACACACACACACACACACACACACAATACAAAGAACAAACCTCTTATCCTTCCCTATGGGGTTACATTCAGAACTGAGTGGTGCAACTCCCCTCTCCCCCCCCCCCCCCCCCCCCCTCTCTCTCTCTCTCTCTCTCTCTCTCTCTCTCTCTCTCTCTCATTAGCAGGCAACAGTGCAGCACTGTCCCTCTCTCTGTTTCTGGCACAACAGCCTGCAGGCCGGGGAGCTGCGACGCTCTCGATTGGTTCAGATACTTCAGAACCAGCAGCGTTTCAGAGCTATATGAATCTTCAAAGTAAAATGCCCACCATTTCCGTTTCAACTGCACCTTTAAAACCTGGAGTATGATAGGCCTCGACATTTCTATCAAAGGTATGTGCACTGCGCGCATTAGCTGTATAAGGGCCTGCAGGAGAGCTATTGTAGGCCCGTCGGAGGGCTAGGAGGGAGACCACGTTTGTCTGCTCCCGAAACTCTTCCCCTCTGCTTCACTTAATCAACAAAGCAAATTGTCAGTCAGACCCTCTCACACACACACACACACACACACACACACACACACATCTTCTCTAAGACTATCTCCTTGAAGTGTTGCGCCAAGACAAACAATCTGTCTCTCTGTCAATCTCTCCTCTCTCTCTCTCTCTCCTCTCTCTCTCTCTGTCTGTGATCACAAGTTCTAACAAGGCCAAAATGAAACCACGTTGGCAGGATCAGATAATCTTGACACGCCATAGATTTCACAATGCGTTTATGCATTTTGTTTGCTTTATATATATATATATATATATATATATATATATATATATATATATACGGATGATGAAATAGAACACATGCCTGATATTCTTGGAGGCACATACATGTATACAGTGCGGCGAGTCGTGCGGGTTAACCCATTCTGACCTGAGATCAGATTCATACGAGGTTTCCACTGGACACACACTGGTCTGATTAACCCATTCTGACCTGAGATCAGATTTAAAAAAATGTCAGTCGTTCTTCGATTTTTCAAAAATAGCAGACCTACAAGCTCGTAGCGCGCCACTCGGTGGCGCGCTATGAGCTTGTAGATCTGCTATTTTTCAATAGCTAAAGCATAACATGATGCCAACACCATAATGGGTTCCCGGTCAGAATGGGTTAAGTATATACTGGGAGCTGATGGTATATATAGGTGTGGCGCTTCACCTCAGTAAATTCCGTCTCCCAGGAGTCTATAGCGCTTTGTAACGGGGACAGACTTAGTGTGTTACCGGCCGATACCGGCAATAAGCCCCGCCCCTCCCCTACTGTATATACAGGTATTTGGGGCCTGGCCAAGTCATTGTCTTGGAGGTGCAACCAAACAGATCACATACAGTGATGACACCCAAAGTGAGTTTGAAAACACGATCAACGACAAATAACTCCCATACCTATTTGTGGGGGGGGGGGGGGGGGGGTTTGTGAACTGCCGCGATACAAGGTTAGCCAATGGAACACAAGCACTCTATACGGACTACCTTACGGAGTAGACCTCTACGTACTCCAGTTTGTGGTGATATAGCTTATCACCGCGGTGTCGTTTTTAAAGGGTTGGAAAACTACACACCATTGCGTCAGTCGCGGTGACGATCAGCTATCAACGCGGACACAGACCCATCTCTCTGTTTTTACTATCAGACTATAAGTCTTTTCACTCTGGAGCTATATCGCCCCCCGTTCACTGATTGGTCTAGAAAGCTGGGTAAACCACAGGGGGGGCGGGGTCAATCCTTAAGGACGTCACCGCGAGTGTGATGGCCTCAACTCTTATCACCGTTTTAGGTGATAAGCTATCACCTAAAACGGTGATAAACCTGTCACCAAAAACTGGAGTATGTATGAGCCTTCACTGTACATCTAAACAGGGCTCCTGCTTTTTTTTATTTTGTATACTCTAAATAGTTTTGAGGACTATTTATCCCAAAGGGACGTTTCATACACACAGTATATAACATGTATATACGTAGCCAGGGGGTCCGCAAAATAAATCACATTATTTTTTTTATTTTTTATTTTTTTTAATGGTATGTGATTTGTGTTTGTGAGCACACCATAATCAAAGTAATCCTTAATCACGTTCCATCATTCAAGGGCTTCTGGATAGAAATGAAACAAGACTCTGTGACTGTGACCAGCTGCTACACTGATGCAAGTCGGCCCCGGCCTCCGATGAGAAGCTGCTATATACCGTCAAACCATAGCGAGGGAAAGCCAAGATACATGACTGGGATATCCTGCACAACACAACACTACAGTGGAAATAGAGCCAAGCAAGCAGACTCCATCCAGTCCCAACATATACCCTTTAGTTCACAACAAGGTGGCACAAGAGATGCTATACGTTCCGTCCCGGAGGACTCATCCACGGCGGCATCTAGGAAGCAGGAGTGGGAGTCTGCGGGGCCCTCCCGTATGCATCGCTACATGTGTGACGGCGTTGAAGGAGAGGACATACCACGCCGGCAGTGGACCCTACACTGAACCGCCTGCTCACTTCTTCAAAGTGGGGCTTGACAGACAGTGGACCCTACACTGAACCGCCTGCTCACTTCTTCAAAGTGGGGCTTGACAGACAGTGGACCCTACACTGAACCGCCTGCTCACTTCTTCAAAGTGGGGCTTGACAGACAGTGACAGTGACAGCGTGCAGAGTGTGGGGAGCCTGAGCAGTCTGCCGAACACATAATTAACACCTGCCCCCTGTACAGACCACCTTCGGAGGCCCGGCCTCTTCCACGTGGGACCAGAGACAGATTATAAATGATGTGTGACCGTATGCACGTCGGTTCTGAAACTCTTAACAGCAGTAAGATGGTGAAATTGTGGCTGCTATCTCAACACCACACCATTAGTTGCTATATGCTGTGTGTGAATATTACAGAGAAAGCTGACGATATTCTGCATGCCCATACAGGGCCTGTCAAGTCATCACTTACAACACTGGAACAGTATACCGGCCCAGCCAGTCAAACTGTCAACGAAAGAACACAGTCAACCTGTGCAAGCACGCACGCACACACACACACGCACGCACGCACACACACACGCACGCACGCACGCACGCACGCACGCACACACGCACACACGCACACACACACACACACACACACAGAGTCATTTTTTAGCTTTTGCTTTCCTTATGTAGGCCTACTTGTTACAGCAAGGGAGAACTTTCTTTTAAAAGCTTATTGTTTAACAGAAAATATTCTTTTGATTAATTTCACTTACTACCTCTGGACTAGCAGATGTTTCTGAACAAATGACTGTATGCACACTGTGTCTATAAGAAAATACATCTGCATGTCCCCAGAGAGTCAAAGTTAAAGGAGAGTGGAAGACAGGAGCAGAAAGAGAACAGACAGACATCAACGCAAAGAGGACACGTCCAGAAACAACACAGAGTGCAGCTGATATTGGTTAGGTTAGAATGATTTACATTGCGCTTTGTATGCAGATGTTTTGGTAAATACCTGGGGTTGTGTACTGTACAGGTCACTGTGCAATATGACATGCATAATGTCTTGCAATTGCTGATTCGGCCTAGCACCATGGACACATATGTAATATAAATAAATATAATAATTTTGACCAAATACCTCAATATTGATATTGAAACGACATTGTGGGGATAATTGATGCTTTCACAAAATATTGAAATAAATATAATCATGTCATGCCTATATAATAACTAAGAGGGAAAGGCAAATAAAAGAACAGGCAGAACATTCCATTGCAGCCTTTAAAAACCAGGAAAAGACAACACATCATAATATTACGACATCCAAAATCATGAAGCAACCTAGCCTGAAAAAACATATATACAGTACATAATCTGATCTCTACTTTGCAGATGTTCAAATGGCTCACTGAAGACGAAACATTGACTGCCTGACAGAATCACCTGAGTTTCCTTTTCTTTTTTATCTTTTAGTTTCATCCCAATAATCAATGGTCAAGAATAGAATGCGCATATACACAGACTTGCAAAACAATCAAAGTCCAGACTTTGCTACCAAAACAAGCCCAGGAATATCCCACAGTGCGGTCTTGAAATAGGCTAGTTAAAGTTCCATGCTCTAAGTATGTAGCTATAGGCTAAATGCTGATGTTTATCGCAGTAACGGAATCAGCAGGCACAGCTAAAGGGCTAAAAAGGTACGGGTCAAATGAAAAGAGACAATCCCTATTAGTAGGAGCTCAATTACACCCATCCTGATCAAAGTGATTGAACCGACCGACATTGCCCTGCATGCTTAGAGACTGCCGCTCTCTCGCTATAGTGGGGCTAAGAAAGTGGTATCAGCAAAGTCCTATATATGCACATGTACTGTAGGCCTATACCTACAGTATATATAAGAAACATAAACCAGTGCATGTCCTCTGAGAAGTCTGGGAGTAAATATAAACGTTCCCCAAAGAGCTTATAATGCCATTTCTAAAGGACCGTCTTGTCTTGTTTTTATCCCACTGTATGACCATTTCCCAAATCATATCCGACATACAGTGTTTTGATTTTCGAGTCATTTGATTGATTTAAAACTTGCTTCAAATATGTAATCCTACAAAATGAACTTTACTACTTTACTTATATATCGTCCCAGTTATTGGTAGCTACAACCAGGCCTGGAATTTCATCCTTTTAGGGGCAAGGCCACTTGGCCTTTAGTGTGGTCAACTTTTTGAGGGCACAAGGCCGAGTGCCAGGGCATGAAGGCCATCAATTAACCCATTCTGACCTGAGATCAGATTCATACGAGGTTTCCACTGGACACACACTGGTCTGATGAACCCATTCTGACCTGAGATCAGATTCTAAAAATGTCAGTCGTTCTTCGAATTTTTCAAAAATAGCAGACCTACAAGCTCGTATCGCGCCACTCGGTGGCGCGATATGAGCTTGTAGATCTGCTATTTTTCAATAGGTAAAGCGTAACATGATGCTAACACCAAAATGGGTGCCCGGTCAGAATGGGTTAAAACAATGATTTTAAGTCCCCGGTCATAATTATTTTAGCTTAAAGGTTCAGAACATTGGTTCTGAACAGTGCTTCTTAAATAAATAATCACAGCTTTAAATAACAAAACAAAAAAAGTAGCTACTGTTACATGTTTTGGGGTCCAAGTCCAGAGATGAAAATCATAATGAAATGGCCTAGGACCCTGTCACCCTAGGCTCATTCATATACATTTAATGTGGGGGTAATGGCAGAGGATCACTGGGTTAAACTGTGAGTTAATTCACAGAAAATACAATGACAGTAACTTTTGAATAAGGGCTTGGTTTAGAAAAGCCTATACCAAAGACGATCCAGTGCCTCCCTATACTTGGTACTCAGCATCAAGGGTTGGATTGTGGGTAAGTCCCTGCGACATAGCCTACTAGGCCAGGGGTTCTCAACCCATGGGTCGCGACGCCTCGGGGGGGTCGCCAAATTATTTGGGGGGGAGTTTACATATAGTACGTGGTGCATGCATAAACTTTCCTTAATGATTATATCTGGTTTAAGTATTCATTTATGATATATTTTCTCTATTATTATATGGTTATTTTTTACAGTCAGTTTGTATTGGTGGTGGGCAGGGGGACGGGGCGGGGGTCGCGAGACATGGCCAAAGCATTTCCGGGGGGTCCCCAGGCCAAGACGTTGAGAACCCCTGTACTATAGGCTATACTGTCATGTCCTGGGACCCCCTGTCATGATGTACTTCAAACCGCTGCATGGCACGCTACAGGACAGACTCGCTATATAATATGCAGCTGAAACATGCCACATTATCACTTGAATTTATGTTTCCAAATGCTGCGTGTCAAATTGTGCATCAATTGAAACGTGCAGCTTTCATTTACCATATGAAGTGGTGCTGGAAGCCTTAGTAAGGCCATGATGGCACACATCATCAGTTGCAGTGCTTTCTGTATACTGTGATTGTGCAAGTGTGGGCAAGCACATTCTTGCACTGTTGCATACAGACATTTCCCCTTATTTGCAGTTTACCATGGCATGTTCCCTTTCTCCGACAAAACATCCTCCCATTAGCCCTATCCAAACGTTTATATATATATATATATATATATATATATATATATATATATATATATATATATATATAGGGTGTGTGACTGTGTGTGTACCAGATAGCCTATTTGGAAACAGAAATAGAATAGAATTGTGGTGGACGGTCGGGTATAGTGAGTGACAGTCCTGATACAGTGAGTGACAACTAAGTGCCATGTACATTAGTATTACTAGGCCTGCTATACTGCTTACCCAGTCTTCGAAGTGTTTGCTGCCATTGTGCAGGATATCTTCAAACTGGATGATGCAGTTGGCCACGAAGTCGTCGTATCCGATGGGCGCGTCATGGAACACAGACAGTTCGATCTTCCTCCCGTCGTAGACCTCGGTGGTGAACTCGTCGTTCCACGCCGGACTGTTGGTCTTCTGCTTGGTGGACGTCTGGCCCACCCTGGAGTCGTCCACGTTCAGGGCTATGTACGTGTCCAGCAGAAACGTCTGCGTCTTCGGACCGACGGCATGTCGAAGGGACCAAGCCGTCGGTTTCAGGTCCAGCGCCTCGCAAATCTTGATTTTCAGCAGCCCATTGAACACCACCATGGCGGTGATGCGGACACAGCTGTCCAGATATGGAACACCGTTGCTGTAATAACTCCTTCCAGTTTTGGCCAAAATGCGGTCCTTGCTCAGTCACACGGCAACCAATTATAAATGTAACGGTCCAGACAAAGCGATGCTTTTATGGCCTTGTCGCTATAACGTCACGCTATAGTAGCCTATTATAATTTAAAGTCATATTTCTATACAGTCACACGAACACGACATAAACAGCAAATTATGCCAGCCCTGGAAGTGCACCAAACCAGAGCATGCATGCAGTAAACAATAGCAACAGTCAAAAAGAAAATATTAAATATTGAAAAGCCCCAAACAAAATCGGTGTGTCATGGTCTTGACCCCCCCGCCCCCCCGAAGCAGAAAAACAACTCCGTTAGTTAGGGCTCTGTCTGACTCTGCCTGCCTGTCTGTGGAAGCACTGTTCTGCACCGCTGGGTGGGAGAGAGAGAGTGGGTGGGAGGCTCCGCGCCGCGCATTCGGGATGTTTCTGCAAAAAGTCTAGCCCGCTGCACTGCGGATGAAGCGGCTTGTATACAGGCTATACAACGGGCGACAAGCGTACACTGTGTCAATGTTGCCGTTGGGGGCCTCTGATCCGTTCCTCCTCCGTTCTCCCTGTTTCATCCACTGTTGTTGATCTTTACTTCCTGACTGTGGCTGTGTGGTGGACCCTCTACCTCCTCCTGCCTCCCCCAACTCTCTCTCTCTCTCTCTCTCTCTCTCTCTCTCTCTCTCTCTCTCTCTCTCTCTCTCTCTCTCGCTCTGTCTGTTTGGTGCAGGAAATGCGCAAAATACGTCAGTTTTGTGGGAGCCTGCCCTGCCTGCATCCAGCTTGAAGTTGTGTTGTGTCAGACTCAGACGGATGACTACTACACATACACATAGACATAGCTATAAACGTAGGCTATGTAAATCACAGAGAAAACAGGATCGGTGCACACTGCGGGACGCAAGCACGCACGCACGCACACACACACACACACACATACGCGTGCGCGCACACGCGCACACACACACACACACACACACACACACACACCAGGCACGCAGCATATATGCTACAGTTACATTGACATTTCAAATCCCTCACCTCAGGCTCTCAGATTTTATATTTTAGTTACGTGATTCATAAAGGCTACTGCAGGAGCTATGCAGCTTCCTCAGCTGACTATTTTGAGAAAAGTTTATTCAGCCTGTCTAGCCTATAACTAGGCTATGTGTTTGTTTCTCTTTACCTGCTATTTCTTTGATTGCTCATTAAGACTGACGGACAGTCTTAAAGTAATATAGGCCTATAGGAGTTTATTCAGTGGGGTGTATTGATAGTCGAGCTGTCTCTAATGAACAAAAAATACATTTCCAGGTCGGCTAAAGGTTGCCAATTTCAGAGAGTAGGTCTACCTATTTATCAGATTCTAAATGTATAAAGTTCCAGTTCAAAATTAGTTTCTTTGTGTAGGCCTACTACCGGTATTTACATCTCTGTCAATCATGATGTAAAATGTATTTTATGTTTACGAAAGAGGAGACAAACAGTCCCATGTTACTGAACTGAACAATAGTGTAACAATGATTAGGCCTACTAAATAGGGAGATATTTAGACTATAGTTTTAACATAAAACTGCATGGGTCCCTACCTATTTATTTTTTGTCTAGCTACCTCACACTCCACTGCCATTTCAATTCTTGACACTCAGTGCTCTCTAGTGGTGATTAATCTGAACTTCAAATTGTTTTGGGATTGGGAACCAACCAGCATAGCACCCATACCCAACTGGACTGCAAAAGTAGCCTATGGGCACTACAGTCTGGGGGCTTGAGTGACACTCTCAAATGAACGATTTTCTTCTAATGACGAACGTTAGCCTACAGCTGCATTTAGTTTACGGTACGTCCATAACGCTGCTCTGACTGGCCTATGGTATGTTTTTGTGTTTTCACAAGTTACAAGTGTGTAGTAGGCTAGAGTAGACTATATAGTCTTACCGTTCCCGAAGTTACGGGGCTATGTGTAGCCTACTATGCAGCGTTCGGTCACACAAACGCACTTCTTTATTCAATCCTACGGACTAATAGCCTACATTGCGTCTCGCACTTCCAGCTGACCACTGTATTCTTCATCACACATTCTGCAATCTGACTTGAGTTTAGTGGAAATCCAGTGACATAGAGATACAAAATATATTATAAGCAGGACTGTTGTGACAATTTCCTGTTAGTTTATTATGGACACCCGAACTCTTATAGAAGGTAAAGAAGCTACCAATAAGTCAAGCAATCACTGTCCTTGGACCTTTTAATATAAGCCCAGTCCACAACTATGCAAGTTGCAGACCCGGGGTGCCTTTGGGGATAATTGTTACAACTAGTACAGTAGATGCACTGTGAATTGTGGTGGACTGGGCGTTAAGGGGAATGGAATATTTCACACATAATATACACAAAGTGTGTAATGGATTCGTAGGGACCTATAGAAGAAGGACATAAGACTACTGAAACAGCTATAGTGTGTGTCTCATGTGACAGTGACCAAGCATTATCCATGGCAAACTTATTTGCAGTATTGGCTGCTTCTTTAATGTGTATTTTGTGTATTCCTGAAGCAAGGTGGAACAATAAGCTGGAACAAGTGAACGCGTCAGGGTATTAAGAGAGCAAAGTTCTGACAACAATCTTCATCATCATAACATTGCCGTGGCTGTTAAACGAGGCCAAGGCCACCTGACGAAGACCCAAAGGGGTCGAAACGTTGTCATCCTTATACCTAATACAATTCCTGTGGGAGCTACAAACAGTGTGCGGACTACTTCTCCTTCTCCTGTAGCCTACATATCCTTATGGAACCATGAGGGAGAGGGGGAAAACACCACGAGAGTGACGAGTGATCAGTCAAACATGTGTTCTCTCCGCAGTAAATAAAAAATATGTCTGTATGCGATGATCTGACCATTATTATTTTGATTACACTGTCATGCTCGTTTGAGGACAGGTAGAGAGCAGAGCATAGTATAGTTCGAGGTAACACACCAGTGAATCACTGATATCTGATAGGTTTGATGTATGTAATTTCCAGCAGAGCCACGCCCACGCTTCAACTTCACCACGTGTTAAAATACCTTCTACCACTGGTGAATAGTGAAGAAAAGTGTGGGGGAAAAGCAGAGCATGGTCTAAAGTGCAGCAGGTAGATATATTTAATTATGAGTGAATAAATAGATGTGCAGCAGAAGCTGTCCCTCAGTCTAGTCTGTTTAGCATGCATGTGATACTCAGAGTAATCTAGTAAGAGTGGCGACACGCTTTGATCTCGCCGTAAAGCCCGGGTGCCTATGCTATATAGTTCCAAACATTGCTCCTATGGCTGGAACTATCCCATTGAGATAGGATGAGCACTTCCGCATTCCATTGTTACACTTACAATGGGAGTCAACAGAGTGTCATTACTCTCCTACTAGATTACTCTGGTGATACCAGATTGCGCCTGCCTCATGTTCATATTCTTCCTATTACTTATGTAAGGATGAGGATGTCTCTTGTTGCTTTGTCTGTTCACAGTTCATTATGCATTATATACTGCATGTCATGCTGTTTACAAGTTTGTCCACCAGGGGATGGTCATGTAACACACTTCTAGGTTTTGCTCATGATCAGTTTAGCTGTCATGTTAGCACTAGCAGTAGTCTCTCAACAGACTGGCAAAGAGGGCGCTGTTTTTCCTTTATTGTTTGACGATGGGTTCTCAGATTGTGTTAGCAGAGACAGTGGTGACCCTGCTGATGTTTAACTTCTACATAAAATAGAACCAGAACCTACTGTACATGCCAACACATGCATAGGCTACTAACATTATAACATAGACACAAATAGCCCTGTCTATAGTCCAGAAGACTATATCTCATTTGGCCAGGGGGACTGAGAACAAAATGCATTTATTATCAGATAGAATGAACACATGTTTTGCATATATTTTCCAGTGGCCCCGGCCTCAGTGCCAGGAACCCCCTTGAAGATGATGGAGAGGTATTATGATTATTTATGATTCTTTGTTGTTATTTGCTCTGGTGTAACGTGTGCGCTATTGTGATGTCTTCACTCTGCATTCATTGTTTCCGTGTTGCTTTGAATGAAAATGTGTTTGACGAGGCTCTTTCATGGCCAAATCCCTCTTGAAAAGGGTTCGTTTTTTTGCCAATAAAGTAAAATGTTGTTAAAATGTCAGTTTAGTTACCATAGCAGCTTGTCTTCTGCTGCTGCTGTTGGATATGCGTTTGTGTTCATGGTAACCGATGGGAGCTTCCTCTACTACACACAACACATTGTGGAGAGAACATTCTTCATTTTCAGGACTTTTGTCTTTATTTCAAAAGGCACAAAGAAAAAAACATTACATTATCTCATCATTCCATTTCCACCATTTCCGCAATTTCCGCAATTACAATTTCCGCAATTTCCATTTCCGCAATTTCCGCAATTTCCATTTCCAACTATTAATGGCAGCTGGGTTTCATCATTCAAATAAAATAGAATTCTGTCCGTTTAGCTATAAAATTATGTCAGGGAATAGGGATACACAGTATATGTCTTTCATTTACATTGCATCTCCCCCCCCCCCCCCAAGCTTTTATTTTCGTTCGAGTAATAGTACAACTCTAATAGTATTACTTATAATAATGTAATCAAAGATAACTTCATTCAGATTTTTTTATTTTTATTTCATTTTCAAGATTTGTTTTTCTTCTTTTTTTTAGATTTTCATTGGTGGGCCAGTCATAATGGTCCCGCGGGCCTGATGTGGCCCGCGGGCCTGAGGTTGAGTATCACTGCTATAGGAGTTTATTCAGTGGGGTGTATTGATAGTCGAGCTGTCTCTAATGAACAAAAAATAAATTTCCAGGTCGGCTAAAGGTTGCCAATTTCAGAGAGTAGGTCTACCTATTTATCAGATTCTAAATGTATAAAGTTCCAGTTCAAAATTCGTTTCTTTGTGTAGCGGTATTACCGGTATTTACATCTCTGTCAATCATGATGTAAAATGTATTTTATGTTCACGAAAGAGGAGACAAACAGTCCCATGTTACTGAACTGAACAATAGTGTAACAATGATTACTAATAGGGAGATAGTTGGACTAGTTTTAACATAAAACTGCATGGGTCCCTTACCCTACCTATTTATTTTTAGTCTAGCTACCTCACACTCCACTGCCATTTCAATTCTTGTCACTCAGTGCTCTCTAGTGGTGATTAATCTGAACTTCAAATTGTTTTGGGATTGGGAACCAACCAGCACCCATACCCAACTGGACTGCAAAAGTAGCCTATGGGCACTACAGTCTGGGGGCTTGAGTGACACTCTCAAATGAACGATTTTATGATTTTAATGACGAACGTTAGCCTACAGCTGCATTTAGTTTACGGTACGTCCATAACGCTGCTCTGACTGGCCTGGTATGTTTTTGTGTTTTCACAAGTTACAATTACTGTAGTGTAGACTGTGTAGTAGAGTAGACTATACTAGTCTTACCGTTCCCGAAGTTACGGGGCTATGCGTACTATGCGGCGTTCGGTCACACAAACGCACTTCTTTATTCAATCCTACGGACTAATAGCCTACATTGCGTCTCGCACTTCCAGCTGACCACTGTATTCTTCATCACACATTCTGCAATCTGACTTGAGTTTAGTGGAAATCCAGTGACATAGAGATACAAAATATATTATAAGCAGGACTGTTGTGACAATTTCCTGTTAGTTTATTATGGACACCCGAACTCTTATAGAAGGTAAAGAAGCTACCACTAAGTCGAGCAATCACTGTCCTTGGACCTTTTAATATAAGCCCAGTCCACAACTATGCAAGTTGCAGACCCGGGGTGCCTTTGGGGATAATTGTTACAACTAGTACAGTAGATGCACTGTGAATTGTGGTGGACTGGGCGTTAAGGGGAATGGAATATTTCACACATAATATACACAAAGTGTGTAATGGATTCGTAGGGACATAAGACTACTGAAACAGCTATAGTGTGTGTCTCATGTGACAGTGACCAAGCATTATCCATGGCAAACTTATTTGCAGTTTTGGCTGCTTCTTTAATGTGTATTTTGTGTATTCCTGAAGCAAGGTGGAACAATAAGCTGGAACAAGTGAACACGTCAGGGTATTAAGAGAGCAAAGTTCTGAAAACAATCTTCATCATCATAACATTGCCGTGGCTGTTAAACGAGGCCAAGGCCACCTGACGAAGACCCATAAGGGATCGAAACGTTGTCATCCTTATACCTAATACAATTCCTGTGGGAGCTACAAACAGTGTGCGGACTACTTCTCCTTCTCCTGTAGCCTACATATCCTTATGGAACCATGAGGGAGAGGGGGAAAAACACCACGAGAGTGACGAGTGATCAGTTAAACATGTGTTCTCTCCGCAGTAAATAAAACATCTGTCTGTATGCGATGATCTGACCATTATTATTTTGATTACACTGTCATGCTCGTTTGAGGACAGGTAGAGAGCAGAGCATAGTATAAAGTTCGATGTAACACACCAGTGAATCACTGATATCTGATATGTTTGATGTATGTAATTTCCAGCAGAGCCCCGCCCACGCTTCAACATCACCACGTGTTAAAATACCTTCTACCACTGGTGAATAGTGAAGAAAGGTGGGGGGGAAAAGCAGAGCATGGTCTAAAGTGCAGCAGGTAGATATATTTAATTATGAGTGAATAAATAGATGTGCAGCAGAAGCTGTCCCTCAGTCTAGTCTGTTTAGCATGCATGTGATACTCAGAGTAATCTAGTAAGAGTGGCGACACGCTTTGATCTCGCCGTAAAGCTCGGGTGCCTATGCTATATAGTTCCAAACATTGCTCCTATGGCTGGAACTATCCCATTGAGATAGGATGAGCACTTCCGCATTCCATTGTTACACTTACAATGGGAGTCAACAGAGTGTCATTACTCTCCTACTAGATTACTCTGGTGATACCAGATTGCGCCTGCCTCATGTTCATATTCTTCCTATTACTTATGTAAGGATGAGGATGTCTCTTGTTGCTTTGTCTGTTCACAGTTCATTATGCATTATATACTGCATGTCATGCTGTTTACAAGTTTGTCCACCAGGGGATGGTCATGTAACACACTTCTAGGTTTAGCTCATGATCAGTTTAGCTGTCATGTTAGCACTAGCAGTAGTCTCTCAACAGACTGTTGACTGGCAAAGAGGGCGCTGTTTTTCCTTTATTGTTTGACGATGGGTTCTCAGATTGTGTTAGCAGAGACAGTGGTGACCCTGCTGATGTTTAACTTCTACATAAAATAGAACCGGAACCTACTGTACATGCCAACGCATGCATAGGCTACTAACATTATAACATAGACACAAATAGCCCTGTCTATAGTCCAGAAGACTATATCTCATTTGGCCAGGGGGACTGAGAACAAAATGTATTTATTATCAGATAGAATGAACACATGTTTTGCATATATTTTCCAGTGGCCCCGGCCTCAGTGCCAGGGACCCCCCTGAAGATGATGGAGAGGTATTATGATTATTTATGATTCTTCGTTGTTATTTGCTCTGGTGTAACGTGTGCGCTATTGTGATGTCTTCACTCTGCATTCATTGTTTCCGTGTTGCTTTGAATGAACATGTGTTTGACGAGGCTCTTTCATGGCCAAATCCCTCTTGAAAAGGGTTAGTTTTTTTGCCAATAAAGTATTTAATCTATGTTAAAATGTCAGTTTAGTTACCATAGCAGCTTGTCTTCTGCTGCTGCTGTTGGATGCGTTTGTGTTCATGGTAACCGATGGGAGCTTCCTCTACTACACACAACACATTGTGGAGAAACATTCTTCATTTTCAGGACTTTTGTCTTTATTTCAAAAGGCACAAAGAAAAAAACATTACATTATCTCATCAATTCAACTGTTTAAAACTGTATGAATAGTTATAGTTAAGTGACAGCCGTCGACTTCACAGTAATGAAGGTGCATTCAGTTCCAATGCGCTTTGAATGGGTTTCATGCCTTCATAATGGACTATATGTACAGTATACCAACTTCAATGAGGTGTTCATCCAACAATAGAGATAAGTAACACAAAGAAAAGGATACAATACAAAGTAAAGTTGCTTAACTGTGATTTAAAAAAAATCTTTAAATCTTTAAATCTTAAAAAAAAGAACAAAAACATGGTAATATATCACATACATATTTTTTTTTGGAACAATAACCTCCTATTTACACTATGGCTTACTGCTCATAACAAACACTGTTCTGTAAAAAAATATATAAACAAAACACAAAGCAAAAAATGGAGGGATTACACATGACAAAGCAAGATTATTCATATTAATACCCTAATCGCATAAAATATGTAAAAGTAACAATTGTATAGCAACCACTGACTATAGCCCTTCATCAAGTTGACTATTTTAATTATCCTACATACACGACTATTTACGTGTTGCTGTTGCCTGCTTGGGATATTAATTCTCGGGGCATGGTTCCATAGAGGAACCACAGAGAGCATCCTGACTGGATAGGCGGCGGTTGAGCCTGACGTTTGGGACGGCTAATATTTGTAGTATTATACAGCGCCAGCATGGATGACTGACCGTGACACTACATAAATTGATTTAACCATGCCCCCATAACAAGCTAAATAAAAACGCAACAAGGCTTCCGTTTCAAAATCACATCTTCTGTCTGTCCTCGTTTAGCTATGGTCTGTGTGGACTGGGAGGAATTATTTCTATTTACAACCACAAACACCAGGTAAAGTACAGTACTTGTTCTTCTGTCTGTCTGTTCCTGTCAATCTTTTTTTTCTTTATTTATTATATATTTTTTTGCCCCTTTTTATCCCCAATTTCTATTTACAACCACAAACATCAGGTCAAGTACAGTACTTCTGTCTGTCTGTTCCTGTCAATCTTGTTTTCTTTTATTTTTTCCCCCTTTTTTTGCCCCCCACACACATTTCTGTACATTGTCACAAGCTCACCTGGAGATCATACCGGGAGGATGTAGAGCCTTCATCTTACTACTACTTAGGATTATGTGCAGTGACTATATACATTATATATCACCCTCCCCGCCCGGCTTCTCTACCCCGAACATGGGCCAAATGTGTTTGTGTACATGCTCGACAAAGCCAGATGAGGTGGATTCGAACCCCCCTAGACCCTGGTGGGCACAGCTACTTTACTGTGCCACCCGAGCGTCTCAAGTGTCTATGGGGCCTGGACTCCTGTCTCAGCACTGGGTCCAGCTTCAACAACTCCTTGTTGATCTATCTCTTCATACTGGTGGTATTCTGTCTCCTCACTGGGTCCAGCAGCTTCAACAACTACTTGTTGATCTATCTCTTCATAGTCTGAGTCGTCTGCCTCTTCAATGGAGCCAGATTCAACAACTACTTGTTCATCTATCACTTCATACTCGATGCCAACTTCAGAATCAGAACCAACAACATTATAATACTCGATATCAATGTTCTCATTTCCGACATTATAATGAACCGTCGCAGTGTCCCACACTCCTGCATTATGTCTTCTGCTGGCCTGGAGAAACACAGAAACACCCAACGTTAAGTCACTGCATCACATCTGGCTGAAAACCCTCCTATCTCTCTCCTAACTCTGGTTTAACTGTCATTTATACACATTCCAGTCTTGTGTTGTGTAAAGATGTATTACCTGCCAGAGACAATAGAGGGCATGGATGGGTACCAGCAGCACCAACAGCAGCACCAACAGCAGCACCACCACAGTGACTGTAACTCTGCTGCTGTCGTCCTCAGGTGTCAGAGGGACTGTAGGAGGGACTGTAGGAGGGACTGTAGGAGGGACTGTGAAAAATAAAACATCATCAAATCATGTAAGAACATTTGATAAACTTTGGTTTGATTGAATCATGCCTGACGGAGATTCATATTGTGAGTTTAACCCATTTAGACCTGAGGCCGATTCTAAATCAGATTTCTGAAAAACCTGTGTTTCTATGTCAGTGGTGCTCAGCCTTTTTCATGTCAAGGACCCCCCTCCCCCTGCCACCAGAAGCAAAGATTTGAGTTAAAAACATTCACTCTGAAAGAATATATATTCAAAGAATTGAGCCACATTTTCAAGATTCATCAAAAATAGCAGACCTGCAAGCTCGTAGCGTGGCACTCGGTGACGCGCTACAAGCTTGTAGGTCTGCTATTTTTCAACAGCTAAAGTATAACATTAACGCTTAAAACACCAAAAGGGGTTCCCGCTCAGAATGGTTTAACGGTAATTTCATTCAGGTTACCTGTGACGACGGTGAGAGAGAGGATGTCGCTCTCAGAGGAGACATTGTGAGAAAACACGTTGGTGTGATTTATAACAACGTCGACGTGATAAGCACAGCTGTAATTCCCTTGGTGGCCGGGGCCTGCTTCGAAGAACAGGAAGTTGGCAGAGTGATTGACAGCTGGCTGGGTGTGGTTGTGTGTGCTGTTGGCTCCAGTGAAGGTGAGGTAGAAGGAGCCGTCTGGGTACTGTGGCAGGATGGAGCAGCTGATGCTGAAGTTGGAACCTTCCAACACCTGCTGCCCCTGCTGCTGGCCCTCAGAAACCCCGTTTAGAGACACCTGATGCCCCTGCAGCTGGCCCTCAGAAACCCCGTTTAGAGTGGGGAAGACGCTGATGTTTGGCTTAAACAGAAGATCTGTAACAAGACACGAGTGATTGAATTATAGTACAGCAGATATTTACATTTACAGTATAGAGTAGCCAATGAGATGGAACCAAGATTAGAGATCCAACATATTGTATGGCTTTTGCTTAAATTAGACGATGCAAAAAAGTTATTTTAAATTCATTCAGAAAAAGAAACATCCTGTTTCTATGCTGTAGATAGGTATAGGTTAAGTGAGTAGGCAAGTAGACGGACGTCACTGTTTGTGTTACCTGAACAGATCACCTCCAATGTGACAGTGGAATTCTCAGACAGTGTCATTCCACACTCCCTCAGTGAAGCCTCGGTTCCAACACAGTCAGCTGTGATCCACCACACAGGTTGAACCGTTGAAGCAGGACTCCTTTGTGTTGAAACGTCAGAGCCACAGTCCATCTGCCTACACACGACAGAGGATGACTTCAGGTTCCAGTCGGACTGACCATCCACGGCTCTCCAGTCTCCCTGGTGTTGCATCTCCAGTACACCACTACAGATACTGCTTCCTCCCACCAGCCTGACGTCATCAGGCTCTGTACAGAGACAAGACCGTTACAAACCATTTAGAGCAGACATGACTTGTGAGCCGAAAGTGTTCAGTTCTCCCACTCCATGTTAATGGATGGTGGTGTTCTGTTGGGACGCAAACTTTGGTTAGACATAGCATTGGTTAAGGTTGGTGAGGGGTGCGTTAAGACGACCGGATTAAAGTTGGTGAGGGGGGCGTTAAGGGTTGGGAGAGGGTTAAGGTTAGGTTTAGGTGTGCTGCACCAGCTCAGTGGCCTTGTGGTTAGAGTGTCCGCCCTGAAACTGGGAGGTCGGGGTTCAATCCCCGGCCAGGTCATACCAAAGACTGTAAAAATGGGACCCAATGCCTCCCTGCTTGACACTCAGCATCAAGGGTTGGATTAGGGGGTAAGTGCCTGCGACATACTAGCGTCATGTCCAGGGGGTGTACATCAAGCTGCCTCACGCTACAGAAACAGGAGTTAAGCTCCTGCCCTATGGGCCTCATGGCTCGGCAAGGCTACTTACTAGGTGTGCTGCCCCGTGGGAGGTTAGGGTGAGGGTGAGGGTTTGAGATATCAGACCAATGGTATGTCTAACCAAAAGCATGCACCCGTTCTGTTAACAGATGGTGGGGATCTATTCAGATTTCAGATTTTTATTGAAGGGACAGCCTCTTGAGATGCAGCATCTCATTTTCAAGAGGGACCCATAAAACCAAATACAGAAAAGCATACTTTCCTAACACTGTCTAACACTAACACATGGTGAGCTGTCACTCCCAAGACGGCAAACGGGTGAACTTCTTGTAACGGAAATGACCAAACGTCAAACTCAAAACTCAAAGTTTGAGCACGGAATATCACACCCGTTATGCCATGCTCAGCCAATCACAGCACATAATGGGAATAACGGCACAGCTTCCAGCCAATCACAACGGCCAACCACATCGCCAATGTCGGCGCCATACATGGTTAATTTTGCTGCAATTCCGTCCTAAAATTTTGGCGGCATGGATGGTCATTTTCCCTCCTCATATTTTGAGGACATTACTAAAATTATTAGATCATACCTGAGCAGGTGAGTCCAACAGTCTTGTCAGGTGAGCAGGTGGTGTTTCTAGTTGAGTCTGAGGTTCTACAGTCCAGGAGAGCAGACTCGTTGCCTTCACACTGGAACACTTTGGTCCACATCGAAGCGTTCAGGCCTCCATAGAGCGCCCCCTGGAGGACTGAAGGAGCCCCGCAGCCAAGATCCCTACAGACCACCTCTGCATCCTGCTGGTCAAAGTCATCTTCACACACTGAGACCCACGACTGGTTAGATTTCACCACCACTCTGCCTGAACACACACTGGTCCCGTTCACCAACCTCACAGAATCTGGAGAGAGAGAGAGAGAGAGAGAGAGAGAGAGAGAGAGAGAGAGAGAGAGAGAGAGAGAGAGAGAGAGAGAGAGGGGGGGGGGGGGGGGGGGGGGGGGAGAGAAGGGGGGTGTCAATGTACATGTATCTTATTAAACACGCATGTGCATGCACGCACACACGCAGAGTTGTGGAGGTGAAGTGGAGGTCACTGTTTATGTGTTTTACCCGAACAGAACACCTCCAGTCTCTCAGTGGAATTATGAGACTCCTTTGCTCCACACTCCCTCAGTGAAGATTGAGATCCAACACATGGAATCTTCCACACAGGTTCAACGGTTGCATCAGACCTCCTTTGTGTTGAAACAGCAGAGCCGCAGTTCAGCTGTCTACACACTACAGATGATGACTTCAGGTTCCAGTCATAAATAGAACCCGCTGGTCTCCACTCTTCCTGGTTTTTCACCTTCAGGATACCAGAACAGTTACTGGTTCCTCCCTCCAACATGACGTCACCAGGCTCTGTACAGTGGCAAAAAAGAAAATAAACTACTATTACTTTCATTGTTAAATAGGAATGCGAATTACAAGTATAGTTGGTATTTTACTGTTTTATCTCAGGCTAGCAATGTCATTTTCATGTTCTAAACTAGAAATATGTGCTCCTCTGAGCACAGGGCAATATAGTAGAGGTCAATCTTATCCAATCATGATGACATGTGAAATATTGGACAAGTCTCCCTTGATGACATTACTATAGAGGTAATCAGGGCCGCTGCTGGCCATTTGGGTGCCCTAAGCATAACATATTTGTGGTGCCTTGTGCTTTGTGGTGCGGTGCTGGATTACTTCTTCAATTCAACCAATTCCACAATTCAATTGGACTACGGTGGCAGCAGGAAGTACAAGGTAATAGCCTAATTAGCTCCAGTTTTTCCACCTTGGTGATTCACAACCATGTGCTTATATTGGATGTGATTTCTCATCCCATCAGAATCAAAGTAATCACAGACATGACAGTGTCTGCAGCTAGAGTACATTCCACTCACTGCACAGGAAAGTGAATGATGCCAGGCTGCAGGTGACCACTTTTCTAGTTTTATGATTATTATTACCTGAGCAGGCGAGTCCAACAGTCTTGTCAGGTGAGCAGGTGATGTTTCTAGTTGAGTCTGAGGTTCTACAGTCCAGGAGAGCAGATTCGTTGCCTTCACACTGGAACTCTTTGGTCCACATCGAAGCGTTCACTTCTCCATAGAGCGCCCCCTGGAGGACTGAAGGAGCCCCACAGCCAAGATCCCTACAGACCACCTCTGCATCCTGCTGGTCAAAGTCATCTTCACACACTGAGACCCACGACTGGTTAGATTTCACCTCCACTCTGCCTGAACACACACTGGTCCCATTCACCAACCTCACAGACTCTGGAGAGAGAGAGAGAGAGAGAGAGAGAGAGAGAGAGAGAGAGAGATCATTTTAATCATAGAACATTACACTTTTCCAGGACTGCTCCGCTCATCTCTGAAATGCCATTTTTTTAAGAGTGGGGATCTTATTTGAGATCATTCAAGAATCCATTTTCCAACATGACCACGCACAAATAAGGAGTTGTCTAAATGTAATAACTAACTTTTGTGTATTTGCGAATTCAGTGAGCACTTACTATGAGACCTAGCAGATCATGTCTGTCTGTGTGTGTGTCTGTCTGTCCCGCTATCCAAATATGGAGTGTGTTGCATCAGCAATCACTCAGCTCCATATATGGGCACAAAAGGGGCCAGGTCCACTCAGCTCCATATATGGGCACAAAAGGGGCCAGTGATTTGTTTGTTGTGGACCTGGCCCCTTTTGTGCCCATATATGGAGCTGAGTGATTTGTGAGTCATGGTGACATGAGTGTGATGGCGTGGGGACTCCTTATATGGTTATGGCTGAGTCATGCTGACATGACTGTGATGGCTACGTGGCCCTCACATCTCAAATGACCATATATGGAGCTGAGTGATTTGTTTGTTGTGGACCTGGCCCCTTTTGTGCCCATATATGGAGCTGAGTGATTTGTGAGTCATGGTGACATGAGTGTGATGGCGTGGTCCTGCTTTGGGGACTCCTTATATGGTTATGGCTGAGTCATGCTGACATCAGTGTGATGGCGTGGTCCTGCTTTGGGGACTCCTTATATGGTTAATTGTTATTGCAATTTACGATCTGCGTTCGCTTCCCGCGTTCGCGCGTCTTACTCGTTGCTCGAACGCAGTGAGCACTTACTATGAGACCTAGCAGATCATGTCTGTGTGTGTGTCCGTCTGTCCCGCTATCCAAATATGGAGTGTGTTGCATCAGCAATCACTCAGCTCCATATATGGGCACAAAAGGGGCCAGGTCCACTCAGCTCCATATATGGGCACAAAAGGGGCCAGTGATTTGTTTGTTGTGGACCTGGCCCCTTTTGTGCCCATATATGGAGCTGAGTGCGTTCGCGCGTCTTACTCGTCATAATTCCTAACATGTCTCTGTAATGGACAGTCAGGACTCGGTAACCTATTAATATGTGAGCATTTTGTTGGTGGTACTTTATTTCGTACTTTAGGTTAATACAAGTAAAGAACGTGTAGCCCTCAGTGGCAAGGGAGGTGTGTGTTCTGTGTGACAGACAGACAGACAGACAGACAGACAGACAGACAGACAGACAGACAGACAGACAGACAGACAGACAGACAGACACCTGAACAGGTGTTACCTGAACAGATCACCTCCAGTCTGTGGGCTGAAGTATAAGACGCATTTGTTCCACAGTCCTTCAGTGAAGACTCAGAGCCAACACAGGGAGATGTTATCCACCATACAGGTTGTTTTGCAGAACCAACCAGTCTTAGTGATGAAACAGCAGAACCACAGCCTAGCTGTCTACACACTACAGATGATGACTGCAGGGTCCAGTCAGAATCATCCACTGGTCTCAACCCATCATGGAGTTTCATCTCAAGTTTTCCAGCACAGTTACTGGTTCCTTCCACCAACCTGACATCTGCACAGAGATGAAAGTAAGCAGTAAAAACAAAAACAAAATTAGAAAATGCATTACTTTCATTTTAAGTAATCGACACAAAAGATGCTACACATACTCGTAGTCGGATAATATAGGATACCGGATAAGTTTGTGAAAACTGTGGCCGAGTCTTACACACAGTCTGTCCTACAGGGGACACAGAAAGCACCACCGGTACGTTCCAAAAATATCTGTCAACATAAATCAGAGTAAGTAAAGGGGCAGTGGATAAGGGGTACAGTGGCCGGTAGAGTAGCCGGTTCGATGCCGGGTTCCCCCAGAGTTAGTGTAGGTTCTAAGTAGGTTAGACACTAAAGGTGGTTGCACAACGGCCGCGTTTTTCGGAAAATCGATAGAAACGCAGCTAAAAATCCGAAAAACACGCTCGGTGTGTGGGGACCTTAACTCTGCCATCGGTGTGTGAATGTGTGTGTGAATGGGTGAATGTAATGCACAATCTATGTAAAGCACTCTGTATAAAAGCACCATTTACCATTTAAAGCAAATCACACGCATGTTGAAAAGAATGCTAATTAAAGTGATTGAAATGATACGCTGCTGTCATAGGAGGAGGAGGCAGAGGAGATGGGTCAGGTGGGTGTGTCCACATTTTAACACATACTGTACACCAGCGTTACTCAACCCGCGGGCCGCGGGCCGCATGCGGCCCCTGCTTCATGTATCTGCGGCCCATCGTGGTCATGCCAATGAAATGATAGTTTTTGTACTTTCAGTGTGGGGAAAGCATTTGCAATCGTGATGAGATTCAGCTGATATAAGAAAGTGACCTGGTATCTGTTCTATTCTATTTGATGTTGTTCGTTTCATTAATGTATTTAAGTATTATTTTTGTTTGAGTATATATTGGCTTTACTGCATCATTGCACTGGTTACAATTTGTTCTAGATCCTAGTGTTCATTTAAAATGAGATATTCCTCTAAATCTGGGTAGTAAAAAAGAAAAGAATCAGGCCACAGCCCTGGCTCTCCTGGTCCCTCTGCACGTCCCTGATTACCTGAGCAGGTGAGTCCAACAGTCTTGTCGGGTGAGCAGGTGGTGTTTCTAGTTGAGTCTGAGGTTCTACAGTCCAGGAGAACAGACTCGTTGCCTTCACACTGGAACTCTTTGGTCCACATCGAAGCGTTCACTTCTCCATAGAGCGCCCCCTGGAGGACTGAAGGAGGCCCACAGTCAAGCTCCCTACAGACCACCTCTGCATCCTGCTGGTCAAAGTCATCTTCACACACTGAGACCCACGACTGGTTAGATTTCACCTCCACTCTGCCTGAACACACACTGGTCCCATTCACCAACCTCACTGACTCTGGAGAGAGAGAGAGAGAGAGAGAGAGAGACAAAGTGTGTTCAACATTTTCATTCATTAAAGGTAGGCTACAACAGATGAAAACATGAGGACACAGTCACACACACACACACACACACACACACACACACACACACACACACACACACACACACAATTTATAATGTAGGCATTTAGCAGACGCTCTTAAACCATTCAGGACGGGAACCCTTTTGGTGTTTTAAGCATTGTGTTATACTTTAGTTATTGAAAAGCGCAGCACTAGCTTGTAGATCTGCTTTTTTTATCGTGAAAACGTGTGCAAATCTTTGGATTTAAATGATTTCAGAGCAAACGTTTTTATTTCATATGTTCGCTTCTGGGGGGGTCCCTGGAACAACATAATTTCAGATATGCCAGCCACATACATATAATTCTGGGGGCCCTTGACATGAAATAGTTTGAGAACCACTGACATAGAAACGTAGGTTTTTCATTTGTAAAATAGTCCTCAGGTCTAATTGGGTTAAATTAATCCAGAGCGATTTACAGTAAGCAAGAACAACACGGTAATACAGCAAATACATAACACACACACACACACGCACGGACACACGGACGCACGGACGCACACAGATAGACGGATGGACAGACGTATGGGGACAGACAGACAGACAAGCCAGATCAATTTAATAGCAGACTGTACAGATTACTGTTATCGTTGAAGTATTGTTTGTGTTACCTGAACAGATCAGTGAGATCACCTCCAGACTGTCATAGGAGCTGTCAGACCTCATCATTGCTCCACACTCCCTCAGTGAAGACTCAGTACCATCACAGGAAGATATAATCGACCATACATCCATATAACGAGCAGAACTCCTTTGTGTCGACAGAGCAGATCCACAGTCTATCTGCCGACACACTACAGATGCTGCCTTCAGGTTCCAGACAGTCGACTGATCAACCCCTCGTCTCCATTCTCTCTGGTGTTTGATCTCCAGTCCACCAGTACATTTACTGATTCCTCCCACCAACCTAACATCATCAGGCCCTGTACAGAGACAAGTGAGAATACCGTAAGTACAGTTAAACAAAGTACTATTACTTTTCCTTACAAAAAGATCCTAACAAAGAGTGTAGATTGTTATGTCAGGCTATCGAAACCACATCCTTGCGTTTGTTTTCTGTTTTAACTGATTCTAGCCCCTCCCTGTGTCGGTGTCCATAGTCGTGTCATAGTGTCTGAGCAAATAGACAATGTGTCAAATTTTACGTCATGCTGATGTGCCCCTCACTTCACATGGGTGTGATTTTTCAAATAAGATTTTGGTTTGTAAAGCTGTCCTATTTTTGTCCAGCTATGTCCAGCTTTCAGTGTTTACACAAACATTGGATACAAAAGTGTGTAAACCAAAACATTGAGGACAAAAGTGTGTAAACACAAACATTGAGGACAAATGTGAGGACGCAAATTGTAATTGGCCGGAATGTGATGATGTATGATGATAAGAGCGCCCCTCACTTACACACGGGTGTGATTTTTATTATTACCTGAGCAGGTGAGTCCAACAGTCTTGTCAGGTGAACAGGTGGTGTTTCTAGTTGAGTCTGACCTTCTACAGTCCAGGAGAACAGACTCGTTGCCTTGACACAGGAACTCTGTGGTCCACATTGAAGCGTTCACTTCTCCATAGAGCGCCCCCTGGAGGACTGAAGGAGGCCCGCAGTCAAGCTCCCTACAGACCACCTCTGCATCCTGCTGGTCAAAGTCATCTTCACACACTGAGACCCACGACTGGTTAGACTGCACCTCCACTCTGCCTGAACACACACTGGTCCCGTTCACCAACCTCACAGACTCTGGAGAGAGAGACAGAGAGAGAGAGAGATCATTTTAATCAAGAACATTAATGAGAATCATTTGAATAGAATGAAGGCGTGAACGAAGTATGCCATTGTTACAGGAGGCTATTGATCTGTTCAGCTAGGCAAAGCAGTAACCATGCAGTGGGAAATCAGCTTTTGATGGGCACAGTCTAAGATGAAATAAATGTCACTTTTGTGAGGCAGGTTGTCGCAGACCCCCAGTGAATGGGCTCCAATTTTGACAACCCGTGCCCTGCACGGTCCATAGACCGTCCAGTCACCAGCGATTATATCAGAATACAAACCAGACACGCCCCACCCGTCAAATTAGGGACCCGTTGTAAGCCCTGTTACCCGTGATTACATAAATAGCCTACAGCCAGTCACTCAATTTAAAACTGTGTTAAAATGCTTTTGACACAAGACAGCAGCCGTCAACCATAGCGGTACATTCAGTGGTCAAGTTCGTTCATAAATCTACACGTCAAGTGAAGAACGGAGGAGTGAGCTTTCCATATAGCCACGCGCCAGAACGTGCATACATGCAGTACGAACGTGTCGTTGTTTGCATTGTCAGATGATTCTTATTTGAAGGTTAAACAGGATGATAAATGTGTTTTTGTGAGTTAAGTCAACTGACCGGCGTGCTGTGTTAAGTTACGTGCTAGTGCTATGAGGATGATATCCCAAAGCGCCCTCCCGCTCATAAAACATATGTTTTGTCAAGCCACTGAGGAGAACCATCCAGAACAGGAGTGACTGACTCACTGACCGGTTTCCTTATTATAGTAGGATAGGGATAGGATAGTGAAGGTAGCAGATCTACAAGCTCACAATATGTCACATCGCAACATGTTGTGAACTTGTAGATCTGCTATTTTCACTGTATTTGAAAGTGCATTTAAGTGGTTAAACTTTTCCCTTCCTAGAGAGGTCTTTGAAATGTAGTGGAGTAAAAGTATACAAAAATAGAAGTACTTAAGTAATAGTACTCAATACAAGTAAACATACTTTGCTACTGTCCACCACTGTGCATAACAGACACGGACATGAGTTTCAACAAAGACACAGACAGACAGACAGACAGACAGACAGACAGACAGACAGACAGACAGACAGACAGACAGACAGACAGACAGACAGACAGACAGACCAATTAAATGAACTGTACAGATTACAGTCATTGCTGAAGTGATTGTTAGTGTTACCTGAACAGAATACCTCCAGGACCATTTTGGAAGTATCAGACGTCTTTGTTCCACACTCCCTCAGTGAAGATTCAGATCCATCACAGGACACTGTCATCTTCCATACCGGTTGTGTTGAAGCAGACCTCCATCGTGTTGAAACAGCAGAGCCACACTCCATCTGCCTACACACTACAGAGGACGACTGCAGGTTCCAGTCAGACCGACCATCCACAGGTTTCCAGTCTCCCTGGTGTTGCGTCTCAAGTCTACCAGTACACTTACTGCTTCCTCCCACCAGCCTGACAGGCTCTGTACAGAGACAAGGGAGTAAGTAGTACAACAACGTTTTATTTCATCAAAAACTAAAGGTGTCGTTATCTCAGAGAGTTCAGTGTCTTTTTGAATATCTTCAATATATTTAAGTTGATACTTTTTGAGTGGTGCAACCACTCCTACAACCAGCAATGTCCGTGTCCGCCTAACTATGTGTGTCTGTGACGTTAATGAGCACGAGCATGAGTACCAGTAGGGGTGCTGTTGTGCCAGAAACAGCTGCAGTTGCCTGCTAATGAGAGAGAGGGGGGGGGGGGCGGGAGTTGCACCACTCAGTTCACACGGGTGTGATTTTTTTCCTCATGTATCTCGTTTGTGTTATATTATAGTAAAATATGTATCTTGTTTTGTCAAGCACAATATGTCATGACATGAAACAAATTGATTTAACCATAATAACAGTCCCAAAAAGGCCAACATAACTGCATGAGGAACGCTTTAAACGATTTATTTATGAACGTGGAAAACTCTCCCTCTCTCTCATCTGTGCATAAACCCTTGTTTCTCTTCTGTCTGTGCGTAGGGGACAAATTGTTACGGGTCGCTCCTCCTCCTAACCTTCACATCCATGTACTGTGACAATGTGCACGTGCAACACGCGTTATCACACTAAACACAATGTGCACGTGCAACAGGCTTTATCACACTAAACACAATGTGCATGTGCAACAGGCTTTATCACACTAAACACAATGTGCACGCGCAACACCCGTTACACGCTTCATCACACTAAACACATGAAATACTCTCACTTTTGTCAAGCATTATGACAAAGAGAGAGATGCATGTCAATGTAAAGTTACTTGATGTATTTACTGACATCAACCTGGGAGAGGAGAGAACACAAGTGCCACTTAATTCTCTCATAACTTATAAACATTGACATGGAGTTGTAAACATTGACATGGAGTTGTAAACATTGACATGAAGTTGTAAACATTGGCATGGAGTTGTAAACATTGACATGGAGTTGTAAACATTGACATGAAGTTGTAAACATTGACAACTGCTTTGACAGCAGGGGGAGGCGGGGCTGTGTGTTATTTGCAGAGCCCTCCATACCTAGCGTAATGAACAGTGATGACAGTTGCAACCATTTTCTTTTTAACAGCAACTTATGAAGTGGTTATTGTGACAATTTATGAATTTAACTAAGGTTTATTTCATGCATGGACCTTTTTCCATTATAGATTACGAGAAGGGATGAGGGGAGAATATTAAAGCTGAATATATACACTGTGTGTATATATATATATATGTAGAAAAGAGTCATCCTACTTATCAACAGCAACCCTCCCCCTGGCCTACTCATGGACTGGATCCACCCACTTCCTGCTGTCACTCCCTCTCAATCAGTAATTTCACCTGCTCTCACTCACACCTTAATCAGTTGCCAGCTATATATACTGCTTGAGTGCTTGTCCCTACAGTTATTGTTTGGCAGCAGCAGCAACAACTCCACCACCTGAGAGCCCTCTGTCCTGGAGCCTCATGCCTTTGTTATGCGTCAATGAAGTGAGTTCAGTTCATGTATTTATTGGTTATTGTGATTATTAGATCTCAACTGTTTGCCTTGAAACTCTATAGAGAAGATGGTGTGTAATGCGCAGTGCACATAATTGACTTGTTCAGTGTTCATAGAAATGCAGTATTTAACCTATAGAGTTCATTGAAATGTGTTTGTATTATAAGTTTGCTTGGTACTCTTTAATGTATCTAGTGGTAGCTACCCACCCACACCTTGAGTATACCAAGTTTGTATTAGGCCTAATTGTCTATTTATCTGTATAAATGTGATGTGTATATAATGAATTGTAATTATGTTTCTCTGTCTTTTTATAGTAAAAACCATAACTGTGAAGCCTCACCACCTCCTTGCTCATCTCAAATGCTCATGTGTGCAACGGAACAATAAAAGGCTTTGATGGAACTCTTTGTATGCATTCTTGCCGATGCACCATGGTGATGCTAAATAACCTGTGAACCTAGAACTCTTATCTATTAAATAATATATATATATTAATTTACCTGAGCAAGTGAGTCCAACAGTCTTGTCAGGTGAGCAGGTGGTGTTTCTAATCGAGTCTGAGGTTCTACAGTCCAGGAGAACAGACTCACTGCCTTTACACTGGAACTCTTTGGTCCACATTGAAGCGTTAACTTCTCCATAGAGCGCCCCCTGGAGGACTGAAGGAGCCCCGCAGTCAATCTCCCTACAGAGCACCTTTGCGTCCTGCTGGTCAAAGTCATCTTCACACACTGAGACCCACGACTGGTTAGACTGCACCTCCACTCTGCCTGAACACACACTGGTCCCATTCACCAACCTCACAGACTCTGGAGAGAGAGAGAGAGAGAGAGAGAGAGAGATTTAATTAAAAGAAGCTCTTGGTCTATCTATAATCTATGATTTATTGATTTGTAATCTTTGTTTACCTGTTGTTGTTGTTACTGTGTTGTGTGTTTGTTCAGCCTGGAGAGCTGAAGGGAAACAAATAACACAATCAATTAGCTTCACAACAGAGAACGTGGATTGTCTCTATTACTACATTGTCTCCACCAGTTCGGGCGTTACATTTCGACCCGTAACTCTTGAATCAAAGGTCGTACAATCAAAAGTGACATTCCCTGGATTCCTTGGATCATGACAACTACCCACACAGTCAATGCCCACCTCAGAATGAGTATCAGAATCAGATGGGAACTCGCGCAGAAAGTTTCAAACACCCAGTTCTCTTTTCTCATTGGACAATATTTTCCCCCAGCGATGGGATCCACGCAAGACGTTAACGTCACCAAAGGCCAGCTAGCTGGCCCTGGCACTTGAAAGAAGACGCCCAGCAGGGAAAACTTGAAATCTGATTGCGGAAATCTGCATCAGGAAAGTGCAAGGCCAGCAGAGAAGGCCTTGCTGGCCCACCACTAAAATACATGTGTTTCAATGCATTTGTATTGGTGGATATCTGCTTTGTGCCTGTTCCTGGAATATAGCTATTTTAACTAAGTTTCAAATGGCATAGTGGACGGACGACACATTTTGTTTCACTACCGTGAACAATCCTCAAACCTGACGCACTTCATATTTGAGGATTGTCCAATGTACATTACGGTATAGTATTACTTCATAGCATGTATAGCCTATAGTTCAAAACTTCAAACGGCCACCATCAAACAGTATAGGCTACAGTGAGTAAGAAAAATGTCTGCTGTGTGTCGTCAAAGGACATTTATTATCACCTGGCTTTCAGACAGAAGTATCCTACATAAACTGTCTTACCAGATAAACCGTGATGGCATGAGGCCATGCTGCTGTGCAAGGTTACGACTGTTGTTGGACCAATCATCACTAAACTCGCAGGATGACATAAGTACCTAAAAATACCCTGAAAGATGTATTCTGTCGCATGTCGGTTCAATAAAGTTTTCCGCCTTTTTAAATATTAAGTGTTCCCGGATCTCCGCTTTTTTCTACAAATGCACTGACTATAATGAATTGTTTAGTCCAAACATTACAACTCACAGGACATGTTTCATAACACTGTGTGTAAAGTTATTTTGTAATTGCCCAACAGGGGAAGCCATCAGTTCTAAATGTGTGTGTGCACTGTGCATGGACTTGACCGAAATGTGGCCTTAAACCCATTCAGGACGGGAACCCCTTTTGGTATTTCAAGCATTATGTTATACTTTAGCTATTGAAAAATAGCATATCTACAAGCTCATAGCGCGGCACCGAATGCTGGGCTACGAGCTTGTAAATCTGCTAATTTTGAAAAATCGTGAAAATGTGGCGCAAATCTTTGAATATATATTCGTTCAGAGTGAACGTTTTTAACTCAAATCTTTGCTTCTGGGGGGTCCCTGGAAAGATGGGGGTACATGGCGAAATACAGATAATTCTGGGGGTCCTTGACCTGAAAAATGGTGAGTACCACTGACATAGAAACACAGGTTTTACAGAAAACTTTTAGGATTTAGAAGCCATTTGTTTTTAATTGTTTACATTAGTAGGCTATTTTATTAATTAGTTTTTGGGGGTTTTTTTACATTGTATGGTCTGTTGGATGTTGGTTGTTTTAAAATGGACCTCTATTTCATTTTTACCAATAGATTGTACTAAAAAAGGACTCATAGCACGACACAGAGTGCCGTGCTATGAGCTTGTAGATCTGCTATTTTTGAAAGATCGTGAAAATGTGGTGCAAATCTTTGACTATATATTCTTTCAAAGTGAACATTTTTAATTCAAATATTTGGAACAACATATTTTCAGATGGGGGTCCACGGCCAAATGCATATTATTCTGGGGGTTCTTGACATGAAAAGGTTTGAGCACCACTGACATGCAGAAACAGGATTTTAAGAAACTGCCCACCTCAGAATGAGTATCAGAATCAGATGGGAACTCGCGCAGAAAGTTTCAAACACCCAGTTCTCTTTTCTCATTGGACAATATTTTCCCCCAGCGATGGGATCCACGCAAGACGTTAACGTCACCAAAGGCCAGCTAGCTGGCCCTGGCACTTGAAAGAAGACGCCCAGCAGGGAAAACTTGAAATCTGATTGGCTAAGGAAATCTGCATCAGGAAAGTGCAAGGCCAGCAGAGAAGGCCTTGCTGGCCCACCACTAAAAGACATGTGTTTCAATGCATTTGTATTGGTGGATATCTGCTTTGTGCCTGTTCCTGGAATATAGCTATTTTAACTAAGTTTCAAATGGCATAGTGGACGGACGACACATTTTGTTTCACTACCGTGAACAATCCTCAAATATGAAGTGCGTCAGGAACAAAGTTCCTGACGCACTTCATATTTGAGGATTGTCCAATGTACATTACGGTATAGTATTACTTCATAGAATGTATAGCCTATAGTTCAAAACTTCAAACGGCCACCATCAAACAGTATAGGCTACAGTGAGTAAGAAAAATGTCTGCTGTGTGTCAAAGGACATTTATTATCACCTGGCTTTCAGACAGAAGTATCCTACATAAACTGATGTCTTACCAGATAAACCGTGATGGCATGAGGCCATGCTGCTGTGCAAGGTTACGACTGTTGTTGGACCAATCATCACTAAACTTGCAGGATGACATAAGTACCTAAAAATACCCTGAAAGATGTATTCTGTCGCATGTCGGTTCAATAAAGTTTTCCGCCTTTTTAACTATTAAGTGTTCCCGGATCTCCGCTTTTTTCTACAAATGCACTGACTATAATGAATTGTTTAGTCCAAACATTACAACTCACAGGACATGTTTCATAACACTGTGTGTAAAGTTATTTTGTAATTGCCCAACAGGGGAAGCCATCAGTTCTAAATGTGTGTGTGCACTGTGCATGGACTGTGGCCTTAAACCCATTCAGGACGGGAACCCCTTTTGGTATTTCAAGCATTATGTTATACTTTAGCTATTGAAAAATAGCATATCTACAAGCTCATAGCACGGCACCGAATGCTGGGCTACGAGCTTGTAAATCTGCTCATTTTGAAAAATCGTGAAAATGTGGCGCAAATCTTTGAATATATATTCGTTCAGAGTGAACGTTTTTAACTCAAATCTTTGCTTCTGGGGGGTCCCTGGAAAGATGGGGGTACATGGCGAAATACAGATAATTCTGGGGGTCCTTGACCTGAAAAATGGTGAGCACCACTGACATAGAAACACAGGTTTTACAGAAAACTTTTAGGATTTAGAAGCCATTTGTTTTTAATTGTTTACATTAGTAGGCTATTTTATTAATTCGTTTTTTGTTTTTTTTACATTGTTTGTATGGTCTGTTGGATGTTGGTTGTTTTTAAATGGACCTCTATTTCATTTTTACCAATAGATTGTACTCAAAAAGGACTCATAGCACGACAGCGAGTGCCGCGCTATGAGCTTGTAGATCTGCTATTTTTGAAAAATCGTGAAAATGTGGTGCAAATCTTTGACTATATATTCTTTCAAAGTGAACATTTTTGAATTAGAAGACATTTGTAGTTATAATTGAATGCAGGCGTCAGAAACAGTTAAAGGACATTGGAGTACAAAGTATTAAGTGTAATCAGTGTAAACACATGTAGTAAGATGTGTTTCAGTCTCTGAGTCTCTACTCACAGCAGTCTGCAGGTTCGTCTGAGCCGTCCCCACAGTCATCTGCCGTGTCACACTTCCACCACAACGGAATGCACTTGTAGTTCTTACAAGCAAACTGACGGGAGAGACGACACACATCTTTAGAATGACTATCGACAGCAGACACGAGACCTATAAAGACATAAACGCGTTTAACACAAGTGAACTGGAGGTGAATCACCTGGCTGGCAGTGCAGCTGGACATGCACTGCTTGTTGTCCGCTGCCAAGTAGAAGTAGGTTGGACAGGAACACTTGTAGCCTCCTCCAGGTGAGAGCAGACACAGGTTACTGCATCCTCCATTGTTGGTCTGACACGGATGAGCAGACACTGCAGGAAAACAGTACTACTATGATACAATACTACTACTACTACTATTATGTTACAATACTGTTTAGGGGTGCACAGTTATGAAATTATAATGACCGATATCCGATCTCCCATTATTTGCAGGGTCATATCTGCTGATACCAAATCTGACCAATTCCGATATTATACAGAGGGCCACAATGGAAACAAGCCTATAGGTCCTCTAGGGGCTTGGCCCCAGTGTTGTTTTTGGCAGCAAATTTCTATTTTAGTCTAGTCATAGTCTTTGGACTGAAACTTCATTTAGTTTTAGTCACATTTTAGTCACCTGGAATGTCTTAGTGTTATAGTGTCTAGTTTTAGTCGACTAAATGTCATAAGATTTTAGTCGACTAAATCTATAGTTGATTTAGTCGACTAAAATGTATTTTGGCGGGTCTTGATGGCGTCTTAATGAGTGTTTTTACACTTGAAAATAATAATAATAATAATAATAATAAAACGCGTCGCGTTGCGACGCGTTGTGAGCTTGTAGATCGGCTATTTTCAGCATGCAACCAAGTGTAAAATGACTTATACTGGATCTCTTGTCCACTAGTCCCTTCCTAACATTTTAGTCTAGTTTTTATTTGTCAACGAAATTGTCAGTATATTTAGTCTTAGTTTTAGTCATCATAGCTTAGTTTTCATTTAGTTTCCATTTGTTTTTGTCAGTGAAAATAGGTAGTCGACGAACATTCTTCGTCTTAGTTTTAGTCGACGAAAACAACACTGCTTGGCCCAAAGCCAATCAATACATAGCCTATACTCTTTTTCCAAGTGTGAATGAATTCAATGTAGAATTTTTAATTTATTTTGCTGGTGTAAACCGATGAAATAATCTGGATTATTTTGAGACCGATCCGATACCAATATGGCATTTTTATGGCCGATGTGGCCAATTCCGATTATACTATACTAATACTATTACTACTACTATGTCACAATATGACTATTATTGTTGTTGCTGTTGTTGTTGTTGTTGTTATTATTATAGGGTGTATTTATAATGTATACGTAATGCTTTTCAAAACAGATCAGATAATAATACAATGATAGACAGTTAATAGAAGTCATAAAACATTATGCAGAGTCATAATGAGAGTGTTGTGTACAGTAGGTGGTACAGACCCTCAGGTTGTTGATATGGGTGGTAGATCTGGATGTCCCATGGACTGTTCAGGTTTCTGATGAGTGTGGTGGGGTTGGTTCCCTGAGTCTTGTGAGCTCTGGAGATGGAGCCGTCGTAGGAGCTCCAGTAGATGTACTCCTCAAACAGGGTAATACTATAGATACGGCTGTGCTGACGCAGAACTACAGACACACAAAACCAAAAGTGTCAGAATATTATGAAATAGCAATAAGACTATTTACAATAAGATATACAATGTTTTAGTAAAGTGTACTCTGAAGTAAATCATGTTCTTACTGCTTTAATTACTTTTTCTTCCACTATACTCATGGACAATTTGTGTTGACCAAAATATTTGTAAAAATGGCATCCATGAATCCCCATACTAAAATCTGTCTGTGTGTGTGTGCGTGCGTGCGTGCGTGCGTGTAACCTGTGTGTCTGTTGGTTCCATCCAGGTTGGCAAACTCAATGCTCTTCCCCCATCTGGTGCTCCAGTATATGTGATCATTGATGTAGTCTAACGTCAGGCCATAGGGCCTGGTGATCCCATCCTTCATTATGATGCTCCTGTTGGTGCCGTCCATCCCTATCCTCCCTATGTGGGGGTTGTTGATGCCCCCGTCTGCCCAGTACAAGTAGCTGTCAGAGGAGACACTGTGTCAGGTCACTATTCACAACAAATCACACATACAGTACTGTCTGTACAGCAGTGGTTCTCAAACATTTTTGTCTCAGTGCACCTCGATCGGCAAAATAACGTTTTCGTCAACCGCACCCCTGAATTGCATTGTTACTTTATAGAACCTTTATGTCATTTCACGGTACGTAAACTAGTCATTTCCATGCAAATAACTTCATACTTGACGTTTACTTTAAACACTTGAACTTCAGCATCCCTATTCTGGGTGGAACATACAGTACACCAAAAATAGCTGATCTACAAGCTCACACATGTCTCTGTGAGACGCGTTGTGTGAGCTTGTAGATCGGATATATATATACTCATACTCATGTGATACATCCTAGTCTTATACAAAAAAATAACTAATGTGATTTTTATTTAACTAGATCTGCAAGACTGTTAATTATGTTGTGTAGTAAACTAAAATAGGACTCAGATGACTGAAATAGGACTAAAACAAAATGCTGTGTTGTTCAAAAGACTAAGACTAAATCTTTAAAAATGTACACTGCATTAAGAGTAAGACTAAGATTAAAATAATAGAAGACCACAACATTTTGATATTTAGTCGACTAAGACTAAACAATTTCAGAAGGCTAAAATATAGGACTAAAACTAAATGGTGTTATTCAAAAGACTAAGACTAAATCAGAATTTGCTGTCAAAATTAACAGTGCTGCAAGAGGTACAACAAATAAATATGATGCAATGGCATCCGTTTAGCTTTTAGATGTAAATTCAGTCTTCTTGTATCTGTGGTGTTTCACAGGACGGTTGATAAAGTCAGTGTAAGGTTCATGATCACCACACCACAGTACACTTACCCGTAGCGTACATCCACAGCCATGGAGGATGGCACCTTCAGGCCGGTGTTGACCAGGACTGTTCGGTACGCCCCGTTTAGTTTGGACACCTCTATGGTGTGCTGCTCATAGTCACCCCAGTAGAGGTTTCCTCCCACCCAATCAACAGCCAGACTGTATGGTTCACTGAGTGACGTGTGGAGGACCTGTCAATGAGACATACATTCACTCTGGATATACTCCACTGCGCAAAAAGCTTGGAATACGGATGTGTATATTACAAACAAAACCATAAACTCCCGTATTGTACCATCACACCTGTATATTACCGTATATTACATGTATATGCCCGCTAAACTTGAGGTCTACTTATTTCATAATTTGGTTTTTTGAAAATAGCAGGTCTATACATGCTATAAAGCTCACAATGCATTGTGACATGATGCGTTGTGAGCTTGTAGATCTGCTATTTTCTAACTATGTTGAATATTTTCAATAATGAATGTTATTATTTATAACATCATAACAATCTAAATCTACAAAGTAACTAGTAAGCAGTGGTGGACAAAGTACTCAAGCCCAGTATACTTGAGTCAAAGTATAGATACTCAACTACGTATACTATATAGATACGTAGTTGAGTATACGTATAGCAAGTATACATTTCTCTATAAATGTGTACTTGAGCTAAAGTACTGGTGTACTTGTAGCCTATACTGTATAATGTGTACATAAACAATTTGTATCAATGCATTGCTGTATTTAGACCCCCCCCCCCCCCACTCCCCCATCCGGCCCAATCTGGTAGTGAAAATAGCTGATCTACAAGCATCACAACGTGTCTTAATGCGATGTGGTGTGAGCTTATAGATCGTTAATTCAGAATGTACCTTTTACCTTCCTAGAAATGTAGTGGAGTAAAAATACTTAGTTACCACCACACTGTCTAACAACAGTGATATTACAAAGCATTTTGAATACAAGTATAACCATTTTCTGACATTATTTCACTTCCCATCTGTGTATTTGTCACACTGACCTGGACGTCACTGCCATTGATGTGCATACGACTGATCGTATTGGTGGGGAGATCTGATGAGAACCCATCTGTCCAATAGACCATCTGCTGCTCGTAGTCAAAGTCCAGAGCCCTCGCTTCATTCAAGTCCTGTCACAGCACAGCAGTTAGTTAGTTAGCAGTTAGTCTCTGACAGGTCGAATACATTCCGACATGTCAAAAGCAGTGTGTGAATTGTATCAAATCAAATCATCCTTTATTTATAGCACATTTAACACAACCGAAATTGACCAAAGTGCTTCACAGGAAAGAAAAAACATTTAGAGCAAATAACATTTAAAGCAATTTACATCAAGTAGAACCAGTTACATGGCAAATGAGGCAAACATGATACATGGACAATATAGGAATATATGAGCACATTAAAATCAGATTACATTAAAATCCAGGTACGTTTTAAGTATAAGGATTTAATAATCTCAATGGATTGGGCGGCTCTAATAAAGGGGGGGAGGTTGTTCCACAGCTCTGGGGCCGCCACCGCTAAAGCGCGGTCACCTCTTGTTCTGAGGGTTCAGGTGGTTGGCACGGTCAGCAGTGATTGGTCAGCAGACCTCAGAGCTCTGGGAGGGTTGTAGCGCTGTATACGTTCAGCCATATAGGGCAAGAGATTGAACCCATTTAGACCTTATAGACCTCTCAGTGTCTCTCAGTGGTGCTCAACCTTTTTCATGGCAAGGACCTGAAAATATGTTGTTCCAGGGTCCTCCCAGAAGCAAAGGTATGAGTTAAAAACATTCACTGTGAAAGAATATATTGTGGGATGTCACATGACAGCGGGCCGTCAGAGCGCCACCCCAACGAGAGTCAGTGGAGCGTCAGAGGCGGAGCCCAGCTCAGAAGACAGCGACCCGCCCTGGGTCACGTGATTGACCACACGTATCTACCCGTCTTCCTCTTTAATCAGAGCAATTACGCAACAGCCGCGCTGCGCGCGTAATGTTTGAAAGGTAGGAAACAGATGAACGCTCCGCCTCATTCTCCACTGACTCACGGAGGGAGAACTGACGTGGCAATCTGGCGGTAGGTCTCCACAAACACACATCCCCTCACTGTTGCCACTTGTTCAGACTCTGTGCTAATAGTGTTTCTCATTACACAGGCAACCCCGGGATGGAGGAATCCTGAAGAGGATTAACCCAGATGGAAATAACACTCCTGAAGGAATAGGAGTGAGAGGAATTATAGACTGTTTTGCCCTGGAAATAGGAAGAACCCAAGTTAACCAAGTGTGTGCTGGATCTGATTTGAACTGTAACATAATCCTCTCAATAAATGCCCGAGTAGGCAAACCTTGCTGTGTCTCCTGCCTATCGTTGTTCAGTGGCGCCCACAATATATTCCAGATTTGTGCCACATTTTCACAATAAAAAAAAAATAGCAGATCTACAAGCTTGTAGCGCGGCACTCGGTGCCGCGCTATGAGCTTGTAGATCTGCTATTTTTTAATAGCTAAAGTATAACATAATCCTTAGAAACACCAAAAGGGGTTCCTGTCCTGAATGGGTTAAAAGTATAAAAAAGTAGGATCTTAAAATCAATTATTTGTTTTATCGGGAGCCAATGGCGTGATATCAGGACTGGTGTGATGTGGTCAAACTTTTTAGGTCCGGTGAGAAGGCGGACAGCAGCATTTTGGACTAATTGGAGTCTTCGGAGTGAGGATTGGTTGATGCCATAGTATTAGTACAATAGTCCAGCCTTGAGGGGATGAAGGAGTGAATGACCATTTCAAATTGTTTGAGGGGGAGGCAGGGTTTAACCTTGGCGAGGAGGCGTATGTGATAAAAGCTTGTTTTGACAACAGAGCTTATCTGCTTGTCAAATTTAAAAATATTATCGAAAATAACAGCAAGATTATTTTGCGCCTGTGTTGATATTGGAAGTGAGGGGGCCAAGGTTGTTGACAGGAGGGGTGGAGCCACTGGAGCGTTGTCCAAAGATGATGTTTTCCCTTTTATTGTCATTGAGATATAAGAGGTTTTCATCCATCCAGGTTTTAATATCGTCAATGCAGTTCATTAGGGGCTCAAATGTGTTATTGTTGGTGGATGTAAGCGTGTATAGGATGTGTTGTTACATTATGTTCAATGGTTTTCACCTGTTTGAGCACAGTGTGGTTGGAGCCGTTCAAGTTCATCTTATTCAGTTCGTTGTTGGTGGCGAAGATGAGGAAGGGCTCCACGTCTAGAGAAAATCACATTTATTTAGCGTAAAATGCAATGCTTAATTTGATTGTTTGGGAGAGACAGAACATATTCATGAACACAGAATCATTTATAAAACTACATACAGTAGAGATGAGAAAGCAATGTAAATATTAGAGTTACCAAGAATGATAATTTACAACCGTAGATTGTATTAGACCAATAACACACAATATTAGTACAGAAAGAAACAGATACCTGTTCCTGCCATGTGACATCAGACAAACAAACAATAAGCCAATACAACAATAGAAAATGCAAATAAAATCAAACTCTGTATCTATGTATGTTAACCCATTTAGGACTGAGACCAGATTATTTTAAATCATGACAGTTGTCAGTGGTTTTCAAATGACTTCATGTCAAGGACCCCAACAATTATATGTTATTGGCCGCCGAACCACATCTGAATATGTTGTTCCAGGGACACCCCCCCCCCCCCCCCCAGAAGCAAAGATATGACTTCAAAATGTTCGCTCTCAAATAATATATATTCAAAGATGTGCGCCAGATTTTCATGATTTTTCAAAAATAGCAGATCTACAATGTCTTAGCGTGGCACTCGGTGCCGCGCTATGAGCTTATAGATCTGCTATTTTTTCAATAGAAGTTCAAAATTATGCTTAAAACACCAAAAGGGGTTCTCGTTAAAATAGACAAAAATAACAGTTACAAAGAGATTGACAAAAAGAGACAACAAAAAGATTCATGAATTAATTAAAATAACCAACTCAGAGAGACGTCAGACTCAGGCCTCCTAAGGTACTGCGTTTAGCAGCAAACCCGTTTCCCCAAAAGGTTTTGAGTTCATGCTTCAGTAGTATAGCAGCATGGTTCTCAAGTGCACAGCATTACGTGCTACCTAACTGCTTTCAGGAAGCACTACTTAACCCATTCTGAACGGGAACCCATTTTGGTGTCAGCATCATGTTATGCTTTAGCTATTGAAAAATAGCAGATCTACAAGCTCATAGCGCGCCACCGAGTGGCGCGCTACGAGCTTGTAGGTCTGCTATTTTTGAAGAAATCGAAGAACGACTGACATTTTTAGAATCTGATCTCAGGTCAGAATGGGTTAATCAGACCAGTGTGTGTCCAGTGGAAACCTCGTATGAATCTGATCTCAGGTCAGAATGGGTTAAGTTGGTTCTCAAGAGCACAGCATTACGAGTCTTCTTATCTGGCTTCGGGAAAACACCTCCTGGATGAATGAACTTAGAAGCAAAACAATTTCCTGAAAGCCTTCTTAGCTTCAGTCTACTGTCGTACGCAGCAGTTTGTAAGAGGGATCTGGGACGATCTGGGACGCTATACCCTTCGTAGCGAAGGGTGTTACCCACTGATACTGATGTCGACAGGTTATTGATCTGACAGAGACAGCAGCGCAACATGAAACCAATGCTTATAAAAAGTACTATCACGGATGATCCGATCATCTTATAAAAATGTTAATCACATGCCAAGTTAATTCAAGTTAGATGATGCTGAGCTAAACATGTTTGTTTCATTTAAAAGTTTCATCAGTATTTATTATTTAAACAAGATGAAGAAAGTCCTCACTCCCCACACAGTGACAGCAGCTGTTGTGCTCGACAGACAGACAGACAGACAGACAGACAGACAGACAGACAGACAGACAGACAGACAGACAGACAGACAGACAGACAGACAGACAGAAAACTATTTCACAGTGTTGGCCGCTCGGCGTGGTGCTATTTTGTGCTATTTTGTTTTCATAGTGCCGCGCTATGAGCTTGTATAATGTACGTATATCTGCTATTCTTGGAATAGACAACCAATGTGCTTTCAGTGCTTTGAGCTCCCACTGTTTCCTACCAGATGTGGACCTGCAGATGGTGGGGTCTTCAGGGCTGAGCTGGTAACCCTCCACACAGAGACAGTGGAAGCTGCCCTGTGTGTTGTTGCAGTGCTGGGTGCAGGTATAGCTGCTACACTCATCTGCGTCCACACACGTCTTCCCATCGTCCTTCAGACGGAAGCCGCTGGGACAAGTGCACTGTAAGGAGACAGGAACAGAGCGTGATGCTGACCAGGTGTTTCATCAGTGTCTTGGTGGAAACTGTGTCAAATGGCGCTGTTGATTCCATACCTTGTAGCCTATCTTGAGGTCTTTACAGCTGAGCTGGGAGGAGCAGCCACTCAGCTCGCTGTTCAGACACTCGTTAACAGAGCAGCTGCTGAGCTCATCAGAGCCGTCGCCACAGTCGTCCTTGCCGTCACACAGCAATGTCTCCTGGACACAGTTCCCGTTGTGACAGACATAGCATTTCTTCTCTGTCGGAGTGGAAACTTAGAGAAAGGAGGAGAGAGGGAAGAGCAATGGAAGCAGAGGAGGTTTAAATTAATGTGATTCTGATCGTGTAAAAGTTTACGACACAAAGTCTTCATTGCTGGAATGTATTTGGAGATGTTAGAGGTGCACTCATAGCTGTGTGTGTGTGTGTGTGTGTGTGTGTGTGTGTGTGTGTGTGTGTGTGTGTGTGTGTGTGTGTGTGTGTGTGTGTGTGTGTGTGTGTGTGTGTGTGTGTGTGTGTGTGTGTGTGTGTGTGTGTGCGTGCGTGCGTGTGTGCGTCTTACCTGGGTTATTACAGTGAGCCTCATCTGAGTTGTCGTAACAGTCATTCATTCCGTCACACTCATATCTCTTGGGGATGCATCGTTTATTTTGACACATGAACTGGAAGCTGCGGCACGGGTTTGCTGAGACACAGGAAGTAGTTGTTTAGGTCAATCCATTATTATAGAATAAGAGCAAAAAGCCAGTTCTATAGTTATGTCTATGGATGATGTCTTATTAATGTATCTGTTTATTAATTTAATGTGTGACTGATATCTTCAATATCCTACCTTGTAATATAGAATAGTGTATTCTCTATTGTTTACATAAGACCTTGATGGAAACAATCCATCCAGTCCACTTTTTGTGTTTGACTGTACTCGTGCTGTTTGTATTTCTGTCTAATATTATATTCAATCAATCAATCAATCAATCAATCAATCAATCAATCAATATTGATATATCTCTCCACAACGTATAATATGTATAGGGAATGACCCCATGCACCTCACATGAGAGTATTTCTTTAAGACACACCAGTAGTTCTGACATGCACAGGTACAGTATGTACAGTATATACTGTAAGAGACAGGAGTTTGACAGCCATCTATTCCACTACACTGAGCAGCAAAGAGAGCGTGTGTGTGTGTGTGTGTGTGTGTGTGTGTGTGTGTGTGTGTGTGTGTGTGTGTGCGTGTACGTGCGTGTGCATTTTTTTATTGGGTTTTTTACATTTTTTTCCCCTCCCATGTGGGGTCCTTGTTCATGATCAGCATATACATTTCATGGTACAGTACATATGTCTTAAGGTACCCCTCATTTACCTCCCGTCCACCCATTATGCCCACCCACTCTTCCCCGATGCAGAGACAATACAGCTGGAAAAGGGGAAGATTACAAAGGGAAAAAAGAAAAGAGAAAAAAAAAAAAAAAACGCAGAAAAGGGAAAGGGAAAGATGCGTGTGCATTTCTTACTTGGGTCTTTGCAGCGAGTATTCTTGGGAGCTTCATCTGAGTGGTCGTGACAGTCGAGCTCTCCGTCACACTCCCACGCTCTCTGGATGAGACAGCGGCCGTTGGCACAGTGGAACTGGTTGGAGTCACATGGTGGATACTCTGGAACAGGAAGTATAGAGCTTGACATTGTGAATATGTTTGAAACGTTTTAACAAGATCTCGCATCAGGCACAACATATTTTCCTATCCGTCTGAGACCAAATTAATTCATATCCATATTCATTCAGTATGAGAAGCGTCCACTCACCACACTCCTTGGGCTCATCTGAGCCGTCACCACAGTCGTCGTCATGGTCGCACACAAAGCTCTTGGGGACACATATTTTGTTTTGACACAGGAACTCTTCGCTGTCACACGTGCTGTTGAACACTGCAGGCACAGGAAGTAGTTGTTGGGATATCATTACACAATAAGAGGAAAAAGCAACAGTGCTATCGACAGTTATGCGTGAAGTTCATTTATGAATGTCTGTGTTTATTATTGTCAATACCACACCTGGGATATAATATCGTTAACCTCTTATTTCCATATTTCAACTTTTTTCCCTGCTTGTTCCTATATATCCGATCTACAAGCACACAACGCAATAAAGTAAGACAGTGAAAATAGCAGATCTACAAGCGCACAACCTGAGCTTGTGGATCTACTATTTTCCTATCTATTAGGGCTTGTAAGTTTTGGTCTCTGTAACGCATCGCAACATCGCATCGCATGTAGATCGGCTATTTTAGCTATTTAAAAATAAATCTAAATAAACATATATAAGTGAAAGTTTTATGAATATCTAACCAACCAATGCAAATGTATTAACAATATATTGTGAATGAATAATAACTACAGTGGATTCATTGGACAACAACAACAACAACAACAACAACAACAACAACAACAACAACAATAATAATAATAATAATGTGTTCTTTGTTTACCTGTTGTGTTGTGTGATTCAATCTGGAGAGCTGAGGAGACAAATATCAGAATAAATGAGTTCCACTGTAACAGAGAACATGGGTCGTCTCTACTAATACATTCTGCTTGGGTCTAGTTGTGGTTTATCTGTTGCACCAAATGCACTGGAGAAAAGTAGTTCATTTGGCAGCCATGCATTATGCCTACTTGCCTACATTATGACCTACTTTTGAACCTATATTTCAGGTAAGATTTCACAATTTGAATATTATATTAAGTATTGCAATTGATTTTTGTATACTGTATACTGTAAGGTTTGCCCTTACAGATCAAAATGTCCTCATTTAAGTCTGTTTTCTGTGTTTCCTTAAATTTTGAATTTTAGACTTGTTCTTTAGAACACTGTTTCCCAAATAGAGGGTCGGGACCCATTTGTGGGTCATGGACACATTGTTATGGGTCCCTTTATGTTTTGTTTCCTACATTTTGTTTTTAATTATTACTAGTTCAGGACATAAAAAAAAGAAAATCCCAAAAAAGCAAAAAGTTTCATGAATTAAAAACATTTTTTTTAAAGTAATGTCATGAAGAAATCAAAGAAAGAAAATCAAAGAAATTCCATAAATTAGAAAACAAGTGTTTAGGTAGTAGTGAAAATAGCCAATCTACAAGCTCACAATGCGGCGCGAAGCCAAATGTTGTGAGCTTGTAGATCGGCTATTTTAACTAGGCTATGGGTGTCGGGGAGGGGAGACATCATATTTTTATTTTTGGGTCACAGGCTAAAAAGGTTTGGGAAACACTGGTTTAGAAGAAAACCTCTTTATTGCATACGGACGGTAACTATTCATTAATTTCAGTAAGTGGACCCTGGCCATTTTAACCCATTTAGATTCTACAAAATATCTTCTAAATCATGACAGTTTTCTGAAAATCTATGTTTCTATGTCAGTGGTGCAACCTTTTTCATGTCAAGGACCCCCAGAATTATCTGTATTTGGCTGTGGAGCGGACACCCATCTGAAAATATGTTGTTCCAGGGAAAGCAAAGATTTGAGTTAAAGAACATTGGCTCTGAAAGAATATATTCAGCGAGCTTGCAGATCTGCTATTTTTCACGATTCTACAAATGCCTTCTAAATCCTGACATTTTTCTGTCAGTCGTTCTCAAATATTTTCATGTCAAGGACGAAGGACCCCCAAAAAACGTTCGTTCTGAAAGAATATATAATATATTCAAAAATTTGCGCCACATTTTCACGATTAAAAGAAAATAGCAGAGCACTGATCCATTTCCGGTTGCCGTAGCCGACTGCCGTATCCGTCGTTGCTTAAAGTCGCTAACAGTGGGACACCGCTGAGAGCCACACACAGATGCAGTTAGGTTCTTAATTAAGGGCGCGTTCTGAGTGCGCTCCGGTACGCTATGCAAAGGGAATTAGGAATGACTTCTGTCCGTCACAATAACCAATCCTACAGTTTGAATTATTTACACACGCACACAGAGCAAAAAATATAATAGGGGGAAAACAATTGAAAATATATATTTTTTTTTCATTCTAATTCTAATTTGAATCGACTTGTGTTAATGAAATCGATGCAACAATTCATCAATTTTTAAATGAATGAGACGTTTTATTTGTATTTTACAAATGCGTGCACTCGTGCATGCGTGCACAATTCAATTAAATTCAATTCAATTCAATTCAATTCAATTCAATTCAATTCAATTCAATTCAATTCAATTCAATTCAATTCAATTAATTGGCATGAGAGAAAAGTGAACACTGCAGGATGTTTAAAGGGATATTTCACTTTCAAACATAGGTCTACCCCAGACAGTATTTAACCTGTTAATGATTCATTCAATATTTTGATATTTGATGTGCATTTTATCCTTATTACTTCAAACAAGATAAAAACAACAATTAATTGTCCCTCTAATTCTAGTTCATGAGGGGCTGTGTTTTTTCAATTATACCTTTTTATTTATTTATAGAAAGAAAATGCATGGCCCCTGACGTGTTACAGTATTCAGTCACCTGAACCAAGGACGGATGTTTTAGATGAATCCATCATGGTATTCAAATTTGAGTTTGAAATTACAATTAGTGTTTGTAATTGAGGGGGCGTGTCTGATAAAATCAAATTATGAATCGAGCATCTCACATGTTTGAAATGCCCCTTTAATGAGTCATGCTAATGACTGCTAATGATTTGTGGCCATATTATTGTAAAGCGTTACCAAATAATGTATCTATCGTCACTGTCGGGAATAGTCACAATATCAATTTTGATGAGGCAGTGTGCATTATTTAAAATTGTTTTTTTAATGAACATTGTGGAGTTGGTTTCTCCCCGACAGCAGAGATATCATAATAAATGTCCTATAGATCTAATATCTAGACGTCATGAACATGCGTCCTGCATACCCCAGGGACATGCAGAGAGTGTTAGAGGGGCAGGGGCTGAAATCCCGTAAGAGGGCACTTTTGGACAAAAATAGCGAAAATAGCAGATCTACAAGCTCACAACGCGTCGCACCGCGACACGTTGAGAGCTTGTAGATCAGATCTTTTTGGGGGGCGCAACCCAGCACTCTTTAGCTAGTGGATTTCAAAACAAATATGTTCAAGTTCAGGAGACTTCGTAAAAGAAAAGCAATTCTCCTGAATGCGCTGCCTTCCAATTCCAGCATGTTGGAAAGGAAAGGAGTTGCATTTGCATTTCTTTCACCACAGAAAGGGCAGTTATTTTACAGACGGGCAAAAGGGCAGGGGCTGAAGCCCCCTTTGATGTCTATGTGTGCACGTTCCATGCCAGACCCACCTGTGGTGTCCACCTGGCTGCTGAGTCCTGCCTCTTCAGTGGCTATGGCTGGGTTAGTGGTCACAGCATCCTCCTTGGCCCTTCCACCTTAGGATATTGTCAATAGTATTGTCACTTTTCACACATCTAACATGATCTCGCACCGGCATTTTTCTCTTCTTGACTCTTATCTTTTCTGATGTGTTTCTCACATGTGTTCTTTGTAGATTAAACTACGGTCAAAATGAACATAAGAGGACGTCGTCTGGTACTAGAATGCTTGAATTTTATATAGGCAAAAATGGTACAGAATAATGCAATGAATTAGTTTGGTTAGTCAATTTGGCACATACGGCCATACTAGGCTGAGCCTTTCTTTTTCTCAATGTAAAAAACAACAACAACAAAGCCCGCCTTGGTTCCCCGGATATCCGGTGCTAAACACAAATGCATCATGGGATATGCAGTTCAACTTATAATTAGTTTCTTAGTAAGCAATATCAATCAAATAAATCATACTGTGAATTAAATCGACTTATTTTGTTTATAATCAATTCTCCTTTTAACTGTAATAATAATAACAATATGCAATGAGCACATTTGACTGTTATGCAATATAAATATTACACAAATGAACTGTAACCTAAATTAAGTTACAACATTCTTTGTTTCCCTTAAATGATTAAAAGTAGAGGTCATTCTGACAGGCAGGAAAACTTGACAGAAAAAGACTACCGGTATATATAGCACTGATGAAGGTCTTAGGACCGAAATGTTTGCTACTTTTAATGTACTTTTATGTTATAATAAAAGAAAAAAAAATCTTAAGTCTCGGTCTGTTAGAGTTTTCTTTCATTTTTTATATATTAGTGAGCGAGTCTTTTTCTGTCAAGTTTTCCTCTATGTTTTTGAGACCACTGCTCCTGTAGTCAAGTTGGGAAAAAAAGGATGAAGACAAAAGGCGTAACAGTGCTTTCTCAGTGCTTCAGCATTCTGACAGACAGACAGGCAGCAGTTTATGCTTTGTCGTACAACGGTCAACGGCGTGACGCGGCGGACATGGCAGATGTCAGCTATGTTTGCTATATTTTAATTGAAATCCTGATTTATTCATTTATTTTTGCTATTTCTGAATTGGAATCCTGAAAAGTAACCTTTTAATTTAAAAAAGACAATAGCGTTTGAATTGTAGTAATTAGCTGAAATCAATAATATAGGAGTATTCTGCTATTAACCTGCGGGCCGCATTAAGTGAAGGTGGGGGCCACATGTGGCCCCCGGGCCACCATTTACCATGTATGGTGTCACGGGGCAACCCGTGCCCTATAGACACTAGAAGACTCCACAATGTGAAACTGAACATTACAAACACACACTGCACAGCTGCTTCCATTAATTGACTGTCTTCAAGCTCCTTGGATGTGTGGCTGTGTGTAGCATCATATACTACTTATCTGTGTTGCCTAATGCTATCATAATTGTTTTGTGTTTGATGTGATGCCTTGGAAAACATTCAGACTCTATGAAGGAAATGTGTAATTGTATAGTGGGTCTAACTCATGGGTCATGGTTTACCTTGTTTGAGTAGATTGGTCCAATTACTAATCATTGTGGGTGGGGTCTCACCTGGTATATAAGGGAGGCTTGTGGAAATGTTTGGGAGGGAATCCTGAGTTTTGTTTGAGACTAACAAAGGAGACAACTCCAGGGGAGAGCTGTCAGTCGTTCTCAAACATTTTCATGTCAAGGACCCCCAAAAATATATGTAACTGACCGCTGACCCCCATCTGAAAATATGTTGTTCCAGGGACCCCCCCCCCAGTAGCAAAGATTTGAGTTAAAAAAAAGTTCATTCTGAAAGAATATATATATTCAAAGATTTGCGCCACATTTTCACTATTAAAAGAAAATAGCAGATCTACAAGCTCGTAGCGCGGCACTCGGTGCTGTGCTATATGAGCTTGTAGATCTGCTATTTTTCAACAGCTAAAGAATAACATAATGCTTAATTCACCAAAAGGGGTTCCCGTCCAGAATGGGTTGCATGACACACACAGTATATGTACCCAGGCAGCGCGGCGCAGCGCAGCCGAGAACACAATACAAAATATAACATTAACACTAGTGGCAGTACAGCAGCCTGACCTTCAGAACACAATAGAAGACATAGGTCTATATTAACATTTATAACAGCCAGCAGCACAACACCAGAATACAATCTGCTGACCTTCCACGTTCACGACGTGAACATGTATTCCTTCTCCTCCTCCTCCTATACAACTCGATAATGTTCTCATGTTACTTCTTTTCTGACTGAGCCATGAAAATAAACAACAACCCACTCTGACCGGAGAGGGAGAGATTCATGCGTCCCGTGCGTAAAGCTAAACCAGAAACAGGACAGTCACTGCATCAGCAAGGAGGTGGGGGGGGGGAGGCTATAGTCTGGGGATAAAGTTTGCGCGCTTCTATCTGTTACTTCTCTGCCACAGTGCAGTTCAACATCAGCCATTCAGCCAGTCAATATAGGGACTTTAAGCAACGACTGTTTTCAGGACGGACACAGCATAAGAGAGGTGATGGAGCAATCGGCATAAATGTATGACAGCTATAATTTCATTAAACATGGTTATGACATGGCGTTGTAGTGTAGGTTCTCCCGTAGTAAAAAGGGCTGCGACGGAGAACAGGTTTATGTATCGAGCACTGATCCATTTCCGGTTGCCGTAGCCGACTGCCGTATCCGTCGTTGCTTAAAGTCGCTAATAGTGGGACACCGCTGAGAGCCACACACAGATGCAGTTAGGTTCTTAATTAAGGGCGCGTTCTGAGTGCGCTCCGGTACGCTATGCAAAGGGAATTAGGAATGACTTCTGTCCGTCACAATAACCAATCCTATACAGTTTGAATTATGTAGGCTACACACGCACACAGAGCAAAAAATATGATATGGGGAAAACAATTGAAAATATATATATTTTTTCATTCTAATTCTAATTTGAATCGACTTGTGTTAATGAAATCGATGCAACAATTCATCGATTTTTAAATGAATGAGACGTTTTATTTGCATTTTACAAATGCGTGCGCTCGTGCATGCGTGCACACGTGTGCACACACACACACACACACACACACACACACACACACACACACACACACACACACACACACATGCGTACAGGCACACACACACATGCATGCACATGCACACATGCACACACAATTCAATTCAATTCAATTCAATTCAATTCAATTCAATTCAATTCAATTCAATTCAATTCAATTCAATTCAATTCAATTCAATTCAATTCATTGGCATGAGAGAAAAGTGAACACTGCAGGATGTTTAAAGGGATATTTCACTTTCAAACATAGGTCTACCCCAGACAGTATTTAACCTGTTAATGATTCATTCAATATTTTGATATTTGATGTGCATTTTATCCTTATTACTTCAAACAAGATAAAAACAACAATTAATTGTCCCTCTAATTCTAGTTCATGAGGGGCTGTGTTTTTTCAATTATACCTTTTTATTTATTTATAGAAAGAAAATGCATGGCCCCTGACGTGTTACAGTATTCAGTCACCTGAACCAAGGACGGATGTTTTAGATGAATCCATCATGGTATTCAAATTTGAGTTTGAAATTACAATTAGTGTTTGTAATTGAGGGGGCGTGTCTGATAAAAATCTAATTATGAATCGAGCATCTCACATGTTTGAAATGCCCCTTTAATGAGTCATGCTAATGACTGCTAATGATTTGTGGCCATATTATTGTAAAGCGTTACCAAATAATGTATCTATCGTCACTGTCGGGAATACAATATATAAAGTCACAATATCAATTTTGATGAGGCAGTGTGCATTATTTAAAATTGTTTTTTTAATGAACATTGTGGAGTTGGTTTCTCCCTGACAGCAGAGATATCATAATAAATGTCCTATAGATCTAATATCTAGACGTCATGAACATGCGTCCTGCATACCCCAGGGACATGCAGAGAGTGTTAGAGGGGCAGGGGCTGCAATCCCGTAAGAGGGCACTTTTGGACAAAAATAGCGAAAATAGCAGATCTACAAGCTCACAACGCGTCGCACCGCGACACGTTGAGAGCTTGTAGATCAGCTTTTTTTGGGGCGCAACCCAGCACTCTTTAGCTAGTGGATTTCACACATCTAACATGATCTCGCACCGGCATTTTTCTCTTATCTTTTCTGATGTGTTTCTCACATGTGTTCTTTGTTTCCCTCAAATGATTAAAAGTAGAGGTCATTCTGACAGGCAGGAAAACTTGACAGAAAAAGACTACCGGTATATATAGCACTGATAAAGGTCTTAGGACCGAAATGTTTGCTATACTTTTAATGTACTTTTATATGTTAAAATAAAATAAAAAAATGTTTTCTTAAGTCTCGGTCTGTTAGAGTTTTCCTTTATTTTTTATATAGTGAGCGAGTCTTTTTCTGTCTAGTTTTCCTCTATGTTTTTGAGACCACTGCTCCTGTAGTCAAGTTGGGAAAAAAAGGACGAAGACAAAAGGCGTAACAGTGCTTTCTCAGTGCTTCAGCATTCTGACAGACAGACAGGCAGCAGTTCATGCTTTGTCGTACAACGGTCAACGGCGTGACGCGTTGACCGATGGCAGATCTGGAGGAACTGATAATGCATTTTGAGCTTGTAGATCAGCTATGTTTGCTATATTTTAATTGAAATCCTGATTTATTCATTTATTTTTGCTATTTCTGAATTGGAATCCTGAAAAGTAATCTTTTAATTTAAAAAAGACAATAGCATTTGAATTGTAGTAATTAGCTGAAATCAATAATATATGAGTATTCTGCTATTAACCTGCGGGCCGCATTAAGTGAAGGTGGGGGACGCATGTGGCCCCCGGGCCGCCATTTACCATGTATGGTGTCACGGGGCAACCCGTGCCCTATAGACACTAGAAGACTCCACAATGTGAAACTGAACATTACAAACACACACTGCACAGCTGCTTCCATTAATTGACTGTCTTCAAGCTCCTTGGATGTGTGGCTGTGTGTAGCATCAAGATCATATACTAGGCCTACTTATCTGTGTTGCCTAATGCTATCATAATTGTTTTGTGTTTGATGTGATGCCTTGGAAAACATTCAGACTCTATGAAGGAAATGTGTAATTGTATAGTGGGTCTAACTCATGGGTCATGGTTTACCTTGTGACGAAGCACATTTCAATGTTTTTCTGCTTTATTTTACCTATGCATGTTATTATTTATGTAAAGAAATGTAACATGTGATGCTGAGTGTTTAAATATTATTATCTTCTATTCATGTGTGAAAGGTAACGGGTCTAGGGGTGAGTGACAGCTGTCAGTGACTGGTTGATTGTCACCACCCAAGGTTACTAGTAGAGGAAGTGACACACGGGGAGGGGAGATCTCACAACAAACAGAGTGCAGGCCTGCATAGAGGAGGAGAGGAGCTCCAGATAGCGTTTACATTGAGACAGCTATTTAATGTTTAACCGAGCGTATCTGCAGCCACAGTAACTATAAGGAACAGTCGGGCCCAGCGGATTGGGCATCTCGTATGTCGCTGCCGTCGGGGATCGGCGTTGGAATTGAGGATTACCTGCCGGTGTTCGGAGGCTAACAGGGCTACTGCTACCGGTGAGACCGTTCCAAAGTTGTTCATTGAGGATTATAAATATAGGGGTACCCCGAGCGTTTTTATGTTTCCATTGGACCGTTTTTGAGCAGAGGAACTTTTCGTTGCGTTGGAAGTTTGGGACAGTTGCACACTTGCGTGCGCGCGCCTCTTTTGAGGGGAACGACGGACGCGGACATTATTCTCTGCTGACTTTGGGGGGGTTTGGGTAGTAATTATTGTTTGTGGGTTTAAGTTTGTATGCCTGTATATTGTATTTAATAGGGAAAGAGACAGGGAGAGGCGTCACTAGTGAAGTGTATTGTCTACTGTTGATTCGGTCAGTGGCTATGGCTGGCTATAAAGAATTCTGAATATAACCCTACGATCCCGCTTAATTTTTCCTTAAGTAATAGTTGCCTTGAATGAGTAAAGGGCGATTGTTACAACCTTGTTTGAGTAGATTGGTCCAATTACTAATCATTGTGGGTGGGGTCTCACCTGGTATATAAGGGAGGCTTGTGGAAATGTTTGGGAGGGAATCCTGAGTTTTGTTTGAGACTAACAAAGGAGACAACTCCAGGGGAGAGCTGTCAGTCGTTCTCAAACATTTTCATGTCAAGGACCCCCAAAAATATATGTAACTGGCCGCTGACCCCCATCTGAAAATATGTTGTTCCAGGGACCCCCCCCCCCCCAGTAGCAAAGATTTGATATAAAAAACGTTCGTTCTGAAAGAATTTATATATTCAAAGATTTGCGCCACATTTTCACTATTAAAAGAAAATAGCAGATCTACAAGCTCGTAGCGCGGCACTCGGTGCTGTGCTATGAGCTTGTAGATCTGCTATTTTTCAACAGCTAAAGAATAACATAATGCTTAATTCACCAAAAGGGGTTCCCGTCCAGAATGGGTTGCATGACACATACAGTATATGTACCCAGGCAGCGCGGCGCAGCGCAGCCGAGAACACAATATACAAAATATAACATTAACACTAGTGGCAGTACAGCAGCCTGACCTTCAGAACACAATAGAAGACATAGGTCTATATTAACATTTATAGCAGCCAGCAGCACAACACCAGAATACAATCTGCTGACCTTCCACGTTCACGACGTGAACATGTATTCCTTCTCCTCCTCCTATACAACTCGATAACGTTCTCATGTTACTTCTTTTCTGACTGAGCCATGAAAATAAACAACAACCCACTCTGACCGGAGAGGGAGAGATTCATACGTCCTGTGCGTAAAGCTAAACCAGAAACAGGACAGTCACTGCATCAGCAAGGAGGTGGGGGGGGGTCTATAGTCTGTGGATAAAGTTTGCGCGCTTCTATCTGTTACTTCTCTGCCACAGTGCAGTTCAACATCAGCCATTCAGCCAGTCAATATAGGGACTTTAAGCAACAACTGTTTTCAGGACGGACACAGCATAAGAGAGGTGATGGAGCAATCGGCGTAAATGTATGACAGCTATCATTTCAATAAACATGGTTATGACATGGCGTTGTAGTGTAGGTTCTCCCGTAGTAAAAAGGGCTGCGACGGAGAGAAGGTTTATGCACAATTCATCATGACAATTCAATTCAATTCAATTGGCTTCATTGGCATGAGAAAAGTGAACACTGCAGGATGTTTAAAGGGATATTTCACTTTCAAACATAGGTCTACCCCAGACAGTATTTAACCTATATTTTGATATTTGATGTGCATTTTATCCTTATTACTTCAATAAGACAAAAACAACAATTAATTGTCGCTCTAATTCTAGTTCATGAGGGGCTGTGTTTTTTCAATTATACCTTTTTATTTATTTATAGAAAGAAAATGCATGGCCCCTGACGTGTTACAGTATCAGTTTCAGGTCACCTGAACCAAGGACGGATGTTTTAGATGAATCCATCATGGTATTCAAATTTGAGTTTGAAATTACAATTAGTGTTTGTAATTGAGGGGGCGTGTCTGATAAAAATCAAATTATGAATCGAGCATCTCACATGTTTGAAATGCCCCTTCAATGAGTCATGCTAATGACTGCTAATTTGTGGCCATATTATTGTAAAGTGTCACCAAATAATGTATCTATCGTCACTGTCGGGAATACAATATATAAAGTCACAATATCAATTTTGATGATGATTTGATTGTTTTTTTAATGAACATTTTGGAGTTGGTTTCTCCCCGACAGCAGAGATATCATAATAAATGTCCTATAGATCTAATATCTAGACGTCATGAACATGCGTCCTGCATACCCCAGGGACATGCAGAGAGTGTTAGAGGGGCAGGGGCTGCAATCCCGTAAGAGGGCACCTTTGGTGAAAAAAGGACGAAGACAAAAGGCGTAACAGTGCTTTCTCAGTGCTTCAGCATTCTGACAGACAGACAGGCAGCAGTTTATGCTTTGTCGTACAACGGTCAACAGCGTGACGCAGCGGACATGGCAGATCTGGAGGAACTGATAATGCATTTTGAGCTTGTAGATCAGCTATGTTTGCTATATTTTAATTGAAATCCTGATTTATTCATTTATTTTTGCTATTTCTGAATTGGAATCCTGAAAAGTAACCTTTTAATTTAAAAAAGACAATAGCATTTTGTAGTAATTACTAATTAGCTGAAATCAATAATATAGGAGTATTCTGCTATTAACCTGCGGGCCACATTAAGTGAAGGTGGGGGCCGCATGTGGCCCCCGGGCCGCCATTTACCATGTATGGTTTAGTTAGTAGGACTCCTAATATGACATATTGTCGACTACAACCTATCTCAAACCCTAACCCTAACCTCCCACAGGGCAGCACACCTAAACCTAACCTTAACCCATGTCTAACCAATAACTAGTCGCACCCCGACTGACTTTCAGTAATTGGGTCTTATGATAAAAATAAGAACATTATGTGTGTAAAAAGAAAAAAAAACTTTTGCCACTTCTGCTTTAATATAATATTGTAGCACAATTTGCGGAACAAAAGCATTCCACTGCTCCTACAAGTACAAGTTACTGGCAAATAAAAACTTGATTATTGATTCACAACAAATTCACAACAAAATTCAAACTAATTCACAACAAAACACAACAAATCCATGACATGTGGGCTTGTAGATCTGCTACGTTCGTCACGTGACACTGTCTTACGACTAAGTATAAACATGACTTGTGCTGCTGCCTGCAGGCCACGTAAACTGGCCGCTCTGCTTGTTACATCACAATCAAAACATGGGACTCACCAAACCTGGTGAGATCTTTTAACATGAACGCATCTAGACTACGACCCTGACAGGAATAAACCTATATATTTCCCAGTACATATACAGGAATGTGTTCAAACTAGTCCTCGATGACAGGACACTTAAGGATTCACAATGTAAAAGCAAGTCAGAGGTATATGCATTTTAGCCAAAAACCATTGAGTGAGTTTAGTAATCAATCAACGCATTAAAACAATCAACAAGTTAAAACAGAGTCCTACCTGAGGTCCAGAAAAAGGTGAACAGCACCAACATTTGGTAAAAATTCATATCTGTTTCTAGCTGTCAAAACAGATACATGGACGTTCAATCAGACTTTAGTCTTTAAATGGGCATTCAGTCAACAAGAAGCAGTGTGGTCTGGTCTCTTTGGGGTCGGCACTTCGTGTTTTATCATGTTTTCTTCATCAGTCATGTGGTTTCATGACGTCACGCTGCTCTTACTGAAACTCTGACAGGAAATGCTTATCAACGCGGCAGTTGGAAAACTGCATGCATGTCATTTATTATATTATTGTCAAAAATAGCTCAATAGTTACAATGTGATCCATCAGCAATTTTCACTTTTTTTGAGCACTGCTAATGTGTGGCTTTGTGTGTATGTCTGTACTATACTCTCTCCCTCCCTGTTTCCTGTCTGCATGTCTCCACTATACATACAATCGAAAAAAGGCATGAAAGCCCAAAACATTTCTTTAAAAATTGTTTTTGAAATGAGGCCTCTGGTATAGCCACACAGGACTATAATAGTGAAATGAGGCCTCTGGTAGCAACACAGGACTATTATAGTCTATTTTACGTCATGAATGATGATGCACGACGATGAGAGCGCCCCTCACTTCACACAGGTGTGATTTCTATACTTTTGTACAGCCATTTAAAAGTAACCAGTCATTAAGCTCTATACAAGCACAAGCTGTGAAACAAGAACAAACAAATTAAATTTCAATTCAGCAATGCATTAATATAGAAAAAAAAGTTATACCAATTATGAATTATTTGGTGCTGACTGGGCCTCACACTGCTGCAGCTGGAACAGAGCTCACTTATTAATTGAGATATATTAATGAATGCCTTTAAGACAACTGGATGGTGAATATTAGGTCATTCAGGTTGAAGGCTGGCCTGGTGGTGGTAGTGTGCTTCTGTGACGGAGGCTCACAGCGCGCCACAGAGAGACACTAAATCCTGATTGGACAGATCACATTTCTGAAAAAAGGTTAAACTATTCTCAATTTTTAAAAGAACTCTGCTCAGCCTGCATGAAAAGTTCTCTGAGCAGTGTCTAACTGGTCAACTTTTGTTGACCAGTTATAGACACTGCTCAGAGAACTTTCTCAAAGGATTTAATGTTTAAATGACCATAATGTGGATGCTAAGTTTCACCAATTGGCCTTTATCTATAGGATCTTAATTTTATTTTTAAGCCAATAGACTCATTCTAGATCAGAAGATAACATCTTCACTTACAGGAAAACCCAAATGCTACACAGCAGATCTATGAGAAATGACGTCTCTAACTAGTAACCACATCCTGCGGTTGACAAGTTTCCATTTAAATGCTTTTCTCCAAAACTACTTTTTTGTTATTTACTAATACTAACATTACTGTCAATCTCCAATGAATATAGCCTCGGGTTTGTCAAGACATTTGTTATTCAATCTTTATTTCAGACTCTGGGTCCATATATCACAAACACAATGGCAATGATACAGTCCCTACCCTCTCTCTTCTGTAAAACACCTCTATCAGTGTCTATCCCTCTGTCCTCTTCCCTCAGTGTCAGACAGCCTGGCTGGCGTGCGTGCGTGCGTGCGTGTGCTGCGTGCCTGCGCGTGAATATGTGTGAATGTTTTTTTTTATTAATCAGATTTTAAGTCGACAAATAAAATATGTCAATCCATACCCATCATCTAGCGGCGGGGGATTTCAATCAAGCTGACTTAAAGACACTCTTTCCATCGTAATGTGAACTGTGCTACCAGAGGGCAGGCAGGCAGGCAGGCAGGCAGGCAGGCACACACACACACACACACGCACACACACACACACACACACACACACACACACACACACACACACACACACACACCACTAACATGCACTATTGCTCATGTCTCATCAAAAACTTGTTTTCAAAAAGTGTTTACCTGAAAGGTTTAAACCACAGGATGTGCTTACAGTCTTTAGAAAAAGATCCCATGCAGTCAAACCCCACTGTGCGCGCGCGCCAGTGGTCCTTGAAGGGGCTTCCAGGGGGTCCACACATTTATTAACATGGCATCACAACCAGTATAACCACTTTGACCTCATGTTTTACTTGTTGTACATTTATACTTTTGTACAGCCATTTAAAAGTAAGCAATCGTCAATACAAGCACAAGCTGTGAAATTAGAACAAAACTAATCTCAATTTCAATACAGCAATACATTGATATATAGGAAAAAGGTAGGCTATACCATTTTACTTTTCACCTGACTGGATGGATTGTGAATTTGAGGTAATTCAGGTTGATAGTGTTTAAGTGAGCCCAGTGGAGGTGGAGGGAGGCTGGCCTGGTGGTGGTACAGTGTGAATGTGGCTGCTTCCGCTGACAGCACGGCACAGAGGGACACACCTGATTGGACAGTTGATAAAAAAGCATATACACGCATAGGCGGCGGCCCTGTCCAGAGCCTGGGCAGAGCTAGCCTTTAGTGGCGGTTCTGGAAAACTGTGGGTCAGACCGACTCAAGGCCGGGCACTGCACTCCCCGTGGTGGAGTGGAGGAACGCGTGTGTCTAATTTGAAGCATTTATGGATAGATGGTCCACTTTTGACACATTGTTTGTTGCTCCTTATTAAACGACGTTTCGGTCGTCAGACTTTCATCAAGACGGAGTAAAGAGCAACATTTTTGCCAAGTTTCCGACAGTGTGCTTTTCTGCTTTTCAAAGATTCCCTAAATGCACTTTTGTCCTACGCAGTACACACCTGCAGTCAACAACCTTATGAGGTGTGCATTGGCCTTTATCTGTAGGATCTTATTTTTATTTTTAGGCCAACACAGAAGATAACATCTTTACTTACAGGAAAACACAGCAGATCTATGAGAAATGACGTCTCTAACCACATCCTGCAGTTGACAAGTTTCCATTTTTCCAAAACTACTTTTTAGTTATTTACTAATACTAACATTACTGTCAATCTCCAATGAACATAGCCTCGGGTTTGTCATTATAGGCAAGACATTTGTTATTCTATCTTTAGTACAGACTCAGGGTCCATATATCACAAACACAATGGCGATACAGTCTAGTAGTCTACCCTCTCTCTTCTGTATAAGCCCTCTACTCAGTGACTATCCCCCTCTCCTCTTCCCTCAGAGACAGCCTGGCCCCTCCCACTAATGTTACGAGTCAATTAAATGGTCACATCACCCCTGAGATTATGTGTAGTATTTTGGTGGGGATTGAGCCCCCCAACATATTGTTTTTTCAACAAACGGTGACATTTTTGGCATTTTTTTAGCGCCCCCATGGGTGAAAATGGAATTGCTTTTGGCGCTACATTGATTGAACCACTCTCGATATGTGATTGAAATTCTGTGTGAATTGAACGTTCCGTTCATTATTTGTGGCATTCTTTGTAAAATAGGCCCCTCCTACTAACTTCAGAAACCAATTACGGCCGAACGGTATGGACTATCAAACTTCTGCCAGTGTTCAAGTAATCGGATAGCGCCAGAGATGTTGTGTACCAATTTGTGTGAGATTTGGACAAAATCTGTTGGAGGTGGAGCAAAAAGTGTGTTTTGAAGAAAATGCAAATTTGGTGCAATTTCATTCTAGACAGAAATGGGCGTGGTCTATGTGGGGAGATCCGTCATGATCCAAGGAAATTTAGATTTTATGACTTAAGGTTCTAGAGTTATAGGGAAAAACGTGAAGTGGGCTGTTATAGCGCCACCATGAGGCTGAGTGATATTTCTTTTCAATTAATTTTCATAATTAGAAAACTGAGGTTATCACCTACAACATCCCACCGGAACATCCACCTCTCACAACAACAGGAGGCACTGTGCTGAAGGAAGTCAAGGACTTCAAGTACCTGGGCTCATGGGTCAACTCAACCGAGCAAGATCGGAAAGTGAGGAAGGCACTTGCATGGAGGGCCCTGAATGGCATGACCAGTGTATGGAACTCCAAACTCCCCCGACAAATCAAACTCAGCTTGTGGACTCAGTGGAGTCTGTTCTCCTATACGGCAGTGAATGCTGGACCCTGAAGCCAACGCTGCAGAAGTCCCTTGACGGGTGCTACACCAGAATGCTGCGTGCAGTACTTAACATCAGCAAAGACTGTACATGTCACTAACAAGACTCTGTGTGAGGGATTACCAAGGGTGAGCCAGAAAATAGCAGCCAGGAGAATGAGACTAGCAGGACACTGCCAAAGGCATCAAGAACTGCCAGCCAGCAAACTGGTGCTCTGGGAACCAACACACGGGCATCGATCACGAGGACGCCCCACGCTAACATACTCAAGATGCTAATGCTAATGCTAATGCTAATGTACTCAAGAACGATGCAGGAGTGCAAAGTACCAACGAACTGGCCAGATGTATGGAGAATCGGGATGACTGGAAACGACGATGGAGGGCTCGTCTGAGGACGACCTAGAGAGAGATTATTATGAACCTCCCTCCTAAGTCTTGTAAATATGGCGTTTACCGTCTCCAAGGGAAAGAATACTTAAATTGGAGCCTTAATTACTCTTCGATCTTCCCATTATACGTCTATGGAGAACTAATTAATTAATATCAATTAAACTATACAACGGATCTCTTAGCAAAATGCAAGCACACCATTCCCCATGAAGCCGGTCGATTTGATATAGGGCCTATGGCTCGAGTGCTTGAGGCAGAAACTGTGGGAGGAGTAGCGAATCAAAGTATTCCAAAGTAGGGGAACAATAGTATGGTCGCCATAGGCACACTAACTACAAAAAGTAGTGTACAGCAGTGTACAGTATGTGGCGTGTGTTTCACACTGAGACAGCGAGAGTGAGCGTGCATGCAGTGCAGGGCTCTATACTGCTCTCTTCTCTCTGTTCTCACATGCACTCTGAAAAGTCTGACCACTGGCAAAGTTCTCTTGAACCCTGTTGGGACCTGTTGGGTAAGTAGTGTGTTATGGTGCTCAGCTGTGCCACGCATCAAATGCCAATTTGGCCTCAACACAAACTTATCATGCGCAGCAGGGCAACCACATGGTCAGCAGCGTCCCTGAATGAGTGCATTTGGACTGGGGCTTGAGGGCTTCTGACACTTTGAATGCCTTTAGTGTTGCTTTTCATGGGGATTTGTTGTACGTCTATGTGCAACATTGTGGTTGTGTAGCATATCTCTGCTATCGGGGAAGAAACCACCTAACTCCAAAATGGTTATTTTTCAGGAAATTAAGAAAACCTTATATTTTGAAAACAAAGCAATACTGCCTCATCGATGTTGGTTGTGTGACTTTATATATTCCACACGCAAGCTCACTGCATGTGGAACACAACACACCACACCGATACTAATACTAAGAGTATACGGTCAGAAATGTGCTCTGTTGCTGTCTCATCACAAACCTGTTTAGAAAAAAATGTTTACTTTAAACCTGAAGAAAAAAACCCTAAAATAAACCGCACAGGGAGTGCTGATCGACAGTTGCTGCCTCTGTGGTGTGTGTGTGTGTGTGTGTGTGTGTGTGTGTGTGTGTGTGTGTGTGTGTGTGTGTGTGTGTGTGTGTGTGTGTGTGTGTGTGTGTGTGTGTGTGTGTGTGTGTGTGTGTGTGTGTGTGTGTGTGTGTGTGTGTGTGTGTGTGTGTGTGTGTGTGTGTGCTCTCTACCAGTCTAATGGAAGGCGTGAAGCACTTATCTTGTCTTCTGATCTTCACAGCTCGAGCAGCGTGTGGTCTCTTCATGCTCATCTGGGTTTGGCTGCACGTTTAGTGCAGTAGTGACACTTTATTATATAGAGACTGTATGAACACAAACAGTGGGGCATCTTGAAATAAGTCTGCTTAAAACTATATGAACACAACAAGAATGTAAAAGTCCTGCTAGGGACGTGCTGTTACTAACCCCAAATAACTTCTACATCATTTCAGTTGCATTCTAAAAATCATTATACGAGAAAAGATGTAAAGACTAATGGTTGTACAAATACATTAGGAAATCAACATAGTTAACAATAAGAGACAAAAGTCACCAGGTCCTGCTCTCATGACATATAGAGAGTGGAAAAATACATATAATATAAACCAAATTCACTCAACGAGGCAAGAAGTTCTGAATTAAAGTGCTTATATATTTTACGTATTAGTAAATAGCGTATAGAGGGACACATTTAGTAACAGTTCATCATTGAGCCCCTTTGGGTGAAGGGTATGGATCCAATATGCTTCACGTTGTTTGAGTAACAGGTCATGGTTACCGCCTCTGTTGGGCAGGCGAACTTGTTCTATACCCATAAGACGAAAAGAAGAAATGTCATGTTTAGAGTCATTAAAATGGACAGCAATAGCGTAATTATGGTCGTTTCTCCGAATGGAGCTCTTATGTTCACTAATTCGTTGCTTGAGCTGTCTAGTGGTTTTGCCCACATAGGCCAATCCACATGGGCAACGGATCATATAGACCACATGGAAATACAAGTGATTATACTCTGAATTTTTAACTTCTTGCCTGTATGGGGATGAGTGAAAAAGCAGCCTTAAAGGTATTGCTGGCTGCACTGAGCACAATTGCCACAGGGATAGTTTCCCCTAATAAGTGTCAATTTGGGGGTCCTTTCCTTGGCATGAACAAGTTTGGGAACTTTCTATAGTGAATGGTGGGAGACCCTGAAAAAGAAAAGTATAGGCCTATATGCAAAACAAAGTCATTTCAGAAAGAAACAGGAGGAAAATGAACTGAGGGAAAAGCTATCAAGGGAAATTGAAAATGCTGGTAATAATATGAATTACAATGTTAAAACATATTTGAAAATAAAGCCTGCGTTAGATGAATATGAGAAAAACAAGTGTAGCCTATGCATGCAATTGTGAGGAGTAGGGCACAATATTCTGTAAAGGGTGAAACATGTACTTCCTTCTTCCTATAGTGCTTGAAAAAACTAAGCAAAAGATAAATTTTATTCATTCAATAAAAATGGTGAAAAGGAAATGTATTCTAGAAACGGTAGAATCATTTTATAGGGACTTATTCGGGAAAAGTGACGTTGACAATGATTTTTTTGAGACTTGAGAATCCTTTGAACAAGGTGAAAATAAGTGAATCTGAGAAACAGCTACTGTATGTGATGATGATATATTGATTGATGCAGCTTAGAGAGGCTATATTATTCAGCCTAACAAGGGCCCAGGGTCAGACTGGCTAACAGGGGACTTTTATAAAACCTTTTCAGAGGTGCTGGCACGGTGGCACCTAGGCTTTACAGGCATATGGAGGATGCAGCTGGTGTCACAATCCATGTCGACTGGTGTAATCACAATTTTGTATAAGAATAAGGGTAGAAAACTGAAAGTAGAGAACTACAGACCAATCAGTCTCTTGAACAATGACTTTATTGCTATAAGATTCTGGCAAATAGGATTAAAAAGGTATTGGGTAGAATTATATCTTCTACACAGGCATACAGAGATATAGAAGATATAATATGCACAATGTAAGATGTGATTCCCCATATGAATAATGATGGAGAAGGTGGTATAATCTTAAATATAAAATATAATATATTATATACTATACAAGCACAAGCTGTGAAACAAGAACAAACTAATTCAATTTCAATTCAGCAATGCATTGATATAGAAAAATGTTATACCAATTATGAATTATTTGGTGATTTTTACTTTTCACCTGACTGGGCCTCACACTGCTGCAGCTGGAACAGAGCTCACTTATTAATTGAGATATATTAATGAATGCCTTTAAGACAACTGGATGGTGAATATTAGGTCATTCAGGTTGAAGGCTGGCCTGGTGGTGGTAGTGTGCTTCTGTGACGGAGGCTCACAGCGCGCCACAGAGAGACACTAAATCCTGATTGGACAGATCACATTTCTGAAAAAAGGTTAAACTATTCTCAACTTTTAAAAGAACTCTGCTCAGCCTGCAGGAAAAGTGCTCTGAGCAGTGTCTAACTGGTCAACTTTTGTTCATTTCTCAAAGGATTTAATGTTTAAATGACCATAATGTGGATGCTAAGTTTGTGTCACAGACTACATGACACCAAAGAGACATGAAAAACCCTCAGTACACTGACTAAACCTGCACTGCTTAAACAAATTAATGGACGCCAGTCAGTCTTTATAGAGTGACACTACAGCGGTGCCCGTTGGGCACTGGCCCAACTTTTACTAATACTAACATTTACTTTACTAATACATTACTGTCAATTTCCAATGAATATAGCCTCGGGTTTGTCAAGACATTTGTTATTCAATCTTCATTTCAGACTCTGGGTCCATATATCACAAACACAATGGCAATGATACAGTCCAGTAGTCTACCCTCTCTCTTCTGTAAAACACCTATATCAGTGTCTATCCCTCTGTCCTCTTCCCTCAGTGTCAGACAGCCTGGCTGGTGTGGGTGTGTGTGTGTGTGTGTGTGTGTGTGTGTGTGTGTGTGTGTGTGTGTGTGCGTGCTGCGTGCGTGCGTGCAGAGTGCGTGCTCGTGAATATGTGTGAATGGTTTTTTTTATTAATCAGATTTTAAGTCGACAAATAAAATATGTCAATCCACACCCATCATCTAGCGGCGGGGGATTTCAATCAAGCTGACTTAAAGACACTCTTTCCATCGTAATGTAAAATGTGCTGCCAGAGGGAGCAATATACTTGATCAGGTTTATACCAACATAGCCCATGAGCCCAGGTGTACCCCCATCTAGGTCTCTCTGATCATGTTTCGCTCCTCCTGCACCCTTGGTACACACCAAAAATCAGATCTAGTAGGCCCAAAGTCAGGTCTGTCAGGACGTGGCCTGAGGACGCTATCCCATGGGCTCCAGGACTGCTTCAGCACCACAGACTGAGATATGTTTAGTGGCCCGGCAGCGCTGACGTGTGGGTCTCTGAATTATTTCACAGACTCAGATTGGATTATATACATTTTTGGGAAGTTGTATTTGTATTTGTATTTATTTATTCAGCACAGTATAAAAACAACACAGTGAACATATAAATATGAGAAGGGTAAGGTGCTAGGCTGAGGCAAAAAAGCCCAAGGGGCTACCTATAGATTATAATGAAACACATGAGATATAGAATATCCAGAAAACATGATTGCAGTATATAAAACATAAACAAAACAACAAAACAAAAACATAACAAGAAGGGGGCACGGTGGCACAGTTGGTAGTGCTGTCACCTCACAGCTAGAAGGTCCTGGGTTCGATTCCCGCTCGGGACGCTGTGGGTGCTGGCAACGTGTTTCCTCCTCCGCGTCATCAGTGCCCATACCCGAAGGCAGGGTTGGCGAAAGGGCCTTTCTGTGTGGAGTTTGCATGTTCTCCCCGTGTCCCCTAGGGTAGGTAACCTCACAAAAAACATGCAGTAATCCTGGTCACTAAACTGCCTCCCCCTGGCCAGCCGGGGCGCCCGATGGAGGGGAAAGGAACTGGTTGGAATAACGTATTCCTTCCACGCGCTACGTCCAACCAGGGAAACTCCCCCCTGTCAGGTGTAAAGGAGCAACTTGGACACTCAGGCATGAAGGAAGCATGAGTTAAAGTCCGTTGCTCTCCCCATGTCCCGGGACTAGGTTGGTGGAGGGTGTGTAGATCCCAGGATCACATTAGATGATTGACACAGGGGTGAAAAATGGCTTACAAAATTGTGGGATAAAAAAAAAAAAAAAAACACAACAAGAACATGATTAGAATTTTTGGTTATTTACATGATTAGAGAAAAGAATAGATACAAAGAAATATAATTAGGTGATCTGGTCAATTAAGTGGGTCTTAACTTATGTTTGAATTTTTTTAATGAAGTAGAATTTGTATTTGAAGTAGAAGTTGTATTTATACAACGTAGTTTCGGGAGAAGAGACCTCCTTCCGCTTGACCTTAACCACTCCTCCCTCATTATCAACAACTCCTCCCTCCTCATCAAACTCACCTGCCTTTCATTATCACCCGGCCAATCCCCGGTGCAATCACCACAGCATAAATACACCTGCGATCTCTCAACCAAGTTGTTTGTTCTACTCCACGACAGACCAAACATGGGTTGTGAGTACTGCACTTGTAGATCGGCTATTTTCACTATTCTTCAAAATCGCCATCACTTTATTCCTTGTTAGGAACTGTTATTTAACAGCTTATCAAATCATTGTTGTGTGCTTGCAGACCAGCTACTTCTGCTATTCATTGCTTTCAATTCATTGTCCACACTATGCTTGATGAGTATGAGATTAATTATTTCATCAAGTGCCACTAACACTTGTCATGTTCCAGTCTAACTACCGTGAGTATCATGCTCTCAGTAGTTCCAATCTTACACACGTTTCTTTGAAACGTTCGCTATATTACTAAAGCTCTTGTACAAGTGTTCAAGTGCTCCAGCCATTTTCTAAACGCCTCAAGCAGTTCTCTCTGAGCTCCTCCTCTCTAAACGCCTCTGACGAAAAGCTCTTCTGAACAACACCTCCAGCCATCACTACCATACAGGGGAGTCAACTCTATTACAACACTTTGATACTGTTTCAGTCTCTAAGCATGACATTCTTGCGTCATCTCCCCTTCCCCCTCCCAGGGGTGATCAATTGGCTAATTTGGGCCCTGTCCAGAGCCTGCATAGGCGGCGGCCCTGTCCAGAGCCTGGGCAGAGCTAGCCTTTAGTGGCGGTTCTGGAAAACTGTGGGTCAGACCGACTCAAGGCCGGGCACTGCACTCCCCGTGGTGGAGTGGAGGAACGCGTGTGTCTAATTTGAAGCATTTATGGATAGATGGTCCACTTTTGACACATTGATTGTTGCTCCTTAAACGACGTTTCGGTCGTCAGACCTTCATCAGGACGGAGTAAAGAGCAACATTTTTGCCAAGTTTCCGACAGTGTGCTTTTCTGCTTTTCAAAGATTCCCTAAATGCACTTTTGTCCTACGCAGTACACACCTGCAGTCAACAACCTTATGAGGTGTGCATTGGCCTTTATCTGTAGGATCTTATTTTTATTTTTAGGCCAACACAGAAGATAACATCTTCACTTACAGGAAAACACAGCAGATCTATGAGAAATGACGTCTCTAACCACATCCTGCAGTTGACAAGTTTCCATTTTTCCAACTACTTTTTAGTTATTTACTAATACTAACATTACTGTCAATCTCCAATGAACATAGCCTCGGGTTTGTCATTATAGGCAAGACATTTGTTATTCTATCTTTAGTACAGACTCAGGATACAGTCTAGTAGTCTACCCTCTCTCTTCTGTATAATTCCTCTACTCAGTGACTATCCCCCTGTCCTCTTCCCTCACTGTCAGACAGACAGCCTGCGTGTCTGTCTGCAGTGTGCGCGCGCGCGCGCGTGTGTGTGTGTGTGTGTGTGTGTGTGTGTGTGTGTGTGTGTGTGTGTGTGGTCTACTAGTCTAATGGAAGGCGTGAAGCACTTATCTTGTCTTCTGATCTTCACAGCTCGAGCGGCGTGTGGTCTCTTCATGCTCATCTGGATTTGGCTGGTTTGGCTGCATGGTTAGTGCAGGTGACACTTTACTATAAGACTGTATGAACACAAACAGTGGAGCATCTTGAAATAAGTCTGCTTAACCCATTTAGACCTGAGATCGATTCTACAAATGCCTTCCAAAGTCCTGACAGTTTTCTGAAAACCCATGTTTCTATGTCAGTGGTTCTCAAAAAATGTCATGTCAAGGACCTCAAAGATAGCCTGATGAAGGCCGCATAGGCCGAAACGTTGCTGTTTCCCTATTAAAGTTGGTTCACTGCATTTGAAGACAGTGTTTGTTCCTTTTTCATTATCGGGCATCGTACCCTCTCCTACGCACATGTCGCCTGTAGGTATGCAAAAGCTTTGCTTTTTATGTCAAGGACCCCCAAAAATATATGTAATTGGCCGCCGACCCCCATCTGAAAATATGTTGTTCCAGGGACCCCCCAGAAGAAAAGGTTTTAGTTAAAAACATTCACTCTGAAAGAATATATTCAAACATTTGGGCCACATTTCATGATTTTTCAAAAATAGAAGACCTACAAGCTCTATTTTTCAAGTACAACATAATGCATAATGCAACATGGTTAAAACTATATGAACACAACAAGAATGTAAAAGTCCTGCTGAGGACGTGCTGTTACTAACGGGCTATTAAAACATTGCAGTGACACGCCAGTAACGTATGCAGGAATTATACAAGTTGGCCAGGTGAAAATATCAAATATCAATCAATATGAAACTGTAAATGTAATATTAATATTTCGACAACTCTGCTTGTTGTTGCATGATATATGATAAAATGACAGGACATTATGTATGCTATACTAAATGATCAAATCATCATTTTAGAATATTCATGTTTTTGGGCGGCAGTGGCTCAGGAGCTCGGTAGAGTAGGCCACCTGGGAAATGGAAGGTCTCCCATTCTGTGTCCTTGAGCAAGACACTAAGGCCCTCATTTATCAATTGAGTGTAAAATCTGCCCCAAATTCGAGTGTGGGTTTCATAGTACAAACTGTAGTACCCCAGTTTGTCAGATAGTCATTTCATCTCAGCGTGTTTACTGTGTCCTTTTTTTGCCTGCCCCATTTTATGGGAAGTTCTATAGTTTAATAAACATCCTGAACCGTGAATCTTGCCTTTTGGTCGTACTGCTTTTGGGTCCTCATGATCGCACCCTGACACATATATATACTATACTATGCTTAGTATGCTATACATATGTACTATGAAGTGCTATGACTACATACAATGCAATTATTGTGCTGTCTATATGCCATGCTATAAGTCTGTTTCAAATGCTATCGAAGTCTAAGAAGTGCTATCTAAGGGGGTAGGGTAAGTGCTATGGGCTGTTGTTGTTGTTGTTGTTGTTGTTGTGAAATTACCTCTTCAATATCTAATAAGATCTCATAGAAAGGCAACTGCAGCCGACAGAGCTATGCACAGCAGCACAACTGCAGTTCGCCTCGGTTCATATTGTGTGTGTCCTTATTCTTATTCTGTGTTAGGCTAGTACTTTTTCACTTGTAGCAAATGGTAGCCTACTGATGTTAAGCCTATATGTTAAGCCTATAGTTACTCATTAAATGCCTAGTTGCTGTTAATGATATTTGGCCTGGTGTCCTATTTTCTAGACATCCTCATGGGGCTTATACATGCAGTCCCTTTCACCTGGAAAAACTATAGTATTTCTGTTCCCAAAAACGCATATATACTGCAAAGATTCAACTGCTTTGACTTCAGTATAGTTATGAAATGTTTCAATAACATTGTTATCAACCGGTCCACACGGCCATAGACAGCTACGTCTATAGCCTACTCTATTCTACAGTACATTTTTTTGAGAACTCCTGGCTTTGTGTGTTTCCCCAGTGACGTCATGTGGCAGCCAAGTTTATGGACTTTTTATTATGTTTGCTTTAAACATGCCCCCCCCCCCCGTGACATCATATGTATGGGTGCCTTTGGGGGCACGCATTGCGTGCCCCCAAAGGCACGCTGGACGAGGCACGCTACCTCCGCAAGTTAGATATTATCGGCATAATAATGAAATAGTGAATTGCATTTTTATAGCGCTTTTCCAAGTGCTCAAAGCGCTTTACAATGGTTCATTCATTCATACATTGGGAGGTGAAGCGGCGAACAGTCGACGCCAGCGTCCTCACTTCCCATAGATGTTTGTCCGTATGTGAGGATTGGACCAAGTTGCATTGGCAGCCATAGAACATTCTTACCCCGGGCTAAAACCGGATGTGACATTTGTGGGTGTTCCTGTCTAGCGTGGTGTCAGTCTATAGGACATAGATACATGTGCAACATCTTTGTCTTTCACATCAAACTTCTTTATTATTATTTTTTAAACTACATTTTATCCTACGATTTTGTAACCAATTTTTTCACCCAGTGTCAATTATCTAATGTAATCAGGGGCTCTACACTCCATCTGACAACCTGGGGAGACCTCATGCTTCCTTCAATGCATGAGGAGTCCAAGCCGCTTCTTTTCACCTGACAGGGGGAGTTCCTTTATTGTTTTTCTTTATTATTGCATGCTTCAATAGCGAGGCGCACTGTGGCAGTATAACCCTGTAACACCCAGCGTTGCAATAATTATTATTTTTAATTAATTAATTAATTCAAAAATGTGATGTTCTTTTTTCACCTAAACGTCATTCATTGCAATGCCATTGCACTGCCATTGGTCATGATATTTGCATATAAATACCCCCCACAGAGGCTCAAATTCACACAAATCTAAATGATAAAAATCTCTGAACTCTGTGCAATTTTTAACAATTTTGAACACTAGCCCTTACCCGTTGTGAGATATTTGCCCCCCTCTTGTGGCCGTGGGGGGGTACTGCGCCCGGTGCGTTTTTAATTCAGTAATAAATCTTGCATCCTTTGGTATTCTTCTCCTGATAAACTACACGGTTTGCACACATCTCACCATGCACAACGGCGACAGGTAGCCTGTCCACACATGGACCGCTACTTTGCATTCATATTCATGTCATATTGACAGTACAATACCCATTTTTTAATCCACTAATAAATTCATTATAAATCATTAATGTGTCAAATCGGAAAAAGGGCTCCATTAAGACCTCCATATAATTATGGTCCATGCCTGTGTGAAAAGTGGGAGTGATTGGGCCAGCCAATGTTGAGATAAAGCGCTGTCAGGGACATTCAGACATTCAGACATTCAGACATTCGCTGAATTTTAGTATGATATGACCTTTGACCTTTGACCTATAATCCTGATAAAAGTAAGTAAAACTAGAACTGCACTCTGCCGAGTGCATACTTGCTTGTTGCACACTAGTAGGCCATAAATGGCCTACTAGTGCGCAAGCAGAGCGCGCAAGTACTTTCGACCGCTGGAAACTATCACATCTCAGTATCTCTGTGAAGGACATTACGTGTAACTATTTGCTACCTAACTACTTTTTTACAGAAAAATGAATCATTGATATGTGATGAAAAAAAAGGTATATAAACTGAATTAAAATATATTATACAGTATAATTATTGTATTACTTATTGTAAATTGTCAATTGTTTTAAATGTATTTCATTTTGTACTATAGTGATATTAATACTAAATCATGATCAGAGTAATATGTGTCTCTAACTTCAATTTCTGTAATAATACTTTCAAATTTGTTGAAATATACATGATCTAAAATACTTCAGAAATCTGTAGTTGGATTTGTATCTCAGTGATGACGTAAGAGAAATGGTCATCTGTGTAATCTGGTCCCACCAGATACCACATTACGTCATCGTTGAGAGCTGGGACCAGAGTACACGGTGTGTATATGTATGACTAGCTCTCAGTGATGACGTAAGAGATATGGTCATCTGTGTAGTCTGGTCCCAGCAGACCAGGCACAGATTTACAAATTACAAATCACATTACAACTACATACAGAGCATGTAGTTGTAATTTGATTAGCAGTATACTGTGGTTACTTGGTTCCAAAAAGTGAAGCCAAGTTTTTTTCAACCGTAAGTCTGTGCCTGGTTTGCTGGGACCAGTTACAACATTACGTCATCATTGAGAACTGGGACCAGAGTACATGGTGTGTATATGTATGACTAGCTCTCAGTGATGACGTAAGAGATATGGTCATCTGTGTAGTCTGGTCCCAGCAGACCAGGCACAGATTTACAAATTACAAATCACATTACAACTACATACAGAGTATGTAGTTGTAATTGGATTAGCAGTATACTGTGGTTACTTGGTTCCAAAAAGTGAAGCCAAGTTTTTTTCAACCGTAAGTCTGTGCCTAGTTTGCTGGGACCAGTTACAACATTACGTCATCCTTTAGAGAGTACATGGTGTGTGTATGACATAATGTTGTAACTTGTAACTGTTACAAGTTACAACATTACGTCATATACACACCATGTACTCTCTCAAGGATGACGTAATGTTGTAACTGGTCCCAGCAAACCAGGCACAGACTTACGGTTGAAGAAAACTTGGCTTCACTTCGAAGAGACCAAGCGAAATGATTACTTGCGCGCTCTGCTTGCGCAAGTAATAACTGTAATATATGTTTTTTTGTGATATTATTATTATTTTAATAATAATTATAAATGTGCATACAATTTGCAAAAACTTTTTATTTAATTTTTTTTTTACATAATTTCCTCTGATAAGTCATAGTAGTAAAAAGTAGTAGCAAGGCTGAAATCTCTTTTTTGCAAGTAGAAATGAATCCGGGTCATGGTGTTACAGGGTTAAGAGAGCAGAGTATGATGTATGTGATGATGTCACTTCCATCAGAGGGGAGAGTTTTAGTACTCTGCATGTGCGGAGAATCAAGCATTTGCTTTGTGTCTTTTCCAGAGTAATCACAGAATTGAACCAATAAACTTGCCAAAGAAGGGAGCAGTGTTTCTCAAAGGGTCAGCCTAGCATTTCATCCGGACGGAGTACACCATACGAGGGTGGAAGGGGTGGCCATGTCTGGGAATGAGCCTCTTGACAGGGAACACCCGCACTACATGTCCTGTGATGAGGCTGGTGGGGAGGAGCCTCTGGAGAAAGGGAGGATCCCGAGGTACAATTGCATCTACGAGAATGTTGAGGAAGACGAGGATGACGACGATGAGGACTCGCCACCAGAGCGGCAGATTGTTGTGGGCATCTGTGCCATGTCCAAGAAGTCCAACTCCAAGCCCATGAAAGAAATCATTGACCGTCTCTGTCTGTTCAAGTACATCACTGTCATAACCCTTGAAGAGGATGTCATCCTCAACAAGCCTGTCAACAACTGGCCTCTCTGCGACTGCCTGATATCCTTCCACTCCAAAGGTTTCCCGTTGGACAAAGCAGTGGCGTATGCAAAACTCAGGAATCCGCTCGTCATCAATGACCTGGACCTCCAGTATCATATCCAAGATAGGAGAGAGGTGTACAGAATCCTGAAGGCAGAGGGGATCCAGCTAACTCGTTACGCTGTTCTTAACAGGGACCCAGACAGACCACAGGAGTGTGACCTGGTGGAAGGAGAGGATCACGTTGAGGTGAACGGGGAGGTGTTCCAGAAGCCATTTGTAGAGAAGCCGGTGAACGCAGAAGACCACAACGTTTACATCTACTACCCAACCTCTGCCGGAGGGGGCAGTCAGAGACTCTTCCGAAAGATCGGCAGCCGAAGCAGTGTTTACTCCACTGAGAGCAGCGTGAGGAAAACAGGATCATACATTTACGAGGAGTTCATGCCTACCGATGGTATTGATGTCAAGGTCTACACAGTGGGCCCTGACTATGCCCACGCAGAAGCGAGGAAGTCGCCAGCCCTCGACGGCAAGGTGGAGCGGGACAGCGAGGGCAAAGAGGTGCGGTATCCTGTCATTCTGAACGCGAGAGAGAAGCTCATCGCTTGGAAAGTCTGCCGGGCGTTCAAGCAAACGGTCTGTGGTTTTGACTTGCTCCGTGCCAACGGTCAGTCGTACGTCTGTGACGTCAACGGCTTCAGCTTTGTCAAGAACTCCAAGATGTACTACGATGACTGTGCAAAGATAGTGGGGAACATGATCATGAGAGAACTGGCTCCACAGTTCCAGATCCCCTGGTCCATACCCCTGGAGGCCGAGGACATTCCAATCGTCCCTACCACCTCTGGAACCATGATGGAACTGCGGTGTGTAATCGCCGTCATTCGACACGGAGACCGAACTCCAAAGCAGAAAATGAAGATGGAGGTTCGTCACCAAATGTTCTTTGACCTCTTTGAGAAATGCGACCGATACAAACGCGGGAAGCTGAAGTTGAAGAAGCCAAAGCAGCTGCAGGAAGTGCTCGACATTGCTCGGCAGCTCCTCGTGGAACTCGGACAGAACACGGATTCCGAAATAGAGGAGTCCAAAGCAAAGCTTGAACAACTGAAAACGGTGCTTGAAATGTATGGCCAGTTTTCCGGCATCAATCGTAAAGTTCAGCTGACCTACCTTCCACACGGGTGCCCTAAAGCCTCAAGTGAAGAAGACGTGAAGCGGAATGACCCGTCTCTGTTGCTCGCCCTGAAGTGGGGCGGCGAGCTCACCCCAGCAGGCAGGGAACAGGCTGAGGAGTTGGGGAGGGCATTCCGTGGCATGTACCCTGGAGGGCAGGGTGACGATGCTGGATTTCCTGGATGTGGTCTTCTGCGATTGCACAGCACGTACCGCCACGACCTGAAGATCTACGCCTCTGATGAGGGCAGGGTGCAGATGACCGCTGCTGCCTTCGCCAAGGGTCTGCTGGCACTGGAAGGGGAGCTGACGCCTATCCTGGTGCAGATGGTGAAGAGTGCCAACATGAACGGACTGCTGGACAGCGACTCGGACAGCAGTTGCCAGCAGAGGGTCAAAGAGCGACTGCACGATATTCTGCAGAAAGACAGGGACTTCACCACGGAGGACTACGAGAAGCTCGTTCCCACCAGTGGCACATCTCTGGTCACGTCCATGCAGATGATCAAGAACCCAGTGAGGACGTGTGAAAAGGTGTACTCGCTCATCCAGAACCTCACTGTGCAGATCCGTCAGATGATGGACGACCCCAAGTTCGCCGACGTCCAGCTATACCACAATGAGACCCTCGAGCTCATGTTACGGCGCTGGGCCAAACTCGAGAAGGATTTCAAGATAAAAAACGGACGCTACAACATCAGCAAGATTTCCGACATCTATGACTGCATTAAGTACGACGTACAACACAACAGCTCCCTCAAGCTGGACAACATGGAACTATACCGCCTCTCCAAGGCGCTGGCTGATATTGTTCTACCGCAGGAATATGGTATCACTAAGGCTGAGAAGCTGGACATTGCCAAGGGCTACTGCATCCCCCTCATCCGCAAGATACGCTCCGACCTCCAGAGAACGCAAGACGACGACACCGTCAACAAACTGCATCCTCTGTATTCCCGCGGCGTGACGTCGCCCGAGCGCCACGTGAGAACCAGGTTATATTTCACCAGTGAGAGCCACGTGCACTCCCTGCTTTCCATCCTGTGCTACGGAGCGCTCTGTGACGACGCCAAGGATGACCAATGGAAAAGGGCCATGGAATACCTCAAGGTTGTCAGCGAGCTCAACTACATGACGCAGATCGTGATCATGCTCTACGAGGACCCCAACAAGGACCCCACGTCCGAGGAGAGGTTCCACGTGGAGCTGCACTTCAGTCCCGGGGCCAAGGGCTGTGAGGAGGACAAAAACCTGCCCTCTGGGTTTGGCTATAGGCCTGCGTCTCGGGGGAACGAGGGATGTTCACAAAACAACAGCGACGAGGAGTCCACTAAGCGCGACAAGCCGGACCGGGCTCTCAGGATGTTCAAGCGACTTGTGTCAAACCCAATCTACTATATAAACAGGAAGCTCACCCGCTCCAAGAAGATAGGCTCCGTGGACATCCTGGCGGAGAACAGTGCCCATAAGCAGAGACCCACGAAACTCAAGCTTACTACTGGATTGGCTCCTCAATCGGCGTCAGATCTGCCAGGTTTCGAGTTGTACTCAATGGTGACCCTGCACAACTCCCTCTCGCTGAAGCAAGTGGATGACTTCCTCGTGTCTATCGCCAAATCCCACGATTCCATCTCGAGTCTCTTGCCGTCGTCCGCGGCTGGGAAGAAAGCGCCTCTCAACACGTACACTCCCGCTAAAGTCTTGCCCTGTCGTTTCGCGCAGGGAATGAAGCTACTTGAAATGGCTGGAAAGAAGAGCGGCGCAACTCCCAAAGCTCCTACTCAGAGCTCCCTGGAGCCCAATGAACTGTGTAAGCCCATCTTCCAGCTAGCGGAGGATCTAAAAGATGGCCCTGGAGGAACCCCAGCTCCCCACCAAGCCAGTGTGAACAATAAACTGGTCATCTCCATCCCTGATTTAGAACTGGTGACGGGAAGTCACCAAGCGCAGCAGGAACCCATGTCTGAAGACACCATTTAGTTGAATGGAATTTAAGATGCTTGTATTGCCATGCGGACCAGTTTGGTGCAGGCAATACTTTTTGGTATATGCTTTTGTTTGCCCTGGAGAATGAATAGAGAATGTTCATGAAATTCCCCAAAATGATTCCACTGACAATCTGTATGTCTTGTGTGACAAGGAAGTAGAACTTTTCATAGATAGCTTGATTGACGCATTATGCATTATCATCAGCGTTGTGGAAATTAATGTTTTTTTATTAGTGTGTTTGACACATTGGGCTGTATTTTGCGTGTCTGAAGTACCAGGTCTTATTCCCTAACTTGAGTAAACTAAAGACCTGGAGGCGTGATCAATGCCATTTGGCTATTCTGAGTGGCCAAAGAGCATTGATCACGCCTCCAGGTCTTTATTTTAGTCAAGTTAGGGAATAAGACCTGGTACTTAAGACACGCAAAATACAGGCCAATATCTTTTCGATTTTTGCATTCCATGTTGGTGTGTATTTCACACATTTAACAAATTAAATCCTTGATACTTTGTAAACTTGACTTCTGGCTCCTTTTCCCCCTCTTACACCACACTCATTGCCTAAAATAGCTGTTTTACAAGCTCACGCTGCGACGCATTGTGAGCTTGTTAGATCGGCTATTTTTCTGAACAGGGATGCTATAGGGTTCAAGTGGTGTTAAATGTATTGTTATCGAAAGCAAAATAATTCATGGCATTACATTTTTGTTAGTGGTGGGGAGGATGTTGCTATCTAGAGTAGGCCTACCGTGTATATATATGGGTCTGGTGTTAATTGAAATAGTACAGAATATATGAATGATTCATTTTGTTTTCTTTATTATTTCATTGCACGTTCCGTGTGCTCTACTAGCCTTTGTGATGTGGAGATACTCTGTGACCAAAAGAGAATTGAGCACGGATGTACTTGATGAGTCTGGAGCAGGGCTCATAATTCCAGGTTGGGATGGCCATTTTCATAAACTTTATCTTTGCCACGATTATACAAAACGAGTGGCCAATAACACCAGAAACACAGGCCTATAGCCCTAAATGTATACTCCTCTTAAGAACTCATTCTCTGCTAAAGGCGACATTGGACGGCTAATTATTTATGGTCACAGATTGCCCTATAGGACGATATCGAACAACCCCTTAGTTTATATAGGTTTTAATAATGATTTTTTTACCAGCTCTTGGAGTCATCGTTGACGCTTTGCTTCCACCGTTGGTGATGTCATTTATTATTGTCCTCCGTCCAGAATATCTTTAGCGAGATCATTATTAGCAGCGTTTTTTATTGGAATTGAAGCTCAGATTGAGGTGATCATACAAAACATGCACGTTTTAGGAGCTCCATAAAAAAACCATTGCGACCTCACGGGACCGTTTCAGCGCTTGTGATGAAAATTAAATTCTACCACAGGTCGTTTCGAGGAAGCAATCTGATTGGTTGAAACAGCCTTCTAGCCGTGGGTTAAACCAGCACCGTTCACCACCTAATCAAAACAAAGAATTCAGCTGCTCTGTTCTCCCAGAGCGCTAGCAAACTTGGTGGCTAGGCTAGCTAGTTTCTTGTGAAGGTTGTGGTCGTAGTGACTACATCTGTCATTAAAAAATATATATTCTTTCAGCGATTTTAATAGTTTTAAGGGTAACTGTGGTAGAATTGCATCACTTCAGTGATGCTTGCGGAACTCGACTCCGTCTCGTTCGTTCCTGACCGCATCACTGTCGTGGCAATAATCACGTTAACCCACACCCTCTCGTGTAATATTGCTTAAGTATCTAACGAGTGCTCAGGAAATGAAGTTCACCAAATCAGCTGGAATCGGCTTCAAAGTAATATGGCTGTAGATCTTGGCCTTCTGCGACAAACCACTAGATGGGACTGTTGGCGGGGAAAGTTATGTAGCCTCGTGAACAAAACCCTCCCCCTTGAAAAAAAAAAAACATATTTTGTCTGCGAAATGTTTTCAAGAGGAATGGGTCTACCAGGCTATACTGTTAATATGCCATAATGCCCATGACAATGTGCTACTCGTTTTTTACCATAATACTATTTCTCAGTGGTGCAAACTACAAAGTACATGCATGAGTGAAGGTGGAAATATGGTATCACACAGTATGTTACTTGTAAGTGATTCACATTTTATTGTCAGGCCACAAATTTATATTCCTGTGACTATAGATTCACTTGCCTATACTTTCAGATATAGCTTTGAAATAGTTCAGCTACATTTCAGTCACAGCATTAATAGCACCAGTAAGATGCCTGAGGGCGAGAAGTGAGGTCGCGTGCACGCATCCGCCTGGGTCACAGCAGACCTCTGGGCGAGCGCTGGCCATTTGGCATGGGGGGGGTAAGATCTTAATTCTCGGGCCTGTTAAGAACTCTACGTTCGCCGGCTGCCGGGCGGCGGGCGCAGCTGCACTACTAACTTTGGGGCAGGCCCGTCTTAGAGTTTAAATGGACAAGGTATTAGTCAAAGGGGAGACATCGAATAGCAAGGATGGATGGGGAAGGATCAACATATGGAATGTTTGAGGTTTGAGGTCAGATGTAGAGTTTTGCTGCCCAATATTGATGACATCAGGGATCTCCATATATGGGCTTAATATTGATGACATCAGGGATGGGCTTAATATTGATGACATCAGGGAGCTCCATCCCAGATGATGTCTATTTTGAGCTATATGAGCTATTTTGAGTGAAGAAATAATTCTCTCAATACTTTAACACAGTTGTAGGTTTGAGTGGAATTTGTCCATCACACCAAAATGTGCGAATTCTCCATTTAAATCCACTCTAGTCCTTTACATTGTATGCCTCAATAATGTTCGGGCCATAAAAGCCTATAGTGTATGTGCCCCTATATAGGTACTTAAACATAAACAATAAACAAAACTTACAAAAGTGTTGTTTTCGTCGACTAAAACTAAGACGAAAAATGTTCGCCGACTACCTTTTTCCACAGACGAAAACTAAATGGAAAGTACATGAAAACTAAGCTATGGTGACTAAAACTAAGACTAAATATACTGACGATTTCGTCAACAAATAAAAACTAGATTACAATGTTAGTAAGGGACTAGTGGACAAGAGATCCACTATAAGTCATTTTACATTTGGTTGCATGCTGAAAATAGCTGATCTACAAGCTCCCAACGCGTCGCAATTGTGAGCTTGTAGATCAGCTAAAGTGTAAAATCCGTCATTACGACGGCATCACAGCCCGCCAAAATGCATTTTAGTCGACTAAATCAACTAGATTTAGTCGACTAATCTTATGATATTTAGTCGAGTACAATTAGACTGGCAGTAAAACATTCCAGGTGACTAAAATGTGACTAAAACTAAATGAAAACTATTCAAGAGACTATGACTAAAATTCAAATCAAAAGTTGCTGCCAAAAACAACACTGATATGAACATGAAAACACTTTCACCATGTCAGTCCACCACCACTCTTCTTACCATGGACTCATGTACAGAATACACACTGGAAAAGATCTACTTATTGTCTCAATATCAAATCAATGTCTGTTGTGTTTAATATAAAGGATTGGAACATAATTGGAACATACATATTCTATCAAACATCAAATGTTTGAAGGACAAGATGTTTTCCGAAACTGAATATATTGTAGCATTCTCAGAGATGTTAGTTATTTCAGATGGCTGTAATTAATACATCAAATGGGAGTTTTTTTTTCTCCTCTGTTGAAACAAGTTAGGTTATCTGGGAGGTTTTTCCTCTATATGTTGAAAGACGTTAAGAGTTATCTGAGGACAACCTTAAGCGATGATAGATTAACTAATTCTAAAGGCTATGTAACTGTTCAAATCTCTCAGTGAATTTGTAAATCCATTTGAGTTCATCCTAAGGTAAATAGGCTACCCTATTATAACCCATTTTGGGGGCGGGAACCCATTGGTGTTTTAAACATTATGTTATAATTTAGCTATTGAAAAGTAGCAGATCTACAAGCTCATCATAGCGCGCCACTAGCTTCTGCTATTTTTGAAAAATCGTGAAAATATTTATTTAGAATAATTTAGAAGATTTCTCTTTTAATTTCGAGGTCAGGCCAAAATGGGTTTTAAGTCACATGACATAACATGCCGTAGGTTATGTTCACGTTTATCCTATTTAGACCTGAGGCCGATTCTAAAAGAAATGCCTCCTAAAGCTAAAACATATATAACCTAGCTGTTCTGAAAACCTTCAAGTTCTTATTAAAATGTTTCATTAAATAATATTTCTCCATGTATATTTAACAACTAATGAGACACAGAGGTAGCTCAAAGATTGGAAGGGAAATCTAAATGTTGCTTGTCAAGAAAGGTTTAATTTGTGTCAACAGGCATTACTTCAACTGAATTGAGAAAGAAATGTGTAAAATCCAACATATTTGTCCTTATTCGCTTTCTGACCCTTACGCTGTCCATGGTGCTGAATGATAACCTAGTAAGCTAGAGTCAGACAGAATATTATTGATAAATGGTAAATGGTAAATGGTGCATTTATATAGCGCCTTTATCCAAGGCGCTTTACATAGATTGTGCATTACATTCACCCATTCACACACCGATGGCAGCGGAAACCATGCAAGGCACCAACTAGCACATCGGGAGCAATTAGGGGTTCAGTGTCTTGCTCAAGGACACTTCGACAGTAACTCTGGGGGAGCCCGGGTTCGAACTGGCAACCTTGCGGTTCCCATCCAGGCACTCTACCCCTGAGCCACCGCCGCCCCACACACATGTGACATACCAAACTAATCAAACTTACCATGAACAACTGCACTTGAAAACTTAGTTTAAGCCGCTTCAGACATACATAATGCACACTGTGTGTTTTTAATTGAGACATTATAAAGCGAGTATATATTTGTATTGTTCGTATACTGTTGTGTCTTGTACAATTCCAGTTGAAGATGCAGTGATTTAACTAACTAACACGATGACCCATAGTAAATCTGGGACCCATTTGAATGACCACCACCTGGCTGTGGGACAAACTGCATCACTGAGATGCAGTTTGTCATGTAACTCTGCTGTGCCTTTTCTATCAATAGTCTATGTTGGAAAGGAGGAAATGTTTCCTGGCCAGGTATAACCTTGCCACACCTAGGCTAAATTAGGCATTAGCAAGGAGGAAGCCAACATTCTTACTCTTAAAAGCTAGCTAGATATTTTATTGTATATGGTGTACTGTACACTTGTCTCGTTCACGGATAGGGTTCCAGACTTTTACATCTTTTTGTGTTGTGTTTTCGTGTTGAAATGGCGACACTGTTCTATAGTTTGGGACCCCGGGGACCAACGAGGAGTACAGTATGTCTGTCTGGTACTCATTTAACTTGAAGAAGGTAATAGTTATCCATTTGTTAATGGTGGACTGGCAGTCGGTTACAGAAGAGAGGGTCTAGACTAATCAGTGTACAAAGGTGAAGTTACTTTAAAAGCCAGTGCCAGTGCTACCCTAACTCTGTTGCACTGACAATCCCGTCTCGCTGCGATAGTACACATGACATTGTGTCTACTGGACAGTGTACACAGCATCTTAGGGACTTTCATCCAGTTTAAATATCACTCAAGCACTTGAAAGGTGAGTACATTTTACTCGATATTCTCAATACCCATACTGTAATTAATTTGTATTGTAATTCATCCACATGATTCACCGCTGGCTGGTTTTTATGGTCAAATGTAATGATGGTGTATACAATGCAATACACAGCCTCCACAATAAAGTCTGAAGATGAAGTTTGACAACATTCTCGAAGAGATCGATGGCTTTGGACGTTTTCAGTTCCTGCTCATTGCACTGCAGGTCATCCCTCGGGTGGTTCTGCCCTGTCACTTCCTGCTGAACAACTTCATCGCAGCAGTGCCATCTCACCACTGTGACACCCGCGGTGTCCTGGGTGACGATGGCGGACACTTCGGGAATCTAAGTCGGGAGCAGAGGATGACTATTGGCATTCCCCTGCGGGAAGACGGGAGTCCGGACTCCTGCGAGATGTTCCCAGAGCCACAGTTGCATCTCCTGTCCCATGCTTTGGATGGCACCAATGCATCCGTGCAGGTCCCTTGTCAGAGTGGATGGCTTTATGATAACACAACCTTCAAATCTACTCTTGCCACTGAGGTAAAATATGAGTTACTTACAATTTGCAATAATAAGCATAGCCGTGTCAAATCAATGCCATCATCTGATTCTTATAACATTGTGTTCGGAAATGATCCTCCACCAATCAATGATGCGACTTGAGTTTGCGTTTGAATAAACGTTTCTATAGTCTTAAAGAAACGCCTTCTATGCTTTGAAATAGTTCACTGTAAGTTTATTTTACAATATGGACAGCTTCGTTATTATTGTCCACTCCACCCCTTTTGCAACCAGATCTGTGTCTGTCTGTCAGTGTGTCTGTCCTGGGCATAACTGTGTCTGTCTGTCAGTGTGTCTGTCCTGGGCATAACTGTGTCTGTCTGTCAGTGTGTCTGTCCTGGACATAACTCGAGGACTGTCACTGTCTGCGACCGCCGCGCGTCAAAACAGCCGCATAGTTCATTATTTTCAATGAACCTATCGCACACCGGCTCCGTCCGCCGTGTCGCGCCGCTTCGCGCCGATAGAACCAGTTCTATTTTCCAGGCGGCACCGCGCGGCAACGCGTCGCGCCGCGTCGGACGGAGCCGGTGTGTGTTGGGCTTGACTACAATTATCTTGCCATGTGTGTCGGGGGATGTGCAGTGCCTGTTTTGGTTGTGTGAGGATAAACCAGCCGTGCGTGAAGTTCTTGACAATGTGGACAGAGTAGTAGTAGGCCTGAGTGAATTATCTGTGTGTTGCTTTTCTTTTCAAGTGGGACCTCGTGTGTGACCGAAAAGGCATGGCCGAAGCCACAGGCACAATTTTCTTCTTTGGAGTGATGATTGGAGCAATAGCTTTCGGCTTCATCTGTGATAGGTATACATATCTCTTACAAATTCTGTCAAACAATTGGCGTGGTGAACAGTAACTATTAAGTACATTTACTGTACTGGGGACTTTTTTTTAAATGTATTTCCACACAACAGTTCTAAGTTATATCAATGACATATAGTTCAATGTTGAAGATTTGTGGTATTCCCCTTTAAAGATGGAGTGCCGTGATTTCTTTCCACACTTAAACATGATCACCAGGTGTTATATAAGGAGGTATAATTTTTTCAAAAAAGTGTACAGTATTTGTTAAAATGATGGTTTTATGTGGACACACCCGCCAGTTCATTAGGTATGCGTGAGTTTAACTTTAGCACCACCCACCTAATCCAGTCCCTCCGCCTCCTCCTTTAAGACCACCCACTTGTCCTAGCCCCTCCCCCTCCTTATAAAAGGATGGCTCTGCCCTTTTGTTTACAAAATGACAAATTGGTGTCTGTAATGTAACAAACTCATGTTTTTGTGAATGTCAGAAGTGAACACTTCCCATGTTTCTGAGATATCGGATAAGCGCCATTATGCACTTATACTGCCACCATCCATGTATACAGGCCTATAATCCACACATCCATACCATATCAGATCTGTTTTTTTTCTGATTTTTTTCGTCATTTTCTTATTTCCTCCAATTATATTGACCCTATTGTCACAATCTCATCATCCAATTAAATCATAGTTTATAAAATAATTCTAGATTATAAAAGAAACAACCTGAACAGCAAGAGCAACTAGAGGCTATAAGGCTGGTTTGTTGTGGTTTCCTTGATTAATCCTGAGGACCCGACGTGAACTTTTACTTGCTTCCAATCTAACGAAAAACAGTCTGCTCTGCTGTTAACTGGTAATGTGTGCCTGTGTGCCGGTAATGGGTGAAATGACACATAGTTAGGCACAGGTGGGCTCCACCGTTCAGTTCACACGTGTGTATGTGGCAGGCAGCTTCGCCCACAGAGGTTGTCGTATTTAAAAAAATATATATATAGAGGGGGAGGTGTGTGTGTGTGCGTGTGCAATAGTAATACGTCACACACTATCAGTGTTTATATCATTGGCCCGTTTGACTGTCAAGGGTTCATCCTCCAGGAAGAAACCCTAAATGCAAAGTTATTACACCATTGGACATTAAAATGACTCCAGGGTGTCTAATGAAGTATACTGTCCCCTCATAGACACATGGAAAACTGGAAAAATACAAAAGTCGTGGCACTCCATCTTTAAGATAACATTTATAAGCATTTCATGAACCTTTGCCGTCTCTAATTCGTCACACTCTTTTACAGGTTTGGGAGGAAGAGCTGTCTTTTGGTGGCTTACCTTATGGTCATCGTATTTGGCTTCTGCAGTGCTTTCGCAAACTCATACATCCTGTTTGCGGTTATGCGATTCTTCACTGGATTTGGAAATTCAGGAATGGCCATAATCTCCGTTGTTCTCTGTAAGTATAGTAGCAACACCATCAAACATGTTATGATGTATTCAGAAGTGTTTGATATAAAGTGATAAGACCATCTTGGTCTTCACAAATTCTGGCACCCTATTGTTACACAGGAAGTCATAGTCAGAGATTTTTTCCCCAAAAAAATATTCATTGTTACTATAATTTCATTTAGATTTGATAGGCTATATTTCTGTTTTCATTGGTGCAAACTGCAAATATATCGGCGTCCCAAAGTGACACAGAAAAAAGCAAATAATAGATGCCATAAAAAACAATAAGAATATAGGCCTATATTCAAATATTTGTGCCGCATTTTCACGATTTTTCAAAAATAGCAGACCTACAAGCTCGTAGCGCGCCACTCGGTGGTGCGCTATGAGCTTGTAGATCTGCTATTTTTCAATAGCTAAAGTATTATAACATAATGCTTATAGTTAAAACACCAAAAGGGGTTCCCGCCCAGAATGGGTTTTTAAAGGGAGGTTACATGACTTGGTATAATTATTGTCTTAGTCAAATACTCCTCAAATCCTATGAGGTGGTGACAGTGTTGTCTGTTGGCAATACATGTTAGTCGATTATTTTCATTGGGTTCAGTCAGGTCAAAGAATGTAACTATTGTAGCTAGTATAGGCCTATAAGTATAGGCCTATAAGTCACCAGTCCAGCACTGCTAAATATGTTAAAAAAATAATAATCAAACAAAAGGATGCAGTGTCACTGCATTCTTTTATTTATTTATATATTTTAATTGAATTTCCCAAAGAAAATATAAAGAAAATAAGTGAAAAAATCACCCCCTCATGCATTAGGACAATATCAGTCAGCAGAACCACGGTTTCAATGAATAAAATAAAAGGGAGTTTTAAGATACAATTTTGTTTCATATAGGAAGGGGGCATGCATGTCACACAAAAGCCTGCGTAGATGTTACAATGATCTTAAAGATGGAGTGGCACATTTTTTTTTATTTTTCCAGTTTTTCATGTGTCTATGAGGTGACAGTACTTCATTAGACACCCTGGAGTCGTTTGTATGTGCACTGGTGTATTCACTTTGTATTTAGGGTTTCTTCCTGGAGGCTGAACCCTTGACAGTCAAACGGGCCAATGAAATAAACAGTAATATAGTGACATCACACTATCAGCCCCTGCCCTAACCCCTCCCCTTTTATCATACGACTACAGTTGTGGGTGCGGTTTCGGTTCAGGTGGATCACCCTTAGAGTATCTATGAATAGAGATGGCATCCGAGTTCTCCTCCCATCCACTTGCATTAAGTTGCTCAAAAGCGCATGAGGCGATTTCACTCCTCCTTCCGTGTAGGAACAGAGTGCATTCTGGGATGGATTTGCCCCAAACACATGAACGCACTGCCGTTGAACGTGCACGAACGCGCACGAACGTGCTGCCGTCGTGAACGTGCACAGTGCATAGTCAACGGACCAGCGTTTTCATGTGTTTGGGTCCACGCTGCAATACCAGATTCGGCCACTATGTCCAGTTCGCCTCTGGGTGCCGTCTCTATTCATATATACTCTAAGGGGATCACCACCCATCACCACCCACCAGGCAAACCAGGCATACTTAATGAACTGGTGGGCGTGTCCATATAAAAGCATGCTTTTAATTATTTTTAACAGATACTGTACACTTTTTGGAAAAAGTTCTTCCTCATATTATAATATACCTGATGATCATGTTTTAGGGTGGAAACAAATTGTGGCACTCCATCTTTAAACATGCTTGAAAGTGAAATATCCCTTTAAGTAGCCACGTATATATATACCTAAAGGAAAATGCATACATTTATTATATTATGCTTTAACCTTAACCTCCATCCAGGCATAGAGTGGGTTGACGTTGATCACAGGTCATTCATCGGTGTGATTGGCAGCTTGGGCTGGTCAGTCGGCAACATGCTGTTGGCAGGCTATGCATATCTAGTGAATGACTGGCGGATGCTCATTATCACGGTCACCGCGCCCATGTGTGTTGCTGTTTTGACTTGGTGGTAAGCGCCTTTTGTATTTCCATATTATTTATCCATAATGTTTCTCAAGAGACAAACCTTCATTGGGTATGGAAGCTGCATTTCCACCGCTGAATAATATTTAAAAGGCCTGTGTTATTTATAATTATTCCCTCGCAACTTTGACTTTAAAGGTAGAGTCAGTGATTTCACATAATTCAAATATCACTTATTTTTTTGTTTTGTTGTTATAATCCTCTCTACTATAGAGTGTGCTGACCATATAAGGAGTTCCTCCCTGTCCCCAATTAACCCCTGGGGGTCAAAAAACCTTAGGTTTCGTTTTTGTTCTCTATCCTGATTGGATGAAAGCTTGTGTCCCAAGGCAAAAACGAAACCTAAGGGTTTTTGACTGAAATCACTGACACCCCCTTTAATACTATAATCATACTTATGTGGGGAGTTTTCCTTAAACTTTCGTCTCACCTTCACGAGGAACAAAATTGCAAGAAAAACTAAACTGACATTGCAATGATTGCATTTAAGATTGTCTTCCATATTGGGGTGACTAAAATTTTGGATCAGATTTGATAGCCAAGCTATACAAAATACAGTCATTGGGATGTCATTAGTTTGTCTGTGCAATATGCATACATATCTTTAATAATTTGCAGGTGGATTCCAGAATCTGCAAGATGGCTTTTAGCCAATGGTCAAGTGGACAAGGCACATTTTTACCTGGATAGATGCGCACAAATCAACAAGAGAGAAAGGCTGTCCAGAGATAAATTAGAGGTAAGTTCCAAAACATTTCTCAGTATATCAGTATATCAGTCAGTCATAGGAGGCCTTCGCTATGTTTCACCAGTTTCAATTGAAACTGGCCTCCACCCTCAGGGGGGCCTCCAAGCTCCAACTGAACGTCAGGCGTCAGTCAACCCCCGCCACTCTTGGCCCTCTCTATCTCGCTCACTCACTGCCTTGCTCTCTCCCAACAATGTTAAGTTACACCTACTAGCCCTTACCCGTTGTGAGATATTTTCCCCCCTCTTGTGGCCGTGGGGGGTACTGCGCCCGGGCGCATTGCCCATCATGTGGTGATGTAAAAACAATATTTGTACAGTAAATATGACAGTTGCGTCTGTAAAAAGTAGCCTAGCCGGTTTCTGGGAGCGTGCAGGTTTTTTTTGGCATGGAGAGATGTGTGCTAATAGTGTGGCTCGGTCGGAGATAGACCACGGATAAACGGCTGTAAACGGCTGTTTTTATTCACTAATAAATTCATTATTAATCATTAATGTGTCAAATGGGAAAAAGGGCTTCGTTACGCCCTCCATATAATTATGGTCCATGCCTGTGTGAAAAGTGGGAGTGATTCGTGCAGTTAATGATGAGATAATGCGCTGTCAGTGACATTCAGACATTCAGACAGACAGACATTCAGACATTCGCTGAATTATAGTATGATTTTATGTAAATAGCCGTGGTAAAATGTGCAGCATTGTGAGGTAAAGGGGAGACACTTTAATTTGTGAAGGAACGACAGGATGAGGAGAGGTGGTGTTGTTGCTAATTGTCGAGAGTAATGGCTACGTGTGATATACAATTTGTATCAATACGGCTGTATCAACAAAATAATGGGTATATGGTCATATTTGGTCTTGAAACGGGCCTCCAGATTCCTAAGGACGCCCCTGCAGTCAGTATAGAGTCCGAATCCATGGAGCAGTGCCCTGTAGGCCAGCCAGGCGTATAGCTAGCAGTCTTACTTAGACTTAGTTCCTCCCGTTCCTATTGGAACATTGGGCGACGAGTCCTCTCCATTTATTCCGGTCACTGGCGACCCTTCTTGCTCCGTGTCAGCTGACACCCATCTCACTTAGGTCTTCCTTGGCTGTCTGTCTCCATGTCTTCTTTGGCCTCCCTCTCTTCCTCTTTCCACCTTCTGGCATCCAGTCCATTGCCTCACTTGCCGGTCTCTCTCTTGGCAGTCGGAGTACGTGTCCAGCCATTCTCCTTCTCCTTTCATCGCTAGCAGTGCTACGGTGTAAAACTGTGCTTAATGGTACACCGCAATGATGGCTTCGCCCAGGGCACCCCTAGCATGGCTTTGGCCAGACACATTACATCACGCCTCGAGGAAGCGTGAGTGAATCCATGTTATCAGTCTGGCCAAAGCCAGGCGAAGGGCACCCCTCCTTGGATTTGTCTCTATACAGTATCAACAAGAGTTTGATTCTTCTTATAGGGAGAAGGCTATATCATCTTCCAGGCTATAAATACTATAACACACTTGCGGCTGGTCAGGTGTACATTATGTAATACTGTAAGTATTTTATAGTGTTTGACATTGCCAGTGTTTAAATATTGAAACTGCTTACAGTACTTAGCTCATTGCAGCTATACCCCTATATCTCCCATTATAAAATGGGCTGGTCAAATCACACAATCTGATTCGTTGATAGATATGTTATAATAACCGTATACCATAGATACTCTCTAACTACACACAATATAGCCTTATAGGATGCAGGCTATAGTTTGATGGTTCGTGGATCGTGTTTAATGTTTATTCTATTTTGTAATGCATATATTATTGTCTTGGACCTGAGGAAGACTAGACCGTCACTCAGGTCTCCGTTTTTAAGAAACAATAAACAGGGACAAATAAACAGGGACAGAGTGGCATTCCGACCATAGACTGTAAAAAATAGATTCCGACGCACCACCATTCCGACTATGTGTTCATTTCAAAGTCTACTAGTCGTCAGGAGCTTTCATGCAGTGTAGGGGATAACAACAAACTTTGTTGGTCTGGGACTACTTTGTTGTTGTTTTGTTTTTTTAATCCTGTAATGTATTTTGTTGGTAAAAACTATTATAATTACAATGTAGTATATAGTATACTGTAGTTAAACTTGTTTTTTTTTAATCAATTAAGTTTCACTAATGCATTGGATTAGTCAGTCCCAATTCTGTAGATCCAGCTACAGGACTAGTTTTAATTGTGTACGTATTCTGCAAAGGTTTACTGTAAAAGCACAGAACTAACTTTTTTTTTTTTTTTTTCAGACCCTTTGCAATACAGAGACCTTTAAAAACTGTGACAGGACGTACACTTACCTTGACCTAATTAAGACCCCAAAGATGAGATCATTGTGTCTGCTGACTGGCATCGTTTGGTGAGTATCGCTTTCTTTTTCCTTTTACCCTTTTTTCTACCCAATTTAGTTGTTATTCCTCCCCACACATATTTGAGTGTTGTCACTGCTGTTGTATTTGTATCCTACTGACTCACCTGTCAGTAAGGAGCCCCCACCGGGGACATAGAGGGCTGTATTTTGCGTGTCTTATAAGTACCAGGTCTTATTACCTAACTTGAGTAAACTAAAGACCTGGAGGCGTGATCAATGCTCTTTTGGCCACTCAGAATAGCCAAATGACATTGTTCCAGGTCTTTAGCTTACTCAAGTTAGGTAATAAGACATGGTACTCAAGACACGCAAAATACAGCCCAGTCTGAGCCTCTGTACTCCTCCCACCCAACACTCCCTGCTGACTACTAGTGCCGTCCCAGCCTGTGTAGGGTATCCCTTTAACAATAATGAATTACTACAAGTTCCAATATAGGTGCAAGTAGCAATACATGGGGGGCAAGTATAGTAAGCATAGCACAGTGTCATGATTTATCAGCATGTGGTCAATTACCTGTAGCTTTATGTTCCTGTATTGGACATTAGCGGTCCCGTTCTACCACTTTGTTAAAATTAAAGAGCTATTTAATAAACAGAAATGTCATTTTGTCAATTTCAGCCGATATGGGAGAGAGTACGTTCATTTGCTTAAATTGCATTGTGTCCCAGTACCAATTTTGTCTGCTCACTTCTTCGTGTCATAAACTGCCAAATTCACTTCTTCGTCGTGTATCAGATAAACACACAGGATACACGGTTTCCTCCTGTATGAGTAGTATACGCTCTCCTGATTGGATGAATGTTTGATCCTGACCTGAAAATGTATTTTCTGTGGAGGCCTACTTAAAGAGCTATAGTGAGACAGGGAGACACTGTTACTGAATGACACAAAGTTTATAGCTTTTATGATTGCTATCAGAATATAGACATATTTAACACTTATTTATAATATGACTGACTTACTGCATCTTTAATTTCGTTATATTGTATCATAATATTCAGTTCAGTTTTTACCTTTCTAACCTTTCTAATAATTTGTATTTGTTCATTTCGTATTGTACATTTCTTCATCTATTTATGCAATTTGTTATTGTATGGCACCCTGTGACTCTTGTTTCAAAAGGAAATACAGTTTTCTGATTAACTGTATCATCAGAAAGCTCCTATCTCCATATTTTTTTTTTCCCCCGTAAATTAACGCCTTACTTGATGACAAAATAGCATCAAAAGTAGCAGATCCACGAGACGGAGACGATATATTATAAATCTGAAATTACACGATGCTTATTCCTCATGGTTTCAATGGATTAACAAAACAACAAAAGCTTTGGCGTTCACAACAGATGCCTTACTTTGCAGGTATGGAGTAGCATCAACATACTACGGAATCAGCCTGAACCTCACTGGACTTGGCCTGAACATCTACCTCACCCACTTCATCTACGCCGCCATTGAAGTGCCTGCCAAACTCACCGTCTATTTCTGCCTCAATATCATTGGACGGAGAAAGTGCCAGGCTGGCACTCTTTTACTATGCGGAACCTGCATTCTTATAAACATCTTAATTCCTAAAGGTTGTATAAAGATTATATTACGTATATGTTATAGTTGTGTTTAACAAAACACTGAGTCAGGTAGTTTTGTGTGTAAGTGTTCTCATTTCATACTGTAAAAAGGGCATCTTTGAAAAACAAAGGAAAGGTCACGCACAATGTCAGACACTTGCCAAAATGTTGCTCTTTATTATTATTTTTATATATTTTTTTATCCCACGATTTTGTAACCCATTTTTCACCCCTGTGTCAATCATCTAATGTGATCCTTGGCTCTACACACCCTCCACCAACCTAATCCCCCATATATGGGGGACATGGGGAGAGCAACGGACTTGAACTCATGCTTCCTTCATGCATGAGTGTCCAAGTTGCTCCTTTACACCTGACAGGGGGGAGTTTCCCTGGTTGGACGTAGCGCGTGGAAGGAACACGTTATTCCAACCAGTTCCTTTCCCCTCCATCAGGCGCCCCGGCTGGCCAGGGGGAGGCAGTTTTAGTGACCAGGATTACTGCATGTTTTTTGTGAGGGTACCTACCCTAGGGGACACGGGGAGAACATGCAAACTTTTCTTTGTTTTTCAAAGATCCCCTTTTTAATGTAGCCTATGCTCTATTGCCCCTACGCACCTGTCACTAGCCTTTTGAGTTTTGAGTCGGCCTTTCGCTAAATAACTCATTTCATACTGTGACAGAGTTGAGGCTGACCAAACCCAAACTATATCCTGGCCTGCAGTATTATTACATTAAATCAGAATGTTTTGATGATGTAATTTGTCATGTTGGTTCATGGTTCTATATGCAGATGTGCGGCTTGTGCGTATCGTTGTGGCCATACTTGGAAAAGGCCTGTCAGAAGCTGCGTTCACAACCGTTTACCTCTACACAACAGAGCTTTACCCTACCGTTGTAAGGTCAGTCAAATGACTGTTGCACGTCAATGACTGACCGAGACTATACATTTGAAAGAAGTCGGATAGGTGCTCGTTGATGCCGGGTTTCCATGGATCAGCACTCATACACTTGTCTGCTCTGAAGTAAATTAGTATAGCAGTTCGGTCAAAACATCACCGAATCGGGTTGATGCGGAGCCTTTGCTCGAAACGTTATTAAATAAATTACTTTGGAACAGACGAGTGTGCAGGTTTATTATTTCTCTTCATAATTTACAACCCAGCACCTCAACCAAGGAATGTGCATATATTAGGGCCTTAAAGGTTTTATGACATTCATTTTCATTTTTTTTTCTTTTTTTTTTTAGGCTTTATGACCTCAATTACACCCAAAAAACCTGAACTTTGAACATTCAGTGGATTTTCTGTGGTCTGAAGTTTCCTTTGGGCTTTGAAAGCCTTTTGAGCTACAATGAAAACAGGCAAAACAGTGAAAACAGTGACATCTGCTGGCAAATCCCATTGACATATATGGGATTTGCAGGATCTTACATCACAAACTGCCGGCAAATCAGAGCCCTGTTTGAGCCAGAAAACCCCAGATCACAGAAAATCTACTGAATGTTAAAAGTTCATGTTTTTTGGGTGCAATTGAGATTAGAAAACCTAAAAAAAATAAGAACAATTCCAAATCTTTTTTTTTAATGTCACAATCCCTTTAAGCAAAGTAGTAGTAAATCCACTAGTCGATCTTGCTGGTACGATTTTGTAGGCCTCAAGATCAGGTAGATTATACTTATAGTCACCAATGTACACAGTTTTTTAATGTACAAATATTTATTTCCATAAAAAGATATATTACACACTAGTCGACTAGTAAACTAGGCAACTAGTCAAATAGTAAAAATGACTAGAAGTGAATGCCGTAGCATACATACATTCTTCCATGGATCGGGCTACATGAGAAAATCCATACTATTATATCATTAACATTATTATTATTATTATCGTTAAATATCAAATGATACAGGCTACTTACTAATTGCTTTCTCCTCTTAAACTATAGGCAAAATGGCGTGGGCTATACCAGTTTCGTTGGTCGTCTAGGTGTCTCAATAGCGCCGTTCATTCTTCTTTTGCACAACGTATGGAAACTGCTTCCAGAGATCATTATCTGCTCGGTGGCCATTACGTGTGGCCTGGTGTCCTTGCTTCTGCCAGAAACACATAATGCACGTCTCCCGGAAACCATCGAGGACATTGAACATCCAATGAAGGTAAACAATTTAATTTCACTGACAAGGCTCTATAGTCTAGTCTCTTTGTGGTAGTAGTGATAATCTATATTATATTATTTATAAGTCATCTGAAAGTTAAGTAATTTGGCAGCCCAATTCCAATAAAATGCGATCACTTCTGCAGAATTCAATTGAAGCCTTGGGTCAAAAACTACTGGGGTACAGTTATCGTCGCTATGGACATTAAGAAACTGTTAGTTGTGGCAAATTCTTCTTCTAAGGTTAAAAATAATAATACAGATCTCGGGATCTATGGGAATGGCATGGTTCCAATGTGTAAGAAGTTGACACATTTCAAAAAGTACAAGGCAGGGGTCTTCGACGTGTTCAGGCTAAGAACCCCTTAGATAAGAGAGATGAACCAGGGTCATATTGGATCAAATTGTGTTTAAACAGTTCATAGATGCAATTGTTCTGCTATTACTCCAATCCTCTTTGTCGAAATAGCAGAAGTGAGCTTGTAGAAGGGGGAAGTAAAAAACAACAAAAACTTAATAAACATATATCAGATTCGGCTACATTTTTATTTTAAACGTCGGTATTGGTGTCGGCCAAGAATTTCCATATCGGTTTCCATACAGAAAAGTGAAGACGCAAAAGTGAGGACGCAAATTGTGATTGGCCGGGAATGAGATGACGTAGATGATGTATGATAAGAGCGCGCCTCACTCAATCTTTATCCTACTACTTTTTTAATATTTGATTATTCTGACCCATACAACTGGCACTGTGCAAAAGAAATGTGGCACTAATTGGTCCAGCGGTTTTTGCAACAGTCTGACACAATGCGTGGCTGGTTAAGACTCACCCGTGACTCCCGACATGTGTTGCCTGTTAAGACACATACATGGCTGGTTAAGACTCACCCGTGACTCCCGACATGTGTTGCCTGTTAAGACACATACATGGCTGGTTAAGACTCACCCGTGACTCCCGACATGTGTTGCCTGTTAAGACACATACATGGCTGGTTAAGACTCACCCGTGGCTCCCCCCCGACATATGTGGCCGGTTAAGACACTGGAAATCTCTGTTGGAACCGTTACCCCCACAACCCGGTTTCGGATAAGTGGTTGAAGATCGATGGACGGATATTAAATTAAGCCTCGGAGTTAAAATTTGTTTTATTGCCAGGTTTTTCATTATGAAAAGACAAAGTCAGACAGAGAGAACAACATTACACAGAGAACCGATTCCCTGTCCCACAAGGTGTTCATCTTACAATTTATTTATTTATGCTCAATTATATCAGTTGAGCCATATCTCCTTATACAGCACTCCAAAAACATCCAAACCAGCTGTTGTTTCTGAAATATTAATCATGAAACTGTGGAATAATTACAGTAGTACACTACTGCTGTGATATTTGTCACTGCTTTTGCTGATGTACGGATTACCACAGCACAACATGCTACTGCAGATGTTTTTCATATAGGCTATAACTGACTAAACAAAACTGAGAAATGCAGAATGCATATTTAATTAGCCATCATCCAAAAATAATTAACATTGTGTTAATGTTAATTGTGTCTAATCATGTTAATTAGGGATTGAGATGAGAAATCGAATCGAATGTGGTTATCGGGTTCCACAAGGAAGCGAGTAGCTCCAATGGCTCCATTTATAATGACAGGAATTATGATACTTCATAATTGCTGGGAACTCATAGAAATGTGTTTTGTAAAGATCAGTGTAATAACGTATAATGACTGTATACAGTATAATGCATTATTATAGTGCGATTACAACTACAAGTGGTCATTAATGCTCATGATAAAATACAATTTCTTTCTACTCTGTCTGTCTCATATATGGACAGTTGGACACTTCAGGAATCTGTCTACCAGTGACATCATCATTAAGCAGGGTTTTATTTTGAGTTTAATGGCTTTCATTATAGAATGCCAACTTTCCAGAAATAGAAAGCCCACAGTTTCTATTAGCTTGGACAAAGATTGGACCATATTATGAGCATTAGTGAAGACCAATAATATATGAAGATATAGTTCTAAATGAGTGAAGTCGTCCTTTAAGTAAAGTGCAAAGTTTCACGCCTGTTCACAGACACACAGATGGACGGAAGGATGGATGGATAGGGTGAATAGAATCTTATGATTTACCCGGTTTAACTATAGGAAATCTTTGGGAAATCCAGTGCTTGATATTGGTGAGACATGACAATAAACAGGACACATTGGATTTTGGTGGGATCCGTATAACAGTGGAAATTAATGCACGGGTACAAATATTTTTTTTTACCAAAGAGAAGCACATAGATTGAGTACAATAAAAAGCCTGAAAGGGATCCCTGCGGAACACCAGACGGGATGCTGCTAGAAGCGTTACTGCACCAAAATGTCCACCAGTGTCCAGCAATTGTGAAGTACTGCATTATAATACTATAAAATATATATTTCATTTGACAATACTTCACAAGTATACTTATAAAAGTCTTCATAATGTGTTGTAAAAAATTACAAGCAATTAAAATAAAATATATAGCGGTATATACTTTTACAGATTTATAAGCAGATTATAAGTAGGTTTCTAACAAATTATAGACATGGAATGCATAAGCATGTGTTACCGTGGCATTACTACTGGTAGTGTGCGTACGAAGTCTGGTCCAGCGGGTTGCAAAATTGCACACACACACACACACACACACACACAGAGAGGGTCGCTCTTATAGATGGCTCGCCTCCTGCAGAGCCGCGGTAAGGGAGCTGCAAAAGTTTGTATAATTTCATGCTCTGTTGAATCATTATGTGTAGTGTGTGTAGCTTTTTACCACTGGCCGTTATCAGAGAGTTATCAGCATCACTAAACATATTTGTAGATGCCATTGAGAACAGTTACTGCTTCAGCTCAATTATTGTTTCTCGGAACAAACTTCAGTTGGATTGGCTCAACTGGCTTGAACAAACTGTTGAACTCCAGGGGAATCTGAAACAAACAACATGGGAGTTAAAATCAGAACTCGGAGAGTATATGCAGCTTTTCACTCCAAACACATGGCCTGGCGTCTGGTAATCACTATAGTGAAATCAGTTTTATTCCCACTAAAAACATGCATACTCTAAAGCCAATGTTTCTCCACCTTTTCAGACTGTGACCCCCCAAAATGATCATAGTTGAACTGTGGAAAGTGGGGATCCATCCCCCCACCCTGGCAAGCACATGGAATTGTAAGAGTTGAAGCATTGGAATTGAGTAGCCGATATATAAGCTCACAACGCCTCGCAAATAATATTTCAGGCTATTTGAAATATAGTAAAGCGATATGGAATTTGTATTTTAGTGCAATTATCCCATTCTGAACGGGAACCCATTTTGGTGTTAGCATCATGTCATGCTTTAGCTATTGAAAAATAGCAGATCTACAAGCTCATAGCGCGCCACCGAGTGGCGCGCTACGAGCTTGTAGGTCTGCTATTTTTGAAAAATCGAAGAACGACTGACATTTTTAGAATCTGATCTCAGGTCAGAATGGGTTAATCAGACCAGTGTGTGTGTGTCCAGTGGAAAACCTCGTATGAATCTGATCTCAGGTCAGAATGGGTTATAAGCTCACCATTGTTTCTTTGCAGGACTCCACAGTGTAAGTCTGCAGGAGACGTGCGAGCACCATCTTCATGACCAGGACTGCAAAGCGCATCCCGACGCAATTGCGAGGACCGATTCCAAATGGCATATAGACGTATGGGTTTATATTGTGCTTGTTGTCTTTACTGAACCTGCAAAGGAAAAAGAAAAAAAGGCACATATTCTAAACTGTCAACACCCCCAAAAGTATACATTTCGTATCAATTCCTGTTGCCGGGGAATACATGATGACAAATGTTTACTTAAAGTACATTTGTTACTTTGTTTTAGACATGTTTAACATAATCTCTGACTAATAATAATGGCTTATTGGCTACCATTTCTGGTATTTGCATTCAATTTCAAAAACTAGTAATGATCAAATTATGTTTTTTTGGATGTACAATCCCTTTATGACAGTTTTGCAACAGTTCCAATGAGTTGCTGTAAATGCAACAGCAATTTAGTTTGTGAAATAAATTACCAATTGTGCCATTGAAACATGCCCCCTTTCTTCTGCGTGTTTTGTTCTTACAAATACACAAATACACAATAATGGTGGTTGTATGACGGTTCCTTGACCGAGAAAAGCATGTTGATATAGCCTACCGTTCTGGTTGGAAAAGCTCAGGGTTGTTCCAGTACTGCGGGTCCTTGTGTAGCAGCATCACAGGGATCCCCACCAGCGTGTTCTCAGGGATGGTGAAGCCATTGACTTCGACGGTCGTCTTGCACATCCTCTCCAGCCGAGGTGCGGTAGGAAGCAAACGCATAGACTCACAAATGACCTGATCCAGGTACTGTAGGTCCATCAAACCCTCGTATGAAACAGGAGCCTGCATGGAGCCAAAAAAGGTAGATTTAATGAACGCGCAGACAGGAGATGTGATGGATCCAGTGAACTTATACACTGACGTTCTTGAAATGCTATTATGTATCACAGTATGATTGGAAAATCTGTCAGATTGAAAAAGGAGCACTTGTTTTCTTGAGCCGTGTAATCTACACTGGAGGGCAACGAGAGCCAAGGCATCTCATTCTCAGTTATGTGACACAGACCTGTGTTGAATAAACTAACCTGACAAAACCCCCCTCCCGATTCAAACGGTGAAATTAAAAAAGAAATACATCTGCGAGCTCCCAACAAGCTCACGGGTCAGCAGTTTATTTTAGCCGTTATACTCAAGTCACCTATAAAGACAGTGTGCCCCCGACGGTGAAACCGAGTGGACCTTTTTCAGTCCGACTGGTTTTCCCCAATCGTACAGTGAAACATACATTAATGCCATTGACAGCTTTCATCATGTGCTGTACGTCATCTGTCAGAGAAAAAGGATTAGTTCACCCAGAAATTAAAATTAATCTTCTCAACCTTATAGAGTAGACCCTTCTTAACGCTGGAAAATGGCAGCTCTGCCAACACCGTTGTAACAAAGGTGAAGTTTGCCAACAGCGGGCCAGAACTACAGCAGATTCTCCAAAAGAACTGAAGAAGTCAACATTGACCAGTTATTTTTGAGTTACCAAATAGGGCAAAACATTTCCATAAAACTTTTTTGTTGTGCACCCAAATATCAGACATTTAAAAGTAAAGTTATTTTAAAATAACTGTGTAGTGTGTACCATTAACTTAACTTATTTGAGAGATTTTAGAGACTTTAGGCAAGCTTCCTGTGTAATGTACTGTACCAGACAAATCAACTTCCAACTGGTATGAGAGTGAGTTGATAGTGAAATAATTAATATTTTTGGGAGAACTATATTCAGTTATACACTTGAAGGAGCTGACACCAAATATTTTTTACATACCATTTACATACATAATATTATAATAATATATTATTTAATTACATCTTTTGGGACACTGGCATCTATTTCTTCCTGCAAAGTCTTCAGTACATCAGGGTTGGTTGCCAGGTTATACATGATGAAGCTCAGAGTGGTACTGGTGGTGTCATAACCACCAAAGATGAAAAGAAAGGACTGGGAGAGGATCTCAGCTTCAGTCAATCCTGTAGCAAAAACAAACAAAGCTTTACTAAAAAAAACACACATAAAATGTATCCTTATAGCGTATTCAGATATTGGACTTGGTGGCATACCAAAAAGTAGACGACAAGGCTTTAGTTTTTTTTTTTTTTTAAAGAGGTCAGAACGGATAAATGTGGTGGAAGAAAATCAATGTAATTGAAAAATACAACATCATACCTTTGCTTGGCTGTTCATTCTTTAGTGCTTTCTCCGGTATCTCATTCTGAATCATCAGCTGTAGGAAGTCTCGACTCTGGACAACAAATAAAATGTTACATAATTATCCTCTATGCCCCTTGTGCCAAAATGACGTATCCACAAAAACAAATGTTTAGTAGCTTAATTGCTATCTGATTATCTTTTTAACCTGAAATGGTGCATTAACGGAAAACTACCAATATGCCAATAAATGAAGGACGTAATACTGACTCAGATAAACATCATTTGACGCACACTTGGGCCATTTCATTTTATGCTCTCAAGAGTTAAAGATCTATAAGGGTCCATTTGGTTACCAACTCTTAAACTCTTGAGAGCGTATTTGGCTTCATTTTACGCTCTCTTACGCTTTCATTTTTTAGTTACATTATTGTTAAATATCTGCATTACTTAATTTACAATAAGTCTACACAATTACAGAATGTAGAATAATTGATATTTTGATCAACGTTTGCCACAGCAGAATTGTGGACAAAATCTTAGCCAATGATACCAAAATATTCTTCCGTTTTGGGTCTGCGAGACTAGGGCTGTATTTTGCGTGTCTTAAGTACCAGGTCTTATTCCCTAACTTGAGTAAACTAAAGACCTGGAGGCTTGGTCAATGCTCTTTGGCCACTCAAGAATAGCCAAATGGCATTGATCACGCCTCCAGGTCTTTAGTTTACTCAAGTTAGGGAATAAGACCTGGTACTTAAGACACGCAAAATACAGCCCTAATATTATAAATCTCATCAAACGGTGGTCCGTGGCTCAAATGCCAAAATGCTCAAAAACCAACTATATAAAGTGCCCCTCAGAGCACAGGTCTCCACCAGGGCAGGTCAGGTTGTGGCACTATAATAGTAGGCCAATGTGAATAGGGTGCCATTTCTTCTTATACGCCTTGGATGATTTGAGGCATTTTGTTCCAAAAATGTTGGTGGTGCTATAACAGCCGGCCAATGTGAAAAGGGTGGGATATATTCCTCAGCCTATTGTAGGAAAGTCTGTGAAAGATTTCACGTACATTGCACGCTGCGTTCATGATTTGAGGCCTTTTTGTTCAAAAAGGAGCCAATCCTGCAAACTTTGAAAGCCAACGTTATAGCCAATTAGGATGGAAATATGAAATATCGGACAGATCCGGCCTGAACACATGACTATAGAGATAGTGTGTAACGATCTGCGGGATTTTTGGACAGAATCTGGAGGAGTATAATATCAAAAGATGTGTTTTTAAAAAGTCAGGTGGTGCTACAGTATAACAGGCCGTTCTGGAGAATTTGGGGGCAGAGGTTCATCGTTGGCATCCAGGGAGTGCGTGTGCAAAGTTTGGCATCGACCTTGTTAACGGTGCCGGAGATTAGCTGTACACGGACGGACGGACGGACGGACGGACGGAGTGCAAAACACACTCTCTCCCCATGCCTTCGGCCTGGTGGAGACAACAATGTCTTAAATGCCTTCACTGTTTCAGGGCCGTGCAGAGAGCACTAGGGGGGGCAGGGGCTCAAACTCCAGAAAAGGGCACATGTGTATGGGCGCGCGTAGCGTGCGCCGATTGTTGGGGGTGGTCTTTTTGTGGAGTCCTTCCCTTGTTGTGCCATTGGACAGTAAAATAAGCAATACTGTATGTTCTAATTAGTCTGAAACTAAAACTGACTGCATGGGCCTGGCAGATTAAAAGATAATTCATTATGATAGTGGAATTTATCATTACTTGTCAAATGTTCGTCTTGAAGGGCCAATGCCACTTATTGGCCCCCACATAAGCCCTTATTGACCCCCCCACACAAGCCCTTATTTGCCCCCCACAAGCCCTTATTTGCCCCCCCCCCCCCCCCCCCCCCCAAACACACACACACACACACACACACACACACACACACACACACACACACATGTCCTTATGTGGGGGGGGGGGATGTTTTAAAGAAAGGGCACTTTCTGCAAAAAGGGCAGGTGCTCAAGCCCCCCTAGCCTACCCCCGCTCCCCTCTGCACGTGCCTGCACTGTTTATTACAAGTTGGACCTTATCGCACCTGGACCTTCAGCTGATGGAAGATGACGTGATGGAGCGTAAAGGCTCATACATTTCCGTGGTGGGGTGACCACCGAACTACAACATGACGTCACTGAGCCGCGGTGAACAGCAAACCACCGCCACCGCTCCAGCCCTTCTCTCTGTTTTTACTCACCACCGCTCAATGTTATTTCAGCTCCGGTGGTCAGCTCACCACCGGAGCGGTGGTCACCTCATCACCGAAAATCCAGACTATGAATAGGCCTTAACAAGCCAACACTGGGCAGTAAAGATGGGTGGTGGGCTCTGCCAACATTTTACCACTGAATCTCTCTACACACACACACACACACACACACACACACACAATTTGCACTGCAACTTTTTTCTACAATAATTAAGTAAACAAACGAAGCTTACAGAGTTATCTGCATGATGCTGGCCTTTAAATCTCTTGATGATATTTAAGCAGAAGTCCACACTCTCTTTTGGGAATAGTGAAACACCCAACAGCTTAAAAAGATGGGATGAGAAGGGGAAGAACACTGAAAAGGAGAAAGAATTTGTTATCAACATCTTAGCCTTTGCTTCCGTGCTGTGATTTAGGCCATGCATTTAGAGATTCCATTCACTCTCATTGTTGGTCTGTGAACGTTCTCAATATTACCCTTTTGACACATGATAAACATAAACTATTAAAGTTTCTTTGGCTTATTCACCATGAGGCACCAGTGCTCGTGTCACTATTTTCATTTTGCTCACAGGCCACAGAAGCAACAGATTCATTAATATGTGCATTTGTACAGTATCATGCCCAAGATTCTACCTTCAAATTCACTTCAGATTTTAACCAGTTTACGTGTTCTGTTGAAACTACAACCATTTACATCCTGAACATTCTCCATCTACATAAAATAATGTTATGTGTGTGTGTATATAATTTAAACAAATTATGCTTAAAATATGCATGAACTTACATTGAAAATACATTTGTATTGTCAAAGACATAATTCACTATCGATACTATTGTGTAATTTGAAAATGTACCAACAGATCGGACAACATACTCATGAAAAGGAATAGCCATAATCTCCCCCCTATCTCCACAACTTTCTTGACATGACTGACAAGAGGGTCATCTGGGTTGTTGACAGAGTTGGTATCCACACCAAACGACGCGCTGGTCACGACATCTAAAGCGTAGGGCCCGAAGAACCTAAAACAAAACGAGTTTTTTTAAATTATTATTCCCACGATTTTGTAACCCATTTTTCACCCCTGTGTCAATTATCTAATGTGATCCTTGGCTCTACACACCCTCCGCCAACCTAGTCCCCATATATGAGGGACATGGGGAGAGCAACGGACTTGAACTCATGCTTCCTTCATGCCCGAGTGTCCAAGTTGCTCCTTTACACCTGACAGGGGGGAGTTTCCCAGCTGGTTGGACGTAGCGCGTGGAAGGAACACGTTATTCCAACCAGTTCCTTTCCCCTCCATCAGGCGCCCCGGCTGGCCAGGGGGAGGCAGTTTAGTGACCAGGATTACTGCATGTTTTTTGTGAGGGTACCTACCCTAGGGGACACGGGGAGAACATGCAAACTCCACACAGAAAGGCCCTTTCGCCAACCCCCGCATCGGGTATGGGCACTGATGACGCGGAGGAGGAAACACGCCGCCAGCACCCACAGCGTCCCGAGCGGGAATCGAACCCAGGACCTTCTAGACAGCACTACCAACTGTGCCACCGTGTTATTTTAACACATATCAACACAAACATTTCCCCTGAGACATAACATAAGCATGAGGGGAAACAAAATAGAGGGTTTCTTTGAGGGATCTACAGTGTCATGTAAATTAGTTTTCACTGTAATGGGTCCCGGGATCATCATAATCATTTCCAAGTTCACAAAACGTGTGAGATTTCTTATGCCCTTTTGTTCAGTGGTTTTTATCAGTTTTCTCTCGAGACATCAGGTTTGAAATATTTCATTATATCAATAACGGTGACCGGACCAAAGTCTTTCTTATTTCCACTATTTTTAATTTTAGTAAAAGGTTATTAAATGTGTCAGATTTTGTTTTTAATATATAAATGCACTTGCAGGTTACTGCTTGAAAACATATACCTTTTAATGTCAACAGATTCATCCAGATTGGTTTTCCCTAGAGTCTCAACGAGTCTGTCTGCATACTGCCGAACATTAGGGAACACCTTCACGAAAGGACAAAACAAACCATTAGTACAGTACAAGCGTGGGGTAATATGTACTGTGTCATGCATCTTCATTCCTTTCATATAGGAATACACAAAGAGAACACCTTTCTTTTGTCATAATTATTATTACAGAGCATATCTTACACAAAAGAAAAAGAGCACCCCGCCCAACTCAGGAGTCGGTTTACATTCTTTAGGAATTAAGTTAATAACACCACACACACACACACACACACACACACACACACACACACTGTCACTGCTGAAAATTCACAGCCAACCTAATGCTATTAGGAATTATGTAGGCAGACTGGAAAACATGCTCCTTTAAGATTAGTCAATTTGTGAATGACCATTGATACGTGCCATTTCACTATAGATTAGGACCAAAATGTATCATTACCTGCCTCATCCTTCCACCAGTGAAAGATGGGGATATGGTACTCCGAATTCTCTTCCACCTTTCATCTTTAACTACTGTCAAGCCATCTGCCATCGGCCCCATAAAGTCTTTATCCATGTCCTGTGAACATGATTATATATACTGTGATTAGCACCACATTTGTCTATGAATTGTGACAGCCCGAAATGGTCCCGAGCCGTGTGTCAATCACCCCACTGTCACCCTGTTGTCTTTAAATGCCAGTGATTGCACCTGGTGTTCCCACGAGGGTGGGAATTGTGAATGAGGAAGTCAGAGCCTCTGTAGTACACAGTTTGTGGCGACTGTTTTAGTCCATTAAAGTGTGACCGAAGCCCGTCAAATTGACATTAATCCCACATCAGAAGGAGCTGCTTGCACCCTAAATAGACAGCGGGAGATCAGTCTGTTACAAAGAACTACCGGTAGCTAAACAACCACACCCCATTGATTAAACCTTGTGTTTGTTAAACACTGTTTGGCTAACCAAATTGTATGAAACCAGAAAAGCACTTCTGAACAACACTTCTGAATTTATCTCCTTATGGAGTTATGATGTTCATGACAATGATAGATATGGCCATAGGATTTTTGAAATGTTCCAAACTCTAGGCTATATATAGCATATACCATGACCTGAGCACACATACAACCACTGGTTTTAAATAACATCTGACAGAAGTGTTTGTTTGTATGAATAATATGGTACTGTGTAGCCATCTCACCCTGCGGTTGGTAAACGCGGAGAAGCATTCCTTCACCATGACAGTTTTAATCATCTCAGGATCTGCCACCATCACACACGGTTTGCGTCCTTCAAATGTCCTACACATGAACCCCATGATATCACAGTATATATATGAATAAAGTTCAGTCAGTTCTTATGGAATTTGAAAGTAGACATGCAATGATGCAAACAGAAAATGATATCCTTTCTCAGCACCAAATAGAAGATGAGGTCTTTGCTTTTCTGTCATGTTTAAGCTGACATGGCCCTTGTGCCTGGAGCTCTGTGAGGCCCGACACGCTACAAAAACTACAAAATAAAATTGAGCTGACTTCAACTTATTTTCTTTCAGGTAAGCTTCACACACACACACAATATTCACAGGCGCACAATAAAATCAATGGAACGGTCAGGTTTGGGTTGGCTCAGGTCTTTAGCACATTTCTGCGGGTGGGGGACGGGTTAGGTCGGCATCACTACTGCTTAATATGAACATATTATGTGTTGTGTAATGTAGCTTTACCCATGACAGCCGCGGGAAAATTCTCACTAACGCTTAGTCAGACAGACAGTAAGGGAGAGTATGGGATCAGTCATGGCAGCGGTGTAGTGTGTAAAGTTTGTCAGTGAATAAATGCTCCTGTTTGAGACTCCTTTACCGCAGCTTAAAAATCACCTGCATGATATCCATGGGTTCTGTATCTGGATTAAACCAAATTATTCTCAAATAGACATTGTCTCCGACTCGGACAACAAAAAGCTAATGTGTTAACCTCACCTTAAGGTTAACCTGCAGCGATTCTCATTTAGTGACACTCAGTCACCCCTCCTAAATACATTATATAACATAGCTAGGTTATATTTTTCTTAAAAAGACACAAAAATGTATATATATATATATAGCTACGGAGGCTTTTATGTAATCTATTCTAGTGTGTTCGATAGGTTGCCATACACAGTAGTTATTTCCGTTAGTCGGTCCACGTGGGTATACAATTAACCAGGGTGATGATACACGAAAGAAGAAGAACTGTGCAATACTTTAAAACAGTCGTCATGTTGCACACATGCCTATACTATAATTGCTGATATTTGAGCTATACCATCGTTGAAATTAAACAATATAATTCAAACTTCAGCTTGTCACACTCCAGGGCTGCATGAACAGCGCTTCAGCGCTGTTTTCTGACGCGGCTCTGCAATTAACCATCTAGAATTCCAAATATGGAGCTGACTTTGCTGCACATGTCCGAGTCTGACATCATGAATTCCATATTTGGACATGGCTAACTAACCTTGGAAATTCATATATGAACATATAGCCGACTCTGAATCATCCTGACATCACCGGGATGACACGATTATTCTGTCAGGCGTACTAACTTTATTATTATTATTACATAATACAAGACAGGACTCGAGATATTATTCTACACTCTACAGTCAAGACCCTTTACCTCCAGGACTCTTATCATCAGAATCCTGGCAGCTCTCTGCTGAAACCCCTTTGATACTTATAGGGCTTCCAATTGCCGTTGAACCACCTTTTCGAACTACACAGGTTAGACAATCTCGGTTGAGTCCTTTTTTCTTCAATTAGTATTTTACACATCGTTGATGTGGGGCAGAAACCGCCATCTGCATATTTTAAAACTTAAAATGCAGTGTCATACAAAAGTAGCACGATGTGACGTGTTGTGAGCTTGTAGATCTGCTATTTTTTTACTATTTTAGAATTTGAATCCTGAAAAGTAGGCCTAACAGTTTGGGACATATACAGTATGAGTGCAACACAACGCTAACTTTAGATCTTTATTTCAATACCGTGAAAAATACCATATAAGCTATACCGCTGCATTTTGTTAGATACTAGATGCCATACTGAACTGTGAAAGTGTTGTGTTAACTTGTTAGTGTCCGAATAGTGATCATACTAACATTTTCCTTTTTAGGTATTTGTTGCAACCTCAAGAGCCAATACAGTATACAGTAATAATAAAATAATTTAAAAAACTATAATATAGTATTTAGTTTTACTATAAGCTCTTGCACTTATCTGGCATATGTAGTTCTTCAAATAAGGAAAGAAATAGTCAGAGAAACAAGAACACGCAGTAAAGTGTTCATTTAATTGTAAAATGGACCTGTACATGTTTTACATCGTGTATTAATATTCACACTCAAAATGGACGGTTCAAATTTGGGACTTTGTTGATATATTATTCACACAGTTTATAATTGTAACATACAAACAGATGAACTTCATGATTTGAATAATCTGAATAATTAAACTTACCCCCACACATTCCCATACTTGCTGTAGCATTCACTGTCGAAATGCTCAATGCCCTATATGACATTTCAGGAATAATAGTATTAGTATTACAGGTTAACCCATTCTGACCGGGCACCCATTTTGGTGTTTAGCATCATGTTATGCTTTACCTATTGAAAAATAGCAGATCTACAAGCTCATAGCGCGCCACCGAGTGGCGCGCTACGAGCTTGTAGGTCTGCTATTTTTGAAAAATTGAAGAACGACTGACATTTTTACAATCTGATCTCAGGTCAGAATGGGTTCATCAGACCAGTGTGTGTCGGGTGGAAAACCTCGTATGAATCTGATCTCAGGTCAGAATGGGTTAAGACAGAGCATGCAGAAATGCCATGAAGAAGGAGAAAAGTAGCAATATAACATTGCAACATGGTGATAGCATTAGCAGCCTGTGACAATCAAAAAAGAGTTCAGAATAGAATAGGCCTAAATTGTTTTTGTGGTCAATGCATGATGAACTTGCATGATGATAATAATAATAATAATGTAGCGGCCAGCTATGGCTGCAGCCAATAGGACTGTCTTGGGGTGGGACTTCTAGAGTGAGTGACGGGGGTCCTATAGGTAGAGGCTCTCTGTGCCGGGTAGTGAGGTGGAGAGTGCACGTTTACCTAAGAGGAATATCAATGCGGTTGTTGTTACATGAGTGTTCTAACAGTAATAAAGAGGGATCTTTATCGTTGGTAACTACGTCTCTGCCTCCTGTTCCTGGGATCGTTACAATAATAATAATGATAATTATTATTATTATTAAATATTTCATGCCAAAAAGCCATTTAAAAAAGTTTGAACCATTAGAAATTCGACCTAACTGGAAAGGTCCCATTACGTAACCTTTAGTAGGCCATAAATGGCCTCGGTTCACAGTAAAACATGCATTTGGCGACCTCTGGATGTGTGCTCACAGGCTGCACTGGCGCATGGATGGAGAATGAGATCACTTACCTTTTTAATTTGGTATGGCAACGTTCCCATGAAAGGCAGGGGCTTTGGTCCTGGAATCCCCAGCTTTTTGAAAAAGCCATGATATGGCCAAAGACTATATCTAGATGACACAAAAGCAGGATGCCCATAATATTGATTAATTGTTGCACAAAGTTGCGCAATCACATGATTTGCAGTGCAGCATGATCATATTGTGCAACAGTTACATTGAGGAAATGTAGAGTAGGCCTTCTGTTGCGGTTAATTGGCTTTGATTTGTAGCTGTTGAGCTGCGTATAACTTAATTGTTAATTTGTCATGTATTATAACAGATTTGTGTATGATTTATACAACTAAAAAGTTAAACAGCAGGTGTTTTTCCACATAATTATGTAATGGCATTACACATACAATTAACGGCAACGCACACGCTGTCTGTCACACACAAACTTTGATCAGTCATACTGTTTGAAATGACGTAAACAATGTTGAACATATATATGCCTATAATGGCGTGCTATTGTCTATATAAAGTCGCAACTCGCAACGTTCTGGGGTTCTTCTGTTTGTACAAATGGTGTATTATTCTCGGACGTGACCAGAATAAGGCAAAAAGGTTTAACGAAACATTAATACATGGGTATTGCTATTGCGTGGTATAACTGCGCAGCTTGAGGAATGCAAAACAAGAATTGAACTAGGCTAAAGGCGGAAGGATATACTCACAATAACAGCAGAGTAAAACACAGAACAAGGAGCGTCCACGTAGTCGCTGAAAACAACGGCAAGGCAAACATTCCGATCATAATTGTTCGTTTCGCCTGCTTCCTTTTCTCTAAATAAAGTGAAATACAAACAGGCTTTTATAGCCTTTAAATCACCCAAAGCCTGGGAGGAGCAAAGATCAGTGGAGGAGGGGTCAACGTCAGTCTCAAGTTCATAATAATGAATTGACAGATGTTCCTATTAATATAGAAATGTCTCGAGTCATGAGTCTAGAGAAATGATCGCTTTCGCAAATATGTTAAATTCGGAGTGTTTGTGTAAAGTTGTGCTATATACAGCCCATGGGACAGCCTGCAGTGCGACTGCGACACTTAATTTAATTTAATTAGAAAAATGAGTCAGGCAAAGATAAGATTTCTCAAAAACTGCAGACTAATGAACTTATCTTTAATACTTAGTTACTTACTTAATACTTGTGACGTTGCATAATTATGAAAGATAGATACGGTAGTTCTACAACTTTTACCCGTCGTTGACGGTAGATGGCGCTTTAGTCAGACTCACCCTATTTCGACTGTTTTGATCCCTAACATGGGCCGTAGAGGCGTAGACGTCACTGACCGGAAGTGTTTTTAGACGCACGATCGGGCATTTCATTTGGAACGATTTGGAATTATATAGTCGCCTGTCATTGAATGGAAATAGAAGTTGCTCATATTGAGAAAACTTAATCGGGTCAAACTGTAAGGTAAGGAACCGTTATGTGGTTTGTTTCCCAATTCCACTATAGTGCCGAATGGTAGCGGTCGGATGTCCTTGGCCAGGACAGCTATCAGCTATAGGGTTATGGTTTTAATAACGGTGTCACTGATAACAGATTTCCCGAGTTCAATTTTTAGTTGTCTGTACCACAGACTTTTTTATTGTTCTGAATTTGAACATACCGGTATATCATAGCATGAGACTCTGGGAGTGAGTCCCATGCTATGAGTACATTTCAAGCACAACTCAATACAAAGACTTAACTGCAGTGGACGACCCAATAAAGCATTACGCTTGTTTACAAGAGGGTCCACCTTGTTGAATTCATCAAAACATTTAGAGACGTACAAATATAGATCTATCCTACTATGTTTCCCCACTTCTGCCTCAGCCATTTGATTGCACTCTTCAGACAACAGGCAGGCAGACAGACAAATACAGAGATCTCCATCCATGTGGGACACAGACAGACAGTTAAAATGGGTGCCGTGACAACGGGTATTGATACTACAGACAGAGATCTCCATATACAGTATGGGCACAAAAGGGACACAGACAGATGGTTAAAACGGGTGCTATGACAAGTTGACAAGGGTTATTATTAACCCTAGTGTATATGTATCTTTTTGCTTCCTATATGATGAATTCCTGTTCTGTTCTTTAACTACATAGTAGTGTCTATTTGTATGTCTCTAAATGTTTTGATGAATTGAACAATGTGGACCCTGTTGTAATAACAAGTGTAATGCTTAATTGGGTCGTCCACTCACAGTTAACAGTCTTTGTATTGAGTTTGTGCTTGAAATGTACTGTAATTCTACAAACTGTTAATAAATATTTCAATCAATCAATCAAAAAGGTTCCCAAGTTGCATCGTTCTCAAGTAGGCCGGTAGCTCATGACGGGCACGTACAGGTCTAGTTTAGCCAAAGAACAGAACAGGAATTCAACATAAAGGAGGTAAAAAGTGGGGGGGGGGGGATAGCATCTACGGTAAATTGCTTACGACCAGGTGGGCCCGGGGGATAGGTGGGTGCCACCAAGTTAGTGGGCAGTGGCACCCCCTTAAAGTAAAAGTGGGTTAAAGTATACATGATTAGAACATGCTTAAACATTCGACAATTTAAGGTCTAATATTAGGGTATAAGAAGTTGAAGGATAAAATTACCGGTAAGTCTGATAATGTACCGTGCATGTTCACATCATGTAATAGGCCTATGCTTTTAACATAAGACCATTTTTCAAAATTGTAACATTTGATCTGACAAAATACTACCAATGTTACCTGTACATTTTTCCACCGGGGCCCTCTGATTCCCAAATGACCTCCATTGCAGCACATCATATTATTGTAGGTACACTGGTACACTACACACCAAACCTGGGGTCAGCTCCTCTTTGTCATGTCAAATGTCAAAAAAGTTATGTCAGAAAACATGTCCTATAGATTCACACAGCGGCCGACATTTTACAGCAGCTAGTTGTACTGCCTGACTAAACACATGTAAACTTATTCAGTGAAGCAGGTATGGGGCACACTACATTGTCAGGTGTGAGTAATTATACTCCACCCAACTACAAAGCACCTGGCAATTTGTGTTCCCCATGCATGGGATATAAGGCAGCTATATATTCTATACTCTATAGGTCGAGACTCGATATACGTACATCTGCAGAATAACCTCAACATGACAATGAAGGTTCAATGTTGTCCACATGCATTTAGCTATAGATAATACCACTTGATCCTCACTCATGGTCAGGTACCCTTAAAGTGTAATTTGGTCACATTGTGTACACTAAGAGTTCCAAATTGATCAGTGTCTGAGGAAACCAGAACAAAATAATACTGTACTCGTAACTGTGCGCAAGTTGTAACGATACAGAAACCTTTAACACTGATGCTTTTACTGTCTATAATTTGCTATTTGGTGGCAAATTATTGTTATCACTCAAAAGTCATTACTGTGACCTGGCTTTCTTTTTATGATTTGTACTTTCTTTATTTTCTTCAATATGTAAACATTGACAAGACACAACCAAAGAAATAGACAAAACAATACAATACTACAGAATAGATGCACAAAAAAAGGAACATAACAAACACATAACAAAATAAACAAAACAATACAATACTATAGATGCACAGAAATATCCCGCAGTCCACCCCAGCCCCAATTCCAGACATAGTTCTTCAATATATTTTTCCAACATTGCAGCTCGTTCAGAGCTCACTCAGAGCTAGAGTCCTGATACATGCATAATGGTAAAAGCCCCATTTTAAGTCATAGTCGTCCATTCTATTGAGCAGCCTGTATGACAGTCGTTCGTAAGCGGCCACTAGTCCCATTGAGGCGTCCCAAAGGGACGGTGCCGGTGCAGATGGGGCCTTCCAGTCCTTGACCAGCAGCCTCCTACCTGACATGATGGCCGTTTGTATCCATTCAGCTAAAGGAGGAGCAACGTGCCTCAATGTGGCAGGATCCCCCAGAATGAACAGACTGGGTGAAAAAGGAATGTGTAGGCCCGCTATTCTCTCCAGTCTTTCATGTATAGCGGTCCAGTATTCCTGAATTCTGGGACCCCCCAAAGCATGTGTACAAGTGTACCGTCTCTATCCTGACACCTCCTGTGACCTGTCTTTCCAGACATCCATCATCATGTTTCTGACCATGGCGTTGTTGCGGAAAGGTGTCCCGGGGAAACAGTGGATCGGAAAGTACCGTCGATTTCGGCCCATCACGTGGCAGATGAAACGCAACATGGTGGCGCAGTTGGAGCGCGAGGCCGAGAACGAGTACTGGATCAGCAGGCCGTACATGACTCCGGAGCAGGAGTTTGGCCATGGCGCCGAGCGGAGAGCACAGCGGTGGAACAACATCAGGGACAATAACTTCGGCAGGAACTTTCCCGAACACAAGTACATCACAGACCACCTGGGTCATCTGAACACTACCAAGACATGGTCAAGTTAACTGCTCAGTTGTGACATACTTTATAATATCCTGTGTCATGAGTGACTGTGTAACTTATGTATGTAGGCAATCTCTGTTTTGTATGCCGATTAATGCTGGCAGTGGGTCTCTTAAAAGTATCTTGCTGATTTATGAACCAAATCCAGACTATATTAATTCTGTCACGCAGAAAAGGGGAGTTGTTTGACCAACATTTCACTGTCCCATAAGAAACACTAGTCATGCGGACAGGTTCTTTTTTTATTAATATGTAAAGTAGTTTGGACTGGCTTGCTTGTATCAGCCAAGCGACAAGTATATTTTACTGTTTAAAATGTGCTAGACCCCTGGGAGCTGGATTGCTGAAATTCATAATAAATTGCCATATCGTAAAAACATAAGCAATCATGTCAGCTGTGTCATTTGTTCATTGTGTGTTCATAGTGTCAATGTGAAACAATCTGGCAGTGACAAACTGACCATACATAATTTACATTGCAATGCACGCCATATTTATTAATATCTTGTCTTTAAAGTGAATTATTTGTAGATGTAATACATTTTATATTAAATGCTCGCTGTTATGGAATGGCAGGCATGGCATTCAGTGTATGATTTGATGCCTTTTCAAGGGTTCAAAAAAGTGAAAGAAATATATTGTAAAAGCACCCAAATAATTATACTAATGGTATTGACAGACAATACAGTTGCATAGATAATGGTTTAGTGATCACACTTTAAAAATTGGGGTGTTATTTTCTTACATAAGTGTCCCCTGGGCCCTGAAATTTCTACCATTACAGCAACCAGCATAATTAAGCTACACATTGGTGGAAATGGAACAAATGCAGTCTACCTTGCTTCAATCAGTATAGTCCACCAATTTACCGGACTTTTAAAGCTATATAATATTCATGATGGCTTATCATACAATATGCCTAAGTCGAAATACTGTAAATTATTAAATTACTCGCCATACAGTCTAAATACTATTTAATGCACTTGAACTGGATTGCCAATCAATGTCATCTTATACAATGACAATAATATTCTTCTGATTCTATTCAAATGCGAGAAATTCTCCATATGTCGCAGAGTCAGACTCGCAGTCCAGAAGAGAGTGGCAGGATGGATATAGTTTCCTCGCCATCTCAAAGCATGCATTCCGCAATTCAGGCTTCAGCCCCATCTTTCTTCAGTATAGCCTACTGTACGTCGTTGTGGGACGCGAGTCGTGATCGAACGATGGCTGCCTGCGTGTGTTGGCTGGCTCCCTCCCTCCCTCCCTCCCAGTCCCAGTCACCACAGTGACACCACCCACCCCACCCGTTTGTTAGCTGTGCTGGGACATTACGGTTTCTGTCAGTGACCGACCAGCCTCCCTCTCTTTCTCTTTAGGCTCTTGAATGTTTTTTCCCATGGGATAAATAAGAACATGCTGTTGTCTTTAGCCTGTCTGTCTTGGGAGTTGAAGCTCTGGGCTTTACATTTATGGTCCACCGCTAATGTGGCCAAAATGCGTCGTTGACCATTGACACCGAGTCGACCAATGGTGGTCAGGTGGGTGATTAATTTGTCGCATTCACATTTCGCACAGTGCATTAGCTGGGACGCGTGTTAATTAAGTGTAGTGTTGTCGCATGGCCAGCAGATGGACCCGTAAGCATATTGTATTGTATTAACTCGTCAGAATCTGGTCCCACGGCCCCTCCTTCCTCCTAAACTCCCATGCGCGTCCATGCTGATGTGCGCTCACGCGTTGTTTTCCTTCCCCGAGATGCGCAGGGATGCTCTTCTTGCACCGTACACCACATCCATCCCAGCACACAACCCTCCCCAACTACCCGCATCACGTCTCAAAAGAGGGGAGACCATGAAGAGAGACGTCTGGAGCAGCGCTACGCCCCTGGATAGAAGATCTCCCTCCTTATCCATGCACCCACGGAGCACTGAGTGAAGCGACAGGATGGCAGGGGGTCGCAGAGGACTTGTGGCCCCTCAGAACACTTTTTTGGAGAATATTGTCAGGCGATCGAACGGTAAGGATTGGATGGAGTTCTGTGTAGCCTATCATTAAACTTACAAAAAAAGACAGCAGCATGCCAGTCCATTTTTAGAAACGATTATCAAACGACAAACATTTCTAATAATATACGAATCTTGCTTAAACAGACAATTAATTAAGCATCGGAGTTGCAAGTATTGGGCAGTTGTGATCAGATGGCCACCAGCCCCTTTGTGAAGTTATCTTTCTGTGTTTATGTTTACGTACTGTATTTTCGACCTACTCCTCAGTCGTAAGCGTACCCCAAATATTGGTTTCAGAATATCAATATTCGTATTATTCCTACAGTTGGAAAATGTAGACTGTAGCATGGGATTTCTGGTGAATGAAGGAAAAGTCTAGGCTAAACATCAGTGCAGTCAGTGCGTGTGCGTGTGTGTGTGTGTGCGTGTGCGTGTGCGTGCGTGTGTGTGTGTGTGTGTGTGTGTGTTTGTGTGTGTGTGTTCTCTCATCCTGCAAAGTGCATATGTTGCATTTACAATATCTGTCTACTGATGCCTTGGTGGGAATTGAACCCCTATAATGCAAGCTCAGATACAACTGATCTGTTGTAAGAGATTATTTCCATGCATAATGCTCTCTTGGTTGGTCTCTCTAAACTAGATACAGTAGATACTATCTTCATAATTCTCGCTTTTGTTTGAATTCAGACAAAAGCCTAAATTGTATAAGCTCACTACAATGAACAATGCACTATGCTTACTGCAGGGCAGGCAATATAAAATAAATAATTCAGTTTGTCAATTTTGTACATTTATCTAAACATGCAAGCAATTGTTAAGTATCATACAAATGTTTTATGAAATACAACATTATAGGCCTAAAGCCTGGCACACAAACTCATATCTCATAAGTGAAGCCATAATTCTACATAGGTTACTACATTGCCATGTTATGTAGTATTATAATTAAATTAAGTAGGCCTAAGTAAGTATTAAGTATTAAGTATATAATAAGTGTAGCCTATTTTAACAATACGGTCACAATATGTTGACAAAATATTACATTAGGCTACCAAACAATTAGTTATTTATCATCTCAATAAAACAAACCAAAAGGTTCTGACTTCATCTCTACGTCAATATTGTGTTTTGCATAATCTGCAGATCAGTGAATATTTTACGAGATAATATATTTTCATAAATGAATGGGGAGAACAATGAGTCACAAACTCACAATAGAACAATGTTAGAATATATTGTTGCATTTTTGCCTCTCTCTACCTGTAATATCTCCTCGTAATGATTGGCCTCACACACAATTTCACCCTTTAGTTGTCCAAAAACATACTATCCAACACCTCTTCTCCATTTAATAAAGGGGGGAGAAAGAAAAGAACACATTACACATTGTAAGAGCTGTATTTGTATTTTTGGCAAAGTCGAGGTACAATGTCCAATGTTGTTTGATAAGGCCGAACTTAACATCTGTTCTATGTGCATCATCCTCGGACTATAGCAGTTTCAACAAGAGTGTGTATGTACTATGTTTTGGACATTTGAAACCTCCCATGTCATTCCCATTTTCACTCACACAGTATAGCTTCCAATTGCTCTGATAATTGAGAATACTTGAAATCATTTTTGCATATTCACATTCATGGTCGAGAATATCATAAAGTGTTTTTATCTAAAAATCATTTAAAAAACAAATTGAAATGACAAGATTTTGAGTTTGTAATTATGAAGTTTTAAAGACTAACGTTAGTAATATTATTTTATGTAATTTCCATATTATTACATATGGAATGGAGAATGTTTTTGGGAACAAGTTGTGTCATCATATAATCCTGATAGAGATACAACAGGAGCACTCTTAACTCCATCACTCACTCACACCACTTTCCTGTCTACAGTCTTTCCTTTCCTGCTGTTTACATTTCAGTCTCACAGCAGGAAAGGAAGGACAGGAGAGTGGTGTGAGTGATGGAGTAAGAGTGTCCCTGTTGTATCTCAATTATTATGACACAACTTGTTCCCCCAAAAAAATGGCACCCAGTTAAGAAACCTGTTGGGTCATTTTCACTGTCCTTGCGTCCAGTATAAGACAATGTGCATAATGATATGTTACTAACGATGCAGTTGGAGCTGAAAAGTATAATATAGTACAAATGAGTTGTCCCCCGTGTAGATTTATATTACATTACTTTCATATTGGGTGGGTGGGAAATAAATAATTTAGTTTTATTTCATTCTCGTTGTCCCCCCTGAGTTGGTCAGGGAAACCAAGCTTTGGCAAGCAGTTCAGTGTGGAACAAAATATAATAATATAATATAATATAAAAAAGTCTAGATTATTAGTAAATGTATACTCATTTATTTCACCCTCAAATTAGTAATGTTAATGTAGATCTGCCTGGAAGAGCTCCATTCATGATGGAATAGATTGTTACATGATTACATCCATGTCTCGCTTTTTGATAAATGTGTTCTATATTTGCAAGTCATTATTTAGCTTTCCTCAGATAAAAGGAATAACTTAAATTACATGTCAATTTGGTTATTTCCCCTGAGGTTCTCTATATTGCTGTGATGTAAAGAGAAGCCATCCTCTTATACAGACCCGTAGGGACATGAGCCTAGAATAGTTCTCGTTTCTGATGTGTAAATAAGGTCTCTTGCTTTACAAACTCTCATGTTAGCTCGAGTTTTTAACCCAAAATTGTCTCAATCTTATACCATCAACAGCCAATGTGTATCCAAGTATCAACTACTTGTCCTGTCAAAGTGTGCTTGAGCTATAGACAGACTGAACAGTGAACACGCAAACTAGCTCGCTCATTTTAAGTCGCACTAGAAAACAATGGCAGGTAAATGTCTCACAAAATGTGAAGCACACCCATGCCACCATGCGCTCTGTCAGTGCAGGGACTGATCAAGGCTATTCCTGTAAATACACTGGAAATAGTTGGCCACCAATATTCTAGCTGTAAATGGGTTAAAAGAGAAATCAGTCATTAAAATGTTACAGACCATAGAATCATTGAATCAAGATGGACGGCAGTACATGCAGTGCCATTAACATCCCTCTTCAAGATCAAATTTGCCTTTAATATGTTGAAATTATAGATTTTTCCAGAGTCCAGACTCCAGACACAAAATCCCAGTATCATAATAGTACAGTAATTTGACTGAAAGGATAAATGACCAATGCCTACCCAGTTTCACAAGTTCTCACTGTGTTTTTCCACACCTTTTGAACATGAATGGAATGGCAGTGATGGCGTTTAAGGACCAAATATAAACATACACGCAATATAAATAAAGTTAGATTGCTTCTCCACAATACAGTAATAGTGCCCCAGGGATTGGTCCTGGGACCACTTCTGTCCATTATGTAATCAGTCTCAATAAAAAAATAAAAAATCCAACACTAATGTTATGCTGATAATACTGTGATATATTGCTCTGTGTATACTCCAAACCAGGCTCTTGTCAGGTACAACTTGCTTCTCTCCTCCGCTTCATCAGCGCCCATATCCAGAGGCGGTGGGTTGGCGAAAGGGCCTTTTCTGTGTGGAGTTTGCATGTTCTCCCCGTGTCCCCTAAAAAAAAAAAACATGCAGTAATTATGGTTATTATACTGCCTCCGCCTGGTCAGCTGGAGGCTTTTTTAGATTAAAAAAAGAAAGAAAAAATGAATGAAAACAGTAATGGAAAAATCACGGCTCCCTCACACATTAGAATGTTCTTGAGTGATTTTTCCTTTTTCCTTTTCTTTTTTTTAAATATATTTTTGAGTGGTGCAACGACTCAAAGGAACAGCAATGTCCGTGTTCACCTATGCCTGTGTTCACCTATGTGCGTATGTGTTGGTTAATGAGCACCAGTATATGACTGCGTACCAGTAGGGCCGCTGTTGTGCCAGAAACAGAGAGAGGGATAGTGCTGCACTGTTGCCTGCTAATGAGAGAGAGAGAGAGAGAGAGAGAGGTGGGTTAAAATATCCCTTTAATCTGTATCTGCCCACTATTATAAATAGGAATTGTAATTGACAATTCCCTCATTTAAGCCTCACATTCAGCAACTGATGCAAAACAACTGAAGTCCTTGTTGAGGCCAAAGGGCAAATTGGCAAATTGCTGCTGCCTACTGTCTACCATTGAGCCCTGAAATGTATTACAGAATAAAGCCCTTATACTTGCCATTGGTCTTATGCTCAGGTTTGATGATCTGCCATGTTGGCAGATCTACAAGCTCATCGCGTGCCACCGAGTGGCGCGCTACGAGCTTGTAGGTCTGCTATTTTTTGAAAAATCGAAGAACGACTGACATAGAAACATGGCTTTTTCAGAAAACTGTCAGGATGTAGAAGACATTTTTTTTAGAATCTGATCTCGGGTCAGAATGGGTTAAGTATGCTGATCACTGTGCTTGGAATCAGATGCAAAATGACCTGCATCTCCAGGAGCTGGTCTCACTACTGGATGCATGTATATAGTAATGCTGTAGTTGTTTTGATTCATATTGCCTGTTTGATGTTGATGACTAATGCTGAGGATCTTTCTTGATATTTTATGATTGTGTTTGTTTTACGTCTGAAACCAAAATTTGTTCTGCTGCCTGTCTTGGCCAGAAGAACGCACTTGCACCAGTTCATGTCATAGCAGCATATTGTAACACGAGTATTATAATATCACCATCTTGGTGGTCACTTCACATCCTTTATTAAGCGAACGATGATGTTTTTCTCTGTTATTTATTAACCTATTTTTTTTTTCTTTTTAAATGTTTCAGTTTGGACACTGTCAAATAGACAGACAGGTATTATAATACATATAGTTTCTAGTGTTGCCTATGTTTCCCCTCTCTATTATTCCTCTCTTTGTAGTGTACATCACAACATGTTCTATACCAAATGCTGTTAATTTACAAGGCACACATTTGTTTGATATGTTAGACCATAACTGTGTGTTGCCACACAATATACTAAATGAACATTCACAGGGCTATACTGCCAAAATAACTTATCCATGTTTACCGACAATAACATGCACATGACCATTGTAAAATAACACATTGGCATGGAACTATCATTCTCTGTCATTCTGTGTCAATAGACTGATGTGCTTAATTGTCAGGTCAATGTGTTTTGTTGTGACGTGATCATAGAGATGTTGACCAGTTTAGATCATGTGCGTGCGTGCGTGCGTGCGTGCGTGCGTGCGTGCGTGCGTGCGTGTCCATACCTGTCTTGGAAATGTGTGTCTTATGGCAATTGCATAGTTTTCAATTTATTTTCACTTTCTTCCACCTTTGTTTCTTTCCCTGTGAGGTGGTCATTGAATCTTTGCATCAATAACGTGTCTTCAAAGTGCAAAAGTTATTATTCATTTTATTTTTTTACAAATATATTCACATTTTATTTTCACATCCATAGTTTGTCTGTTTCAGTGGAAAGTGGAAATATTCATCTGAAATGTAAATGGACAGCTGAACAATCTGTGTGGCCGTATAGCTCTAAAACCTTACACACATAACTGTCAGTGAGATATTATGCAGTCTGTATTGTACTCAGTATATGATCATGTTTACGTTTGTGTTATTATTTTTAGTCACATAATGGTGACATTAGTAGAAGCAGTGAAAGTGCACAATGGGTAAATCATCTCAATAAAACCACCAGTTTGCACTGCAGGATGTTTGATCATATTTGAGGTGAACCATTCTTAGGTCCAAGAAAACATTAATCTATGACACTAGAATGAGCTTGAGTAACAATAAGGAACATTTACGTAGCGGTATATCATATATCATAATGGTATACCATAATATTTTACATTATTTCAGTTGCTATACATGTTGACTTATATCTTCATATCCTTCTAAATAGGCTATACAAATACCATGTTAAGACGAGAATCAATGTATCTGTAAAAATGCTTTAAAATCTACGAAAGAGCATACATTCATGTTCAATTTAAAACTGGTAAACATGGGATGCTATGTCACGTTTGAATAATTTAGACAAACCAGTATACAGCTAATTAGTCACTTTCAATGTCAGAGACCTTAAAAAGGGATTTCACACACAGTGTCTGGGTGATTGCAAGGGTAAAGTACCACCAGCCCACCATAGTGATGACTAGGGTTTGGTTTCTCATACTGTAGGTGCCCCTGGCTGGTTGGGTGCTCCAACAGACACAATCATTGGCCATGTTCGTGGGTGGGAAGCCGGCTGTCGCTGTTTTAGTGAGAAGAGGGGTCTCTGATTTCCAATGACATAGAATACACCTTTTTTTTGGCTGCCTGGGCATGGCTAATAAAAAATACGTTTCTTTTCAGGACCATCAAAATGTGTCAATATTTTGACATCACCCCAAGATACAGTATATATAGCTGTGCGAGGATCAGCAGTCAATTTCTTTCAAGATTTTTTAGAGGATTAGATTCTTTTGCATTTCCCCAAACGTGATTACGTGTCCCCCTTTTTCATCTGAGGCACTTGGGTGATGTCTCATCATGACTGAATTGATATAGTCCGTGTGGTGTATATAATACATTCTATGCAAAATGCTGAATTATAGCCTGTGTTTACTGTTTGGTGTTTATTAGAGTTATTTGTGTGTTCTGGAGTATAGGGACTATGCCGTTCATGCAAGGTGTATTCATCATCAGCCAGACCGAATCAGCCGGAGGCGACAGTGTTGTGTGATATTATAGTCTGGCTTATTAGCCAGGCTAGTATTCACGTTGAATGTCTTTTTCCCCCCATTTGTTTATGAGTTGTACCATATGTCATCTTTCAAATTCATTATTCAGCTAAATGTAATTGGAATTCAATTTGAGTCAACATGTGCTACGATATGTGGCATTCAGAACTTCTCCTCAATCATATACATTATCATACAATAACATCACATTTGCGAGGTTCATGGTAATGTTCACTGAGGACAGAGATTATTTCTAAAGACACATATTATTACAGCATACTACTGTAAGTGTAGTCATTTCCTGAATAACTGTTATTCCACTGCATTTAGCCCAGATTATTTGTTTTGTTTGAGATCAAATGCATTTGGCATTGGTCTTTCCATGTTGATGCAATACTTGTAGCTTAATGTTTTGTCAAATGTTATGTTATTGCTGACAGTTTTTACGTAACACCTTCAAGTATTCAGCCTTTTCTTTCCCATTTAATTTTAAACAGACACCAACTTTGTCCTTGGAAATGCACAGATAGTGGACTGGCCCATTGTCTACAGCAATGATGGTTTCTGCAAGTTGTCGGGGTACCACAGGGCTGAAGTCATGCAGAAAAGCAGCACATGCAGGTAGGCGAGGAGATATTTCAGCATAAATATAAAGTCATATACTGTGTAACGTTTTCAACTAAACCTCTCTATACCGTACTTTTAGTCATGAGTTTGCCCCCCAATACTCACACCAACATGACGCAGGCACCGGCAATGCATAAGGGCAATGTATTTATTTATTTATTTCATTCAACTTAATACAGTACACACTTCTGACAATGTTGTTGCGTTCCAAAATGTCCTTGACGCGAGGACCCTACAGCGTTTGTTTTGGCGGTGGAACTATTAAACTGTCCGAACTATTACGCAATATGACTTTAATATTGCAGGGGTAACAACTTTGGCATTGAGGTGTGGTTTGTTGGTAAGCCGGGGTAATTAGGGCCTCGAGAGTCACCTGGTGCAACAGAGTAGGATATATGTGAGAAATGTGTGCTGTGCAACACTGGGCTGTGTGCACACGAAATGTGTGCTGTGCAACACTAATTGAGTTGTCGGCTCACAGCCATTAACCACTCGAACCGTACTGTACTTATCTGACTGGTGCATTATGTTTGTTTCATGTTTATTTGAATTTGCGACAAGCATCGGGTGAGCTGACGCAGGTCATTTTCCAGCTATTGTTGGTGCGCAACAGTTGCATTTTCCCACCCTGACATCAAAAGAAGTGATGTGGGTAGTACGCTCACCTGGGCACCTTTGACAACCAGAAAAATAAATCAGACCAGTCTGAAGTGAGTGGTGCTGGACTGTACTCGTGCTTTAGTACTGTACTGTAATGTACAAGGCCTCCTCCCTGGCCTCTGTGTGTGTGTGTGTGTGTGTGTGTGTGTGTGCGCGCGCGTGTGCGTGTGCGTGTGCGTGTGCGTGTGTGTGTGTGTGTGTGTGTGTGTGTGAGTGACGCTGCTCAACGCTAATACCATCTAGTGGTATTAGCGAGGTGTTTCTGCTGTTTGTGCTCAGACACAGGGACACACGTAGCTGCGTATAGGAGTGGCTAGCACCACTCAAAAACGGTGTCCTTAACTTAGCGTAAGCAGTCTGAGCTAGTGACACCGACAATGTTCAGTTTGTTCCTATATACACCTAGCTTCTATGCCACTGCATCAGTCTAAGAAGAATATTATTGTAGGTGTGGCTTACCGCTTTACAAAAACCTTTTATAGAGCAATAAGTAAGTGGCTTTGGGAACCAACGATTCCAGACCAATGTGTCCCATAGGCCAGGAGCCTATCTCTTGTTTCATGGCGTGAGGCAGCTTGATGTAAAACTACTTCCCCAGGACTGCATGATGTTGCAGGATTTACCCCCAATCCAACCCTTGATGCTGAGTGTCAAGCAGGGAGGCATTGGAACCATTTCTATAGTCTTTGGTATGACTCGGCCGGGAATTGAACCCCTGACCTCGAAGTCTCAGGGCAATAACTACAAGGCCACTGAGTTGCTAAATTGATGTGTCTATTCTAGCCTCACAGTCACACTTTTATCTATAGTTGAAAGCAATGCTGTGACCATGTGTTACTGAATGTTGATAGCAAGGCTTTGTCAATGATTTTGGATCAACCACTTCTGTCTTTTAAGACTCTGGTCTGTATTTTGCGTGTCTTAAGTACCAGGTCTTATTACTTAACTTAAGACCTGGAGGTGTGGTCAATGCTCTTTGGCCACTCAGAATAGCCAAATGGCATTGATCACGCCTCCAGGTTTTAAGTTAAAGGGTAAGACCACTTTTTTGAGGTTTGGGTTGTGTAGTTACTTTGCCATGATGCAACTCCATGTGGACAAGAAAGAAATTACTGCTCCAGTGATTAGAAATTGATAATTCAAAATATGCTCCTCATTGACTTACATTGTAGCTAAAACAGCTCTCAAAGTCACTCTTTTAGTACGTAAAAAAAACGCAAACAAAGTTGATTCAGACAATATATTCATAAAAATGTTAGATTCCTGTTAATTTTACTATTTGAAGGTCTGGATCCGGATCCACAGATCCAGTCCGGGTTTTCTTCCCAATAAAATGGACAAATCAACAGGAAGATAACATTTTTATGAAAAAATAAAACCACATGACTTTTGGTGATACTCTATATTGTCTGAATCAACATTGTTTGTTTACGTACTAAAAGAGTGACTTTGAGAGCTGTTTTACATCAATGTAAGTCAATGAGGAGCATATTTTGAATTATCAATTTCTAATCACTGGAGCAGTTATTTTTTATTTCTTGTCCACATTTGGAGTTGCATCATGGCAAAGTAACTACACAACCCAAACCTCAAAAAAAAGTGGTACAGCCCTCAGATAGTCTAATTAATATTACCCTTCCCTTTGCATTTCATATTACTCCAGTTATATTTAGATCAAGCTAGGACATGGTGCAGCATTCATTCGTTTTTGTGAGGTTCTTTTGCATAAAGCCAATTAAGGCGTTCAGAAGGGGGAAAAAAGTATGCCGTCATGATTTATTTCAACCATCATTAATCAAATTTTACTCAATGGAATTCCATAATAGTCTAATTTGACAGTGGAGATTTGCACACGGAGATTGTTCACAGTCAAGTTAAAAGTATACTATGCAGTGAATAACACAGACTTGTCATATTTAGTTGTAGAGGAGATGGGCATGTATTACATACCAATATTTGTGTTTAACCCATTCTGACCTGAGATCAGATTCATACGAGGTTTCCACTGGACACACACTGGTCTGATTAACCCATTCTGACCTGAGATCAGATTCTAAAAAATGTCAGTCGTTCTTCGATTTTTCAAAAATAGCAGACCTACAAGCTCGTAGCGCGCCACTCGGTGGCGCGCTATGAGCTTGTAGATCTGCTATTTTTCAATAGCTAAAGCATAACATGATGCTAACACCAAAATGGGTTCCCGTTCAGAATGGGTTAAGATGCACTTAAGGGAAATGTGAAAATGTATGCTAAATGTATGTAATACAAATAATCGTATCGAATCATTTTTGCAATGGAAATATAATATAATATGTATCAATACTAAAACAAACAACAAAAAATATAAACATATTTCACCCTCAGAAAATCTGTCTTCTGTTACAAAGATAATTCACACATTTAAGAGTTGCAATGCGGCGCAAAGGTGCCTGAATGTCTGCTTTTCTCATCATGCCAAATGGATATGAAATATTTAAAATGATATTTCCCCCTTTGTGCTTTCCAGCTTCATGTATGGGGAGCTCACAGACAAGGACACAAGTGAGAAAGTGCGACTAACGTTTGAGAACTACGAGATGAATTCATTTGAAATACTAATGTACAAGAAAAACAGTAAGTGTATAGCTTCGTCAAGTGGAGAGATAAATGTTGTTTTCCTCTTAATCTCTTATGCAAAATGTATTCCTGGCCTCTGTAATGCACAGCAGAGTTCAAAGGCAGCCCGTAACATTTCTAGCTCGGCAGAAGTACTAATTGGTTGAGAATCAGACCATGTATTTATATCCACTTGCATACCTTTTTCTACCCACTGAGCAATTTTCGGCTTTTAGACGTCTAAATGAGCGTCTAAAAAATGGGGTAAAAATAGTCTAAAAATGAAAGTTATTTTTAGCAGTCTAGGCTTAGATTAGATGTTGAAACAACATCGTTTCAACGTCTATATATATATATATATATATATTATATATATTATATATATTGTTCTATTAGATTAGTCTAATCTAAGCCTAGACTGCTAAAAAACGTTCATTTTTAGACTATTTTTACCCCAGTTTTTAAGACGAATTCTTTGCCATCTAGACGACTACAAAAATGCTCAGTGGGTACCAGCAGGTGTTACTAGAAATGTTTCTCAAGGTTCTCAAAGACTAGTACAATTTCAACATTATACTTATGCTGTACAATATGGATTTTTATTTAATACCATTGTCTGATTAAATGAGCATCAATCGTCTTTTTCTCCCCCTTTTGTTTCAGGGACACCCGTTTGGTTCTTTGTCAAAATTGCTCCCATTCGCAATGAACAGGAGAAGGTTGTTCTGTTTCTTTGCCAGTTCAGTGACATCACAGCCTTCAAACAGCCCATCGAGGACGACTCCACCAAAGGTTGGCATCAGTCAATTAATCCATTCTGACCTGAGATCAGATTCATACGAGGTTTCCACTGGACACACACTGGTCTGATTAACCCATTCTGACCTGAGATCAGATTCTTCGATTTTTCAAAAATAGCAGACCTACAAGCTCGTAGCGCGCCACTCGGTGGCGCGCTATGAGCTTGTAGATCTGCTATTTTTCAATAGCTAAAGCATAACATGATGCTAACACCAAAATGGGTTCCCGTTCAGAATGGGTTAATCTCCCGTCTGGTTTCCATATCTCCCGTCAGATGTGTTTTAGAGTTACATCTCACATTGTGAGACAATATGCTACAGCACCAACTAGGGGGTGTATAACGATCTAGTAACTGCGTCGAAGTATATGGAAATGTAAATAAACGATTGTATCAATGCTAGAACTAAAATACACCGCATGGATGCACCTGGGACGTTATCCTCAGTGATGTATCCCGAGGTCATCGGGGTTTCGGGTCTCTCCAACATCCATACCCCTCACTCAGGTGACCCAGCCCGGGGGTGATCAAGTCCCGACTTACGTCTCAGTAGCTACCCTCGATCAGTCCCATTAGGGAAAGACAGGGCCACACAATCCGATGCTCCGGGACTAGGAGTGAGAGGAACTGGTGCGTGGACGGACTAGGCTCTGTGGGTGGACTCCTGTCCGGAGCCCCACCAGGTCCATTCCTGCTCTCACCAGGCCCAGCCCCTGTGCGTTGCACCAGTCTCCCAGCGCCACCAGGCACGTCATTCAGGAGTGGTGGATTCTCGAGCCACAATGGTGGTGCTGCTGCAGGCTCCGCTTGTGGCTTGAATGGCCCCTCCTAAAGGCCTTCGCTGTGGGTTTGTTGGGCTTCCCTCCTCACGGAATAAGACACAGCCTGGGGCGCCAACCCAAACTGCTCACCCGGGTGTCTAACATTCCGGCTGTCACCCGTCTCTCCGGTGGTCACCAGACTATATTGTCTATATTCTTACGAGTCACTATAAATAGAACAACTAAAACTAAAAATACATTGCATGGATGCACCTGGGACGTTATCCTCAGTGATGTATCCTAAGGTCATCGGGATTTCGGGTCTCACAACATCATACCCCTCACTCAGGTGAACCAGCCGGGGGGGGGGGGGGTCAAGTACATGTGCGTTGTATTTAACAATGTTAAGAAGAAAATAGATCCATCGCTACACTTGGTCTATCGATAAATGTGTGTATTCTCCGTGTTCGTGTCGAGGTACGGGTTTGTCTATGTGTGTTCTGTCTGTCGTACGAACAGCTGCAGCAGCCTAAAAGGGCCCATTCACACTGAGCACTGTAACTGCAGCCAGCCAGTGGTGTTGCTGAGCAGCCTGCAGCGCTCAGTTCACACGGGTGTGATTTTTTTTTGGTCATTGCTTGGTCCCATTGTATCGTTGCTTGCAGCTATATTATTATTTATTTATGGAGGGATAGACAGTATAGGCTGACAGGAAATGGGGAGAGAGAGATGGGGGTGACATGCAGTGAAGGCCGTCGGGATCGGGAGTCGAACCCCCGCAGCGCACTTCCAGACTGGATTGCCAGCCATGGTGCCTGGACGCTGTTTTGCGCTCTTTGTTATCGGGGGAAAATTCCGCCAGTTTTAGCAGTTTTGGCAGTTCTGTGCTTTCGTCGTTTTTCACGAAATTCGGCAATATGGTAGAGAGCCGTGAGGATCCCTCGGGAACTCAGGAACTGAAGCTCACAGCCTCATACACTCATTCGTCAAAAGGCCTTTTTTTTGGCCACGTCATAGAAATTGCATTTCCATACATGCAAATGGAGTCTGACTCTGGTTACGGGACTACAGTGTTGACAAACAACCCCTACAGCCAATCGGCGTAACAAAACAAAAATAAACGTGTAACCTGACGTCATCTCCAGTCTACCTACTACGCCATGTCAACCCCACAGAATTGAGCCGGTTCGGTCTGACCTATAGGGCCTTGGTAGAATCTAATTAAAACCCACATGGGCAAGCCCAATTAGGGTCCACTTGGGCGTCGCATCAAATGACCTAGTTGAGGCACGCCTCAATGCGCTCGTAGAACCACTTTGAAGCCCACACGACGAGTAACCCAAACGTGAAGCATCTTGTGCCAGCTGACATTGTCATATACGGTTCCATGTAGAGTTAGCCCATCTGGGTCTCATATGCTGTAGTTAAACGCATCACTTTTTTTATGAATACATTTTCATTTTGTCCAGTCTGTACTGGTAGGATTTGTTATTGATACAATATAACTTATAGAATTGGGGTGGTTATATTTGGTCTATTGAGACATTTAGATTGTGTCAAAAAGGTCATGTCTCACCTACTGTAGAGTGTAGACACAAGATCAGATTGTTCAAGATTCAATTCACCCCCTGAGCAAGCAGGCTGCAGGCTCTATTAGCTCAATGGCAAAAATGTCAGCATTGCGAATGAAAGGAAGGTTACATAGTGCAGCTTTAAGCTCCTTTACCTGAGCTCTTGCCAGATTTGTTCAAAGTTCAAACCCTTACCCATGCTTCCCAATACTACAGTATGGTACTTCCCCCTTGTCTGTATACAGTACATGCAAAAAAGAAACCAATTGAATTGCTAGATACAGTACAATGTATTTAAACTATCTACTAATTCACATAGCATGATAACATGAGAAGCCGTTTTATACACACAGCCATATAGTCTGTTTCATAGTCATAGATCTCTACAGTAACTATTATTTTATTACAATGTCTGTAAGGCCAATTTTAGCCCAAGTAGTTTAAAGGTAGGCCGTAGGCCACTCCCATCCAATGCAAATGTGCTTCCAATGATCTTTTGGGGAATAGCAACCGAAGCCAAACATCATACGTAAGAAAGAGTAGTGGTTTAATTAATAATTGCTTAATCTAAAATATGAATGTTGTATATTAACATGCACACAACTTTGCGAACTGAATGTAAAGTTGAGGTATGCAGTATATGTTTATAATATATTAATGCACATTTTTATATTTACCTGATCTGAAGAAATTATCACTTTATGAGTTGACACCAGGGGTCAGTCAGACAGATTTTTTGAAGCCACTAAGGAAATGAAAGTTCATATAATGGCCTGTTGTGGCGCTATCATTGGGCTCAAAAAAAACCATAGCCCCATAGAAGTCCATGTATTTGGGCCCAACTTCACCTAGACTGTATTACCTTAATAAACATGGTCATGAATACTTTTCGCTTCCAGTCACTAGTTTAAAGTCTCATTTCTAATGTCATAATATTATTTTTGGAAAATGATGGCCCCATTTATAAAAGAAATGACCATAAAGTCGCGCATGTTCTGAGGGGCGTGGCTACCGTTACAGTTCATCCCCCACCCACTCGAGTCAAAATAAAAACCAACGAAGAAGAAGGGGGGAAGTCCCGCCTCGTTGTCTGGGCCAGCCAATGGCCAAACTGGGCTCAAACGGATCTTGAAAGATGGCGACTTACAGTGCAAGGGATTTCAGGCTTCATTTTACGTTCATGTTAGACCCGGGGAACGCTTTGTCCATATTTTTTACAGTCTATGGTTGACACATTGTTCCTGATATGTTTTGTATCCTCAGGTTGGGGGAAGTTTGCTCGTCTGACCCGCGCCCTAACCAGCAGCAGAGGCGTGTTGCAACAGCTGCAGCCCACCGTTCACAAGGGAGAGAATGTCCACAAGCACTCCCGCTTAGCCGAGGTACTTCATGTCGATGAGTTACTTTATGAACGATGACGAGGAGCAAGCCCAGAGCTTCGTTTCGTTAGACATAGAGTTCACGGGAAAGCAATCTTGACTTCCAGATAATGAATCCGCGGTTGATGAAATAGCGCACTGCTGTCAGTATGGGTTTTTTATATCGTGAACATCCGTTTCTATAGACCACGAATAATCAGCTTCTGAAATGAAATACACATGTTGTATTTCAAGCTGTGGAGCCACTGGCGTTCTAGCCTGTATGTACAGAGATAAGTCCCCCCTGTTTGTTTATACTTTGTTTATTTTATTTATAGTTTGTTTACTTTTGTGTTTTTATGTTTTATGTGTTCTGCCCTATATGGACCCCCCTGTGAGTGTCTTGAATAAAGTTTGAATTGAATTGAATTGAAAAAAAAACATGTCCTTTAACCCATTCTGACCTGAGATCAGATTCATACGAGGTTTCCACTGGACACACACTGGTCTGATGAACCCATTCTGACCTGAGATCAGATTCGAAAAATGTCAGTCGTTCTTCGAATTTTTCAAAAATAGCAGACCTACAAGCTCGTATCGCGCCACTCGGTGGCGCGATATGAGCTTGTAGATCTGCTATTTTTCAATAGGTAAAGCATAACATGATGCTAACACCAAAATGGGTGCCCGGTCAGAATGGGTTAATAGAAACGGTTTAGAAATGTTTGGATTCGGTTCTCTAGCTTTGTCACGGTGTGCCAGTGAGCTAGTAGCTTATTTTAGGCTACCCAAACAGGATGGATATTCTTGAGCGGATGAAACAAGAGGTGTCCAGGCCCATGCCTGTCCCCCCCCTGCAGGTATTTTTGGCCTCTGTACAGTTATGTCCGATTATTAATTAATTTATTAGCTGGAATGCGCTCCTCTTCTTGGCAGGTGCTACAGCTCAGTGTGACTGTAATGTAACTTTCTTCTATATCTAATCAGTGTTTAAGCTTCAGCCCATGCCACGTTTTGATAACCTTCACGGGGCTGTTTCTTTTTTTAGAGTTTACTATAGCCTACTTGATTCTGTTCTGCAGTATTGAGCAATTTTTATAGTGGTGTACTGGATATTATGGTGTGATGACCCTCTCCCTGCATGGCCTGCTAGGGCTGATTGGCAGGGTGGAGTTGGATCGTCAGTGAGATTATTGGACCACACCTGAGTCTGGTTTCTTGTGAGAGTCACAAGAAACCCCTATAAAATAAATTGCTCAATACCGACAGCCGGGCAAGTGGATTCATGAATGTATATAGACAATATTTTAGGCCAATAAAAAAGACTATATATACCAAATTTCCCACCCGTCCACCTTTTCATAGATTTTGTATAGCTAGCCATACATATTCAACAACACTATCATCAGTGTTGTGTAAGTGAATGTTTTTGGTTTGTCCTATATGTCTGATTCACATGCATTTAGACACCCTTGTAAACTTGACCCATGGCTCTGTGTGTTCTTTCCCCCTTTACACCAAACCTCTCCACTCAAAATAGCACTTATAGCAGATCTACAAGCTCACAAACCCCCCCACCCCTCCCTATACGGTTCAAGTGGTTATTAAAATATTATAAGGCCTATAATAAATATGGTCTGAGGAATTTAATCTAACATTTTCTTCTGACTTCTTTTCAGATCCTGAATCTTTACTCCAACATCTTAACCAATAATGGAGCCTATGGAGGATCTATTTTATATTTTAGAGGATTTGGATGATTCCGAATTTGGGAAATTCTTATGGCAACTGCGCATCGAGGGCAGCATTAAAAAATGCGTTCTGGACATGCAGGGCTCGAGGCCTCTAATAATACAAGCAATGTATTATTAGCAATGTATGTAACCCTAACCCTAAGCCGCCAGGCTCGGGGGAGTCGAACCCGCGGCACGCCGTCCGTCCGGCTGGCTTGGTTGGCCTATAGGTGTCAAGACGGTTGAGCCAACAGTCTGGGACACGAATGTGATTTCCTTTTTTTACCTGAAGCGGAAGGAGGACCCCCGGGTGAACAGAACCGGCTTGGGTTTGGGTTTGGGCTCCTCGAACAGCCTGAAGAAGGCGTGGTACTCCACGCAGATCTTCCAGAACACCTTGCAGCAGTCTCTGCTCGCCATGTTGAACTCCAACGTGCCGTGGTGAGAACTTTGCTGCGAGACACACACACACACACAGACAGACAGGAGGAAGACAATTAAATAGAACCTTTCCTTTTTCGCCAAGTCCCTCCCCCCCCCCAACCCGTCATAAGAACAGAAGACTTACAGTGGGGTCTGATCTCAGCTTGATGAGGAACTTCTTGCGCTTGAAGCTCAGCTTTCGAATCTTGGACCAGTTGAAGGCGTTGATCCTGGTGTAGCCCTGTGTCATTGCAAAACACACGTTAGCGTCTTTTTAACCCATTCTGACCTGAGATCAGATTCATACGAGGTTTCCACTAGGACACACACTGGTCTGATGAACCCATTCTGACCTGAGATCAGATTCTAAAAATGTCAGTCGTTCTTCGATTTTTCAAAAATAGCAGATCTACAAGCTCGTAGCGCGCCACTCGGTGGCGCGCTATGAGCTTGTAGGTCTGCTATTTTTCAATAGCTAAAGCATGACATGATGCTAACACCAAAATGGGTTCCCGTTCAGAATGGGTTAAGAACAACTGAGTATTATTTTGCTAAATGCATGTCTCTCTCTCTCTCTCTCTCTCTGATACAATCTTTCAACATGTTCACTCTGGCAGTGTCATGGTTTTGGATGGATGGAGACACAGCTGTGTGTGTGTGTCTGTGTGTGTGTCCGTGCGTGTGTCTGTGTGTGTGTGTGTGTCCGTGTGTCAAGGGCTGTCGAACCTCTCCACACTTCCCAAAAGTATACTTTTAAACACACACACACACACACACACACACACGTACATTGTACGAGTGATGCTGTGACTTGGAAGTGAGAGACAGATTGTGGGTGGAACTGGCAATACGCACACACACGCACCTCCGCCAATGCACGCACCTTCGCCAATGCACACATGTGCACGCACGCACGCACGCACTGACCGATGTAGTACTGTACATCAGTCATGCCTAGGTGTGCTTTCACACAGTCACAGTCTGCTGCTTTTGAAAAATCATAAGAATGCGGCGCAAATCTTTGTATATATATTCTTTCAAAGTGAATGTTTTTTAACTCAGGTCTAAATGGGTTAATGCTTTTGCGTGAAGCCATAGCATGATCAAGGAGGGAGTTCATTTACAAAAGAACATGATGACTATTTATTTTTATTCTTTTGATGGTAAACAATAAACATGCTGGCGGGCAGTCTTTTTGATCCGAAGACAACGCATGCAAAGGTTTAAAGAGCAACTGTTTGTGGGGCTGATATGGTTCCCGTTTCGCATTTGAGTAAATGGTGCGCTGTGACTGGCCAGTCGCTGTGATTGACAGCCTACACCTAAACCTAACCCTAACCTTAACCTCAGTAAAACTATACCTAAACCTAACCCTAACCTTAACCTCAGTAAAACTATACCTAACCCTAACCTCAGTAAAACTATGCCTAAACCTAACCCTAACCCTAACCTCAGTAAAACTATACCTAAACCTAACCCTAACCTTAACCTCAGTAAAACTATACCTAAACCTAACCCTAACCCTAACCTTAACCTCAGTAAAACTATACCTAAACCTAACCTCAGTAAAACTATACCTAAACCTAACCCTAACCTCAGTAAAACTATACCTAAACCTAACCCTAACCTCAGTAAAACTATACCTAAACATAACCCTAACCCTAACCTCAGTAAAACTATACCTAACCCTAACCTCAGTAAAACTATGCCTAAACCTAACCCTAACCCTAACCTCAGTAAAACTATACCTAAACCTAACCCTAACCTTAACCTCAGTAAAACTATACCTAAACCTAACCCTAACCCTAACCTTAACCTCAGTAAAACTATACCTAAACCTAACCCTAACTTCAGTAAAACTATACCTAAACCTAACCCTAACCTCAGTAAAACTATACCTAAACCTAACCCTAACCCTAACCTCAGTAAAACTATACCTAAACATAACCCTAACCCTAACCTCAGTAAAACTATACCTAAACCTAACCCTAACCTCAGTAAAACTATACCTAAACATAACCCTAACCTCAGTAAAACTATACCTAAACCTAACCCTAACCTTAACCTCAGTAAAACTATACCTAAACCTAACCCTAACCCTAACCTCAGTAAAACTATACCTAAACCTAACCCTAAACTCAGTAAAACTATACCTAAACCTAACCCTAACCTCAGTAAAACTATACCTAAACCTAACCCTAACCCTAACCTCAGTAAAACTATACCTAAACCTAACTCTAACCTCAGTAAAAATATACCTAAACCTAACCCTAACCCTAACCTCAGTAAAAATATACCTAAACCTAACCCTAACCTCAGTAAAACTATACCTAACCCTAACCTCAGTAAAAAATATACCTAAACCTAACCCTAACCTCAGTAAAACTATACCTAACCCTAACCTCAGTAAAACTATACCTAAACCTAACCTCAGTCAAACTAACGCAGTGGCTGGGGGGCGTTTCCAAGAACCCGAATGCGAAACGGATACCATATTAGCGTTTGTGGGACGTACGGTTGACGTAGTGTTGCTCCTAACCCTAACAACACAGCCAGTGATGGGTTCATGACAGTGGTTTTCAACCCTTTTCATTTCAAGGCCCATTATTTATTTGGCATTTGAGCCACTGGCCACCATTTGATGAGATTTAACCTCTCAGACCCTAATCTAAAGAATAGTCCTGAAAGCCACCCCTATAGAGCGTCGCAGTCCCTCCCCCTTTCAGAACAACGAGTGGCCCAGGAAATGAATCCCAATGCATTTTTCCCATAGGCATTTCTTAAATTAATTTTTTTAAAGACCTTTTCAGCGTCGTACGAAGCCAACTCTTGTCGTGACAAATCATGCCAACACACACAATATTTTGGACCAAACAAATAATTACAAAGAAGAAAAACAACAAAAAATGTGTTTTTTTCTATTTTCTAATTCTTTGTTTGGCCCGAAGAATTGTGTTTGTTGTCATGATTTGTCACGACAAGAGTTGGCTTCGTACGACGCTTAAAAGGTCTTTAAATAAATAATGTAAGAAATGGTGCACTGCTCCTCCCGGTGTATAGGGGAGGGCTGTCTTACAGAGACAACATGTAGACAACATGCAGCAAAGGTTGCCATGAAGTTCATGATACGGTACTCAAACACGCAACACGCCGTCAGGCCACCACTAGGCCAGCGGGCGCCACCCGGTCTCGGTCATCTTACCAGTTGGTGTAAAGGCTGGTGATGGTGGGTTCTCCATGGCTGTCTAGGTGCTGGGTCTGCTGCAGCAGCACGTTGTTGAACACGCGGGTAATGTCAATAGTGACATAGTTCTCTATGGACTGTAAGACGGTCATGTAGGCCCTGACGCTGGTCAGTAGCTCGCTGGGCTTGGCTATCTCCTGAGTAGCCTGGTTGTACATGGTCATCCCCACAATAGACCTGACACATACACATGAAACAGTTTAGCTTTCCATGTGAATAAAAGGTAACAAGATGAACACAGACAAAGGTTTACTTTATGTTTGCACGTGTTTTGACAACTGTAGCTAAATTAGAACATTTCGCTAGACAATAACGTTAAGATAAATATAAATAAATACATACATAATGTAATTTGTATCCACTGATGACAAATCATAATTCATTATCTACATACATGATACATGCATCAACATTTGAGGACAACAGCAATATTTATTTTGGGGATCATTTACAGCAGGCTTTAGAGGTCGCAGTGTAACATTGAGCAATCAAACACATGTGAGTATTTGCAGTGTGTACATGTATTTACTTGGTAAATCTGATCTCTAGATGTGAGGTGAGGTATTCTCGCGGTGTGAAGGTGTGTTCCCACACCACCATGTTGGGAACGTAGTTGATGGAGAAACACAGCTCAGACAGGGCTGTGTGCAACTTGTCCAGACTGAAAGAAGACAACAACAAAGTATACGTTTCAAACACTTTGCTGTCTGTACGAGAACACACAAGGCTGTGAAGTCAGGTTATTATTGTGACCCGTTTAACCCCTGGCTCTACAATAACAGAAATACACACACAGTACATTGAAAACAAACCTTTCACATTTCGTTTTAAATGACAAGAATTTCAACATTTTGGTGTTAGCATTATGTTATGCTTTAGCTATTGAAAAGACAAGCTAAAAAAAAAACAAGCTCAAAGCGCGCCACCGAGTGGCGCGCTTTGAGCTTGAAGGTCTGCTATTTTTTGAAAAATCGAAGAACGACTGACATAGAAACATAGCTTTTTCAGAAAACTGTCAGGATGTAGAAGACATTTTTAGAATCTGATCTCAGGTCAAAATGGGTTAAGGATTTACAATTCTTATTGAATAATAATGTTCTAGTGTGTGTGTGTGTGTGTGTGTGTGTGTGTGTGTGTGTGTGTGTGTGTGTGTGTGTGTGTGTCTCTCACCAGAATATGGAGAGGTCAGAGGTCTCCACTAGCATCTCCACCAGTGAGTCCACCATCTTGGTGTGAAAGATGATGGTGTTCATCATCTTCCCCAGCTCCCTGTGGTCTGCTATACCCAGACTGGCCTTAGAAACACTGGTATACGCCTAGAGGAGACATGGTGGGAGGGAATAAAGAACAGAAAGATGGAATAGAAGGGAACGAACCAAATGAACAGGGAAAGAAAGGCAGGTTGGATGGAAACGAAGAGGGAATGAGGAAAAGGAAAACAGGAAGTAGGGATGAACCGAAATGCAAAGAAAGTGGCAATAAGTCTGAGGAATCAGAAACAAGAGAACGACAAACGGAAGACTATAGCACCATTGTGTATTGTATTGTATTGACATTAGACACCAGCGGATGGCGGATTTAGCCGGTTAGTTAGTCAGTTTGGGTCAAAAGAATATATTATTAATTAATATCGGATAAACCGCGGGTGAAATAATGCTGGAAATAAATGAATGGCATCCATCTATAGGTTTTATAACTTTTAAAACGGAATTAAATTATAATATAGTTTTTTTTTTAAAGGCACCAAATCTCGGCGTGCGTGCGTTAGTAGTATTTTTCCTTGAACTTGTAGATTGGCTATATCCCTGCAGCGGATTTCGGGTGGTTGCGGATATATAAATTGGATTAAGTCATTTATGCGGTGGGATAACAGGCGGATTATAAATATGCACACTCGGATTCGGGTGACAAAAAAGCTCATCCGCTGATCTCTGATTGACATGATCATGAATTGAAAAAAAGGACACATTTACACAAAATATGTTTGACAATATAAACGCATAATATCCAGCTTGCCCAGAGACATCTTGAAAATATAGCAAATTCGTTCGATACAATTTGTTCCTGAATAACATGTAGTTGTTATCAAGTTCAACTGTGTGTGTGTGTGTGTGTGTGTGTGTGTGTGTGTGTGTGTGTGTGTGTGTGTGTGTGTGTGTGTGTGTGTGTGTGTGTGTGTGTGTGTGTGTGTGTACCTGCAATCTGAACCAGTCCAGTCTCATGCCTCTGAAGTCAAACACATCTCCATCCTCCACTATAAGGAACAAGCATGTGCAAAATTACCACAACACTGTGTTTGATGTTATTTTTAAAACAATATTCACACACATCACATCATCCTTCAATAATTATATTCCACAACACTGAGCTGACATGGACATAAGCATTTAATCTTTGATGTTTACTGTCTGCTGGCGTTTGGCTTATGAATGTTATTCTGTTGTACCAGGTTTTTCTTTTCCTTTTAGATTTTTTTGAGAGAGAGAAACCATGAAACAGTTTTTGGCATAATATAAACACAGTACATTCCAGTATTAACCCATTTTGCGCGGGAACCCTTTTTATGTTATACAAGATCTACAAGCTCACGCCGAGTGGCGCTCTACGAGCTTGTAGGTCTGCTATTTCTTTTAAATGGTGAAAATGTGCCTCACATCTTTGAATATATATTGTTACAGAGTGAACATTTTAACTCAATTCTTTGCTTCTGTGTTGGGGTCCCTGGAACAACATATTTTCATATTGGGGTCCTTTCCTTGACATGAAATATTGAGCACAACTGAAACAGAAACATTTCAGAAAGCCGTCAGGATTTTGAAGACTTTTTTTTTAATTTCGACCTCAGGCCTAAATGGGTTAATTGAACTGAAAGACTGTATAAAGAAATAATGACCTGTTGCAATTGTACACTCTCAGGGTTAAATGATCATACATGATTACCTCAAACCATGATTTACAGTACAGTAGTTTATGTTTACCTTGTTTGACGCTGAGAGAGGTCATCGTGTTGACGAAGGAAGACATGATGATTGATTCATCTTCTGGACACACAGAGAGGTTCTAGCATAGAAAAAACAAGTTCCATTCTTACGGTGATTAATGTTATCGATGCCCTTTAGCCATTATTCATCATTGTCATACAAATAAATATTAGGAATATGAAACCATGGGTGGTAGGGGTAGTTTCAGTAACCCCCTTCCCCCCGTTAATTAAGATTGTCCCACTGACATTTTCAATGCTTGTGTGTGTGTGTGTGTGTGTGTGTGTGTGTGTGTGTGTGTGTGTGTGTGTGTGTGTGTGTGTGTGTGTGTGTGTGTGTGTACCTGCACCAGTTCGTTGAGCACCACAGCATCGAAACCAGATAGATACTGAACGTAGTACCTCTGCATGACTGGACCATACCTCCTCACATGGGCCCTCAGCTCCTCCATGTAGAAGATCAACTCTGCTATGTGTCTGTAACACACACACACACACACACACACACACACACACACACACACACACACACACACACACACACACACTTAACAAGAAATTCTTGAACACAAACAATAGTGGATGCGCAAACTTGGAAAACTCTACAACAAGTGCTTCAGGATACAGATCACGGGCATCGCCTTCTCCATATATGGCGACTGCCAATTATTGCAGACACTGAACAGAATTTTGCCGATGCCTGATCAGCTCTCAGCTTGGGCATGCCTGCAATCTGCAGGCACCTCACGACTGATTTATGGACATTACCAAGGCTTCCAAATATGAACACAAGTAGTTTACATTTGTAGCCAAGCTGTATAATAGCATCTTTAAGACGCTGGTACTTAAGCACCTTGGTAAGGAATGCCTCTTCCAGACTGTGGTCAAATGTACATGCCACTTCCAAAATGGTCACTTCTCTACTGTCATCAACACCAACAATATCTGGTGTATTAGCTGTGACATCTGAAATCATCATAGACTCAAATACCACACGACAGTGTGATTTGAGTCTGGCTACATGAACATGGCAGTTAAAACATACGAGTGCTTATACATTTTGGCAGATGATGAAACATATGAACTTAGCTAATAGGTCAACAATTCTGTCGTGCCTAGCGATGTACATTCCATTATATACATAGCAACCAAACACACATTACTGTGTGCGATCATGTATCAGTGTGTGTGTATTATTGTGCGTGTGTGTGTGTGTTTGCTTACTTGTCTATGAAGTCATCTGTACTTTTCTTCTGGATGTTGTCGGCGTGACGAAGGAGCCAGATGATTTCATCACGGGCAAACGATAATGCCATGAACACAAACAGCGCCTGCAGGTGGAGAACACAGAGTAAAAGAGAGAAAGGTCTCTTTTTGAACACCTACTGTACAAAGAAAAAACACACTACTTTGGTATCATTATCTTCATCAGAACATTATAGGGCCAACTCATGCAGGTGTTAAATAGAAAGTAGAAAAGTTCAACTTAAATCATTAGGTTTATAAGAAGACAGAGTCACACTAGTTATCAGAACATAATGTATTCCCTTAATAAACTGTGTGATAACGTATTCTGGCCCCGATTGAAAAGGCATTATCCCAATCCCACAATGCACAACTTGGAGTAAGGGACAAAGCGCTAAAGCATTGCGTGATTTCAAATGCCCAGATTTTGAGCTTGTATAAACTGGGTACCAGTACCAGATCAGGAATCACCATTATTATTATTCGCAGTACTAACGTTGTGGTCCTGTACTTCTGGCTCTCCACAGGAACTCCATAACATAGAATATACAAATATTGCAGCACGACTCTTTAACCCAGGCCTGACGTCGGAATAAATAAAAAACGTTCGCTCTGAAAGAATATATATTCAAAGATTTGTGCCTTACGATTTTTCAAAAATAGCAGACCTAAAATATGATCTGAAGTGGGACGTGTTCCTCAGTCATGTTGCAGGTCCCTTGGTGTGATCCATGGTCAGGCAATGCCCTCTTGATTGTTTATTGTATTAATACACATTATGATACGGTTGATGATGCTGCGTTTGGTCGTCTAAATAATGTAAACTATTTTCAATTTTTTCTTATCTATCTTGTCTGTCCATGAATACGTACTCTGCTGTTGTTGCTTGTACTGATCATAAAAATAAGAAAATAGCAGACCTACAAGCTCGTAGTGCGCCACTCGGTGGCACGCTATGAGCTTGTAGATCTGCTATTTTTCAATAGCTAAAGCATAACATAATGCTTAGTTAAAAACACCAAAAGGGGTTCCCACCCCAAGAATGGGTTAAGTTGACATTATATATTACCTTTGGGCCCAGGAGTCCAGGCTGGTCAGCAAGGACGGTAGCCAACTCCTTCAGAGCAGAGCGGAGAAACTTGCGTCTCTCTCTGTGCATGGAGCCTCTGCACATCAAACACATAGATGATGCCCAATGACACATCATTCAATTATATATTCTATCACCTTCGGGACAACATGGTAAGATGAGAGTACCACTGACAGAAGAGGAGAGAAGGCAGGTGGTTGAGCAGGGGAGGAATTAAATATTTTACCTTTACTAGTTCAATAACTGGTCATACTATATATTTTTTTTGTTTTATACTAAAACCTTAAATGGATTTTGGTAGGGTCAGTAATGTCAGCCCATTGACATTGGCCAAAGAAACTGGCCCAGACAGCCAATAAGTGGAATGTTTCTCAATAGCATTTTTTCTTCCATCCCTTTTCTGGGGTGAACACACAGATATTATTAGTGTAGCGTGAAAACATCAGGGGGCGTAAAAGCATAAGGTTTAAGTGATTAAAAAGTGAAGGGATGCAGGACTAAAAGACTAATGGATGGAGGAATGAGTGGCCAATTAGAGAAAGTGGTTAAACAAGTGCAAAAGCATGCAAGATAAAAGGATAGCAGGTTGAGAAAGAGGGAAAGGCGAGAAGAGACAAAGACAAGAGAGAAGGATGTATGGATGGATAGATAGACAGATAGAGGCAGATTAAGAGATGGAGGGCAAAGAGAGATTAGGATACGTACGCATGAGACAGTGCTTGTTCCTTGCATTCTCTTATGTCGTTGATGCGTTTGTTGTATCTGAAACACACACATTGAAGAGAGGCACTGATTGAAAACCCTGAACCCAGTGTGTGTGTGTGTGTGTGTGTGTGCGTGCGTGCGTGCGTGCGTGCGTGCGTGCGTGCGTGCGTGCGTGCGCGCTCGCTCACAAATTGTTTCCATTTTATTATTATCCTGTCTGTGTGTGAACTCCTGCAATTATAGCATTTGTCTACTACTTTTATTTCCTGAGATGGCAACACATACTGTAATGTCCAATTGTTTGTCTTATTGCTTTCTGTATGTCTTTGTCTATTCTTGTTCATGAAAAATTAATACATTTTAAGTTGAAAACAAAAGAAAACCCTAAACTCATGGCATGAAGGTGTTAAAGATTCCAATAAATTATTATTATTATACTAATAAAGACAAACAATTGTGTAATTGAGGATGTTAAGCAGAACAGTGACAATATAGAGACATTGAATATGTTATGAGTGTGTAAAAAATTCCTAAATCGGCAAAAGAGTTTTGACATAAAAATCACAAATGCTCAACATTCATAATGTAGCTTGTACACATCAAGTCACCAAATGTACATTATAAATCAGGCATAAATGTGTGTGTAGATGCTTCCTACGCACACGTGTGTGTGTGTGTGTGTGTGTGTGTGTGTGTGTGTGTATGTGTGTGTGTGTGTGTCTGTGTGTCTGTGTGTGTGTGTGTGTGTGTGTGTGTGTGTGTGTGTGTGTGTGTGTGCGAGTGTGCACGCGCGCCTACCCTCTGATGTTAACAAACAGGTCCTCAGCTGCTTTGTGAATGTGGAAGACCTCATCTCTAAACAGGCAAAGACACGCGGAACTCTGCAGAGCCAACTTGCCAGTCTCAATAATAACATTCTGTTACATCACCTTTGGTGTCCCTATACATTTCTGTTACCTGTCGTCACCTGCTTCCTGGTCATGTGACTTCAGTAACCAATACACGACAGCTATGTCCCACAAAACTCCCTTCAAAATAAAAGCATTTGGCTCAAAGGAAAACGACTTGTTTCACAATAAGATCATAATAACAATGTCTGTTCACCCAGAATATAGAAAAGTTCAGTAGAAAACGTGTTTGGGTTCTTTACAGTTACAGACACAGAGAGGGGGGAGGGGGGGCCTAGAGAAAGCAATATGAGATATTTTATGACCTTGTGATTAGCAGACAGCCAAAAGTAAAACATAAAACATAAATGTGTTTTGGCCATCCAATTATTTACCATGCACACCATCAAATATGAATACACGGTTTTCAAATAATTGCAATGCATACTATTGAAGAATAGCCTACTATAAAACTTCATGTTCAAACACTGATCAAGACAAAAATGGGAAATGATGGATGGTTATTTCACTATATAAATAGGCCTATTCCTGTGGAACCGGGAGTCAAGCAAAAGGGAATGCATCCCATGTTCTTGTCAGGGTCCCCAGTTCAAAAGTGATTAATTTGGATGGGGTCACGCCCTGACAAGGTTGAGAAACACCAGTGACCACACTACTCTATGAATTTGATGATGGCACACTCACGCACGCACGCACGCATGCACACACACACACTCCCACACACACACACACACACACTCCCACACACACGCACACACACACACACACACACACACACACACACACACACACACACACACACACACACACACACACACACACACCGGTGTAAAGCTGGGAGGCCGCATTTGAAGCCTGTCAAGGTCACACCTTGACCCTAGACCTTAGGAGTGTCTTTGAGCGACGGGAGCAGGTTCCCCAGATTCAGCTTCACCTTCTGAACAAAAGTATGTCTTGTTTGAAACAAAAGGACTTTTGGAAAGGGCCTAAAGGTGGCGCTAACCGTCAAACTACAGGGAGTGTTGTGCATTTTTTTTTTTAATCCGACAGATACCTCTCTGGACTCACTTTTTCCCGCTGAATCCGAATATATCAACGACGAGACTGTCTGACCTTGGGAAAGTGGTGAAAAAGGGCGCTAAAGTTTGTAAAAATGTCACCTTTGCATCCAAAAAGGACATATTTCCTGTGATTTTTTCCAATCAAGGGGCATGTATTCCCACTTACTTTTTCCCCCCGATTCCAACGGTGGTGGTCTTATCTCTCTACGACGTCAGGAAGTGGGTGTAAACGCCCACTTCCTGTCCCCAGCCCCCCGAAATGTTGTGGAAAACGGGACCAATTCCATTAAATCCGGCATGAAAAAGTGATTCAGAAAATGTGTTGTTTGAAAAAAATAAATAATAATTGAGCTCTAGGGGCTGAAAAAACGTGTCTCTTTTGATTTGGCGGAGAGTTAGCAGTGTCGGAGAGCTACGAAACCACTTCCATCGGATTCGGGACGCTTCAAACATTTAGAAACAGTCTTGTTTGTGAAGACAGCAATTTTTTTGAATATCTTATTGAATTTTAAAGCTGGGAGGCCGCAAATTAAAGCCTTAAATGTCAACGCTTGACCTTTGGGTCTTCCGAGTGTCTTTGAGCGTCGGGAGCGGGCTCCCTAGACTCACTTTTTCCCGCTGAATACAGCCGTGGTGGTCTCGTGTCTCTACGATGTCGGGAAGTGGGTGTACTAGCCACTTAGCCGCCAGAAATCTTCTGTAAAAAACCGAGACCATTTTCCGACTCAGAACGGCGAGGCGAACGCGCTGATATGTGTTTCCCAGCACACGGACTTACGGTTCTCTTAATTGGCTAGGGTTAGGGTTAGTTTTCAACGCGCGATAGCTCTTGAACGATACGTCCGTCAGACAAGTAATTGACGTTGGCGTTTCCAGCTTTCCGAGGCCTACGATCTGATATGTCCGCCATTGTCGTGCGACCCCCGTAGCCCCTAACCCTAACCCTAGATAACCCTAGTTTTACCTGATCGAAAGGTTTATAGGGTTACCGATGCTAAGAATGTGTTTTTGGTTGAAATGCTGAATTTAAAATTGAGTACCAGAAGCGAGCCACATATCATCGCGTTCGTCTTATCGATAGCTACGCGTGGACGCGACGCGAGCCACATATCATCGCGTTCGTCTTATCGATAGCTACGCGTGGACGCGACTAACTTTTATTTCTGACCTTTGTGGGAGGAGCTATCGCACTTTAAAGGCTACCTAGACCTATGTCCTACGTTACGTCCTACGCTGTAGAGACCTACGTCCTATGCTTCAGAGACCTACGTCCTACGTTTTAGAGACCTACGTCCTACGTTTTAGAGATCTACGTACCACGCTGTAGAGACGTACGTCCTACACTGTAGAGACGTACGTCCTACGCTTTAGAGACCTATGTCCTACGCTACGTCCTGCGTTTTAGAGATCTACGTCCTACGCTGTAGAGACGTACGTCCCACGCTGTAGAGACCTACGTCCTACGCTACGCCCTATGTTTCAGAGACCTACGTCCGTCCTACGTTACGTCCTACGCTTTAGAGACCTACGTCCTACGCTACGTCCTACGTTTTAGAGATCTACGTCCTACGCTGTAGAGACGTACGTCCTACGCTGTAGATACGTACGTCCTACGCTGTAGAGACCTACGTCCTGCGTTACCTCCCACGCTGTAGAGACCTACGTCCTACGCTGTAGAGACCTACGTCCCACGCTACGTCCTATGTTTTAGAGACCTACGTCTGTCCTACGTTACGTCCTACGCTGTAGAGACCTACGTCCTACGCTTTAGAGACCTACGTCCTACACTGTAGAGACGTACGTCCTACGCTTTAGAGACCTATGTCCTACGCTACGTCCTGCGTTTTAGAGACCTACGTCCTACGTTACGTCACACGCTGTAGAGACCTACGTCCTACGTTTTAGAGACCTACGTCCTACGTTACGTCACACGCTGTAGAGACTTACGTCCTACGTTTTAGAGACCTACGTCCTACGTTACGTCCTACGCTTTAGAGACCTACGTCTTACGTTTTAGAGACCTATGTCCTACGTTACGTCCTACGCTGTAGAGACCTACGTCTTACGTTTTAGAGACCTACGTCCTACGCTTTAGAGACCTACGTCTTACGTTTTAGAGACCTATGTCCTACGTTACGTCCTACGCTGTAGAGACCTACGTCCTACGCTTTAGAGACCTACGTCCTACGCTACGTCCTACGTTTTAGAGATCTACGTCCTACGCTGTAGAGACGTACGTCCTACGCTGTAGAGACGTACGTCCTACACTGTAGAGACGTACGTCCTACGCTTTAGAGACCTATGTCCTACGCTACGTCCTGCAATTTAGAGACCTACGTCCTACGTTACGTCACACGCTGTAGAGACCTACGTCCTACGTTTTAGAGACCTACGTCCTACGTTACGTCCTACGCTGTAGAGACCTACGTCCTACATTTTAGAGACCTACGTCCTACGTTACGTCCTACGCTTTAGAGACCTACGTCTTACGTTTTAGAGACCTATGTCCTACGTTACGTCCTACGCTGTAGAGACCTACGTCCTACGTTTTAGAGACCTACGTCCTACGTTACGTCCTACGCTTTAGAGACCTACGTCCTACGTTTTAGAGACCTATGTCCTACGTTACGTCCTACGCTGTAGAGACCTACGTCGTACGCTGTGGAGACCTACGTCCTACGCTGTAGAGACGTACGTCCTACACTGTAGAGACGTACGTCCTACGCTTTAGAGACCTATGTCCTACGCTACGTCCTGCGTTTTAGAGACCTACGTCCTACGTTACGTCACACGCTGTAGAGACCTACGTCCTACGTTTTAGAGACCTACGTCCTACGTTACGTCCTATGCTTTAGAGACCTACGTCTTACGTTTTAGAGACCTATGTCCTACGTTACGTCCTACGCTGTAGAGACCTACGTCCTACATTTTAGAGACCTACGTCCTACGTTACGTCCTACGCTTTAGAGACCTACGTCTTACGTTTTAGAGACCTATGTCCTACGTTACGTCCTACGCTGTAGAGACCTACGTCCTACGTTTTAGAGACCTACGTCCTACGTTACGTCCTACGCTTTAGAGACCTACGTCCTACGTTTTAGAGACCTATGTCCTACGTTACGTCCTACGCTGTAGAGACCTACGTCGTACGCTGTGGAGACCTACGTCCTACGCTGTAGAGACCTACGTCCTACGCTACATCCTACGTTTTAGAGACCTACGTCCTACGTTACGTCACACGCTGTAGAGACCTACGTCCTACGTTTTAGAGACCTACGTCCTACGCTTTAGAGACCTACGTCCTACGCTACGTCCTACGTTTTAGAGACCTACGTCCTACGTTACGTCACACGCTGTAGAGACCTACATTTTAGAGACCTACGTCCTACGTTACGTCCTACGCTGTAGAGACCTACGTCCTACGTTTTGGAGACCTACGTCCTACGGTACGTCCTACGCTGTAGAGACCTACGTCCTACGCTTTAGAGACCTACGTCCTACGCTACGTCCTACATTTTAGAGACCTACGTCTGTCCTACGTTACGTCCTATGCTGTAGAGACCTACGTCTTACGTTTTAGAGACCTATGTCCTACGTTACGTCCTAGGCTTTAGAGACCTACGTCTTACGTTTTAGAGACCTATGTCCTACGTTACGTCCTACGCTGTAGAGACCTACGTCCTATGCTTCAGAGACCTACGTCCTACGTTTTAGAGACCTACGTCCTACGTTACGTCCTACGCTTTAGAGACCTACGTCCTAGGTTACGTCCTAAGCTTTAGAGACCTACGTCCTACGCTGTAGAGTCCTATGTCCTACGCTTGATTGTTTGTGGGTGTGGCTTGTTTGTGGGTGTGACTTTTTTGTTTGTGGGTGTGGTTTGTTTGTGGGTGTGGCTTGATTGTTTGTGGGTGTGGCTTGATTGTTTGTGGGTGTGGCTTGTTTGTGGGTGTGGTTTGTTTGTTTGTGGGTGTGGTTTGTTTGTGGGTGTGGCTTGATTGTTTGTGGGTGTGGTTTGTTTGTTTGTGGGAGTGTCTTGATTGTGGGCGTAGCATGTTTGTTTGTGCGTGTGGCTTGATTGTTTGTGGGCGTGACTTGTTTGTTTGTGGGAGTGGCTTTGTTGTTTGTGGGTGTGGCTTGATTGTTTGTGGGAGTGGCTTGTTTGTGGGTGTGGCTTGATTGTTTGTGGGTGTGGCTTGATTGTTTGTGGGCGTGACTTGTTTGTTTGTGGGAGTGGCTTTGTTGTTTGTGGGTGTGGCTTGATTGTTTGTGGGTGTGGCTTGATTGTTTGTGGGCGTGGCTTGTTTGTTTGTGGGCGTAGCATGTTTGTTTGTGGGAGTGGCTTGTTTGTGGGTGTGGCTTGATTGTTTGTGGGTGTGGCTTGATTGTTTGTGGGTGTGACTTGTTTGTGGGAATGGCTTTGTTGTTTGTGGGTGTGGCTTGTTTGTTTGTGGGCGTAGCATGTTTGTTTGTGGGAGTGGCTTGTTTGTGGGTGTGGCTTGATTGTTTGTGGGTGTGGCTTGATTGTTTGTGGGCGTGACTTGTTTGTTTGTGGGAGTGGCTTTGTTGTTTGTGGGTGTGGCTTGATTGTTTGTGGGTGTGGCTTGTTTGTTTGTGGGCGTAGCATGTTTGTTTGTGGGAGTGGCTTGTTTGTGGGTGTGGCTTGATTGTTTGTGGGTGTGGCTTGTTTGTTTGTGGGCGTAGCATGTTTGTTTGTGGGAGTGGCTTGTTTGTGGGTGTGGCTTGATTGTTTGTGGGTGTGGCTTGATTGTTTGTGGGTGTGACTTGTTTGTGGGAGTGGCTTTGTTGTTTGTGGGTGTGGTTTGTTTGTTTGTGGGCGTGTCTTGATTGTGGGCGTAGCATGTTTGTTTGTGGGAGTGGCTTGTTTGTGGGTGTGGCTTGATTGTTTGTGGGTGTGGCTTGATTGTTTGTGGGTGTGACTTGTTTGTTTGTGGGAGTGGCTTTGTTGTTTGTGGGTGTGGCTTGATTGTTTGTGGGTGTGGCTTGATTGTTTGTGGGCGTATCTTGATTGTTTGTGGGTGTGGCTTGATTGTTTGTGGGTGTGGCTTGATTGTTGGTGGGCGTGTCTTGATTGTTTGTGGGTGTGGCTTGTTTGTTTGTGGGAGTGGCTTTGTTGTTTGTGGGTGTGGCTTGATTGTTTGTGGGTGTAGCTTGATTGTTTGTGGGCGTGTCTTGATTGTTTGTGGGTGTGGCTTGATTGTTTGTGGGTGTGGCTTGTTTGTTTGTGGGCGTAGCATGTTTGTTTGTGGGAGTGGCTTGTTTGTGGGTGTGGCTTGATTGTTTGTGGGTGTGGCTTGATTGTTTGTGGGCGTGACTTGTTTGTTTGTGGGAGTGGCTTTGTTGTTTGTGGGTGTGGCTTGATTGTTTGTGGGTGTGACTTGTTTGTTTGTGGGAGTGGCTTTGTTGTTTGTGGGTGTGGCTTGTTTGTTTGTGGGCGTAGCATGTTTGTTTGTGGGAGTGGCTTGTTTGTGGGTGTGGCTTGATTGTTTGTGGGTGTGGCTTGATTGTTTGTGGGCGTGACTTGTTTGTTTGTGGGAGTGGCTTTGTTGTTTGTGGGTGTGGCTTGATTGTTTGTGGGTGTGGCTTGTTTGTTTGTGGGCGTAGCATGTTTGTTTGTGGGAGTGGCTTGTTTGTGGGTGTGGCTTGATTGTTTGTGGGTGTGGCTTGTTTGTTTGTGGGCGTAGCATGTTTGTTTGTGGGAGTGGCTTGTTTGTGGGTGTGGCTTGATTGATTGTGGGTGTGGCTTGATTGTTTGTGGGTGTGACTTGTTTGTGGGAGTGGCTTTGTTGTTTGTGGGTGTGGTTTGTTTGTTTGTGGGCGTGTCTTGATTATGGGCGTAGCATGTTTGTTTGTGGGAGTGGCTTGTTTGTGGGTGTGGCTTGATTGTTTGTGGGTGTGGCTTGATTGTTTGTGGGTGTGACTTGTTTGTTTGTGGGAGTGGCTTTGTTGTTTGTGGGTGTGGCTTGTTTGTTTGTGGGCGTAGCATGTTTGTTTGTGGGAGTGGCTTGTTTGTGGGTGTGGCTTGATTGTTTGTGGGTGTGGCTTGATTGTTTGTGGGCGTGACTTGTTTGTTTGTGGGAGTGGCTTTGTTGTTTGTGGGTGTGGCTTGATTGTTTGTGGGTGTGGCTTGTTTGTTTGTGGGCGTAGCATGTTTGTTTGTGGGAGTGGCTTGTTTGTGGGTGTGGCTTGATTGTTTGTGGGTGTGGCTTGTTTGTTTGTGGGCGTAGCATGTTTGTTTGTGGGAGTGGCTTGTTTGTGGGTGTGGCTTGCTTGATTGTGGGTGTGGCTTGATTGTTTGTGGGTGTGACTTGTTTGTGGGAGTGGCTTTGTTGTTTGTGGGTGTGGTTTGTTTGTTTGTGGGCGTGTCTTGATTATGGGCGTAGCATGTTTGTTTGTGGGAGTGGCTTGTTTGTGGGTGTGGCTTGATTGTTTGTGGGTGTGGCTTGATTGTTTGTGGGTGTGACTTGTTTGTTTGTGGGAGTGGCTTTGTTGTTTGTGGGTGTGGCTTGTTTGTTTGTGGGCGTAGCATGTTTGTTTGTGGGAGTGGCTTGTTTGTGGGTGTGGCTTGATTGTTTGTGGGTGTGGCTTGATTGTTTGTGGGCGTGACTTGTTTGTTTGTGGGAGTGGCTTTGTTGTTTGTGGGTGTGGCTTGATTGTTTGTGGGTGTGGCTTGTTTGTTTGTGGGCGTAGCATGTTTGTTTGTGGGAGTGGCTTGTTTGTGGGTGTGGCTTGATTGTTTGTGGGTGTGGCTTGTTTGTTTGTGGGCGTAGCATGTTTGTTTGTGGGAGTGGCTTGTTTGTGGGTGTGGCTTGATTGTTTGTGGGTGTGGCTTGTTTGTTTGTGGGCGTAGCATGTTTGTTTGTGGGAGTGGCTTGTTTGTGGGTGTGGCTTGATTGTTTGTGGGTGTGGCTTGATTGTTTGTGGGTGTGACTTGTTTGTGGGAGTGGCTTTGTTGTTTGTGGGTGTGGTTTGTTTGTTTGTGGGCGTGTCTTGATTGTGGGCGTAGCATGTTTGTTTGTGGGAGTGGCTTGTTTGTGGGTGTGGCTTGATTGTTTGTGGGTGTGGCTTGATTGTTTGTGGGTGTGACTTGTTTGTTTGTGGGAGTGGCTTTGTTGTTTGTGGGTGTGGCTTGATTGTTTGTGGGTGTGGCTTGATTGTTTGTGGGCGTATCTTGATTGTTTGTGGGTGTGGCTTGATTGTTTGTGGGTGTGGCTTGATTGTTGGTGGGCGTGTCTTGATTGTTTGTGGGTGTGGCTTGTTTGTTTGTGGGAGTGGCTTTGTTGTTTGTGGGTGTGGCTTGATTGTTTGTGGGTGTAGCTTGATTGTTTGTGGGCGTGTCTTGATTGTTTGTGGGTGTGGCTTGATTGTTTGTGGGTGTGGCTTGTTTGTTTGTGGGCGTAGCATGTTTGTTTGTGGGAGTGGCTTGTTTGTGGGTGTGGCTTGATTGTTTGTGGGTGTGGCTTGATTGTTTGTGGGCGTGACTTGTTTGTTTGTGGGAGTGGCTTTGTTGTTTGTGGGTGTGGCTTGATTGTTTGTGGGTGTGACTTGTTTGTTTGTGGGAGTGGCTTTGTTGTTTGTGGGTGTGGCTTGTTTGTTTGTGGGCGTAGCATGTTTGTTTGTGGGAGTGGCTTTGTTGTTTGTGGGTGTGGCTTGATTGTTTGTGGGTGTGGCTTGTTTGTTTGTGGGCGTAGCATGTTTGTTTGTGGGAGTGGCTTGTTTGTGGGTGTGGCTTGATTGTTTGTGGGTGTGGCTTGTTTGTTTGTGGGCGTAGCATGTTTGTTTGTGGGAGTGGCTTGTTTGTGGGTGTGGCTTGATTGTTTGTGGGTGTGGCTTGATTGTTTGTGGGTGTGACTTGTTTGTTTGTGGGAGTGGCTTTGTTGTTTGTGGGTGTGGCTTGTTTGTTTGTGGGCGTAGCATGTTTGTTTGTGGGAGTGGCTTGTTTGTGGGTGTGGCTTGATTGTTTGTGGGTGTGGCTTGATTGTTTGTGGGCGTGACTTGTTTGTTTGTGGGAGTGGCTTTGTTGTTTGTGGGTGTGGCTTGATTGTTTGTGGGTGTGGCTTGTTTGTTTGTGGGCGTAGCATGTTTGTTTGTGGGAGTGGCTTGTTTGTGGGTGTGGCTTGATTGTTTGTGGGTGTGGCTTGTTTGTTTGTGGGCGTAGCATGTTTGTTTGTGGGAGTGGCTTGTTTGTGGGTGTGGCTTGATTGTTTGTGGGTGTGGCTTGATTGTTTGTGGGTGTGACTTGTTTGTGGGAGTGGCTTTGTTGTTTGTGGGTGTGGTTTGTTTGTTTGTGGGCGTGTCTTGATTGTGGGCGTAGCATGTTTGTTTGTGGGAGTGGCTTGTTTGTGGGTGTGGCTTGATTGTTTGTGGGTGTGGCTTGATTGTTTGTGGGTGTAGCTTGATTGTTTGTGGGCGTGTCTTGTTTGTTTGTGGGAGTGGCTTGTTTGTGGGTGTGGCTTGATTGTTTGTGGGTGTGGCTTGATTGTTTGTGGGTGTGACTTGTTTGTTTGTGGGAGTGGCTTTGTTGTTTGTGGGTGTGGCTTGATTGTTTGTGGGTGTAGCTTGATTGTTTGTGGGCGTGTCTTGTTTGTTTGTGGGAGTGGCTTGTTTGTGGGTGTGGCTTGATTGTTTGTGGGTGTGGCTTGATTGTTTGTGGGTGTGACTTGTTTGTTTGTGGGAGTGGCTTTGTTGTTTGTGGGTGTGGCTTGATTGTTTGTGGGTGTAGCTTGATTGTTTGTGGGCGTGTCTTGTTTGTTTGTGGGAGTGGCTTGTTTGTGGGTGTGGCTTGATTGTTTGTGGGTGTGGCTTGATTGTTTGTGGGTGTGACTTGTTTGTTTGTGGGAGTGGCTTTGTTGTTTGTGGGTGTGGCTTGATTGTTTGTGGGTGTAGCTTGATTGTTTGTGGGCGTGTCTTGTTTGTTTGTGGGAGTGGCTTGTTTGTGGGTGTGGCTTGATTGTTTGTGGGTGTGGCTTGATTGTTTGTGGGTGTGACTTGTTTGTTTGTGGGAGTGGCTTTGTTGTTTGTGGGTGTGGCTTGATTGTTTGTGGGAGTGGCTTTGTTGTTTGTGGGCGTGTCTTGATTGTTTGTGGGTGTGGCTTGATTGTTTGTGGGTGTGGCTTGATTGTTTGTGGGTGTAGCTTGATTGTTTGTGGGCGTGTCTTGATTGTTTGTGGGTGTGGCTTGATTGTTTGTGGGTGTGACTTGTTTGTGGGAGTGGCTTTGTTGTTTGTGGGTGTGGCTTGATTGTTTGTGGGTGTGGCTTGATTGTTTGTGGGTGTGACTTGTTTGTGGGAGTGGCTTTGTTGTTTGTGGGTGTGGCTTGTTTGTTTGTGGGTGTAGCTTGATTGTTTGTGGGCGTGTCTTGATTGTTTGTGGGTGTGGCTTAATTGTTTGTGGGTGTGGCTCTATTGTTTGCCCACAAACAAACAATCCACAAACAAGCCACACCCACAAACAAGCCACCCCCACAAACAATCAAGCCACACCCACAAACAACAAAGCCACTCCCACAAACAAGTCACACCCACAAACAATCAAGCCACGCCCACAAACAAACAAGCCACACCCACAAACAATAAAGCCACTCCCACAAACAATCAAGACACGCCCACAAACAAACAAGCCACACCCACAAACAATCAAGCCACTCCCACAAACAATAAAGCCACACCCACAAACAGACAAGCCACACCCACAAACAAGCCACTCCCACAAACAAACATGCTACGCCCACAAACAAACAAGCCACACCCACAATCAAGACACGCCCACAAACAATCAAGCCACACCCACAAACAATAAAGCCACTCCCACAAACAAACAAGACACGCCCACAAACAATCAAGCCACACCCACAAACAAGTCACACCCACAAACAATCAAGCCACACCCACAAACAATCAAGCCACACCCACAAACAATCAAGACACGCCCACAAACAATCAAGCTACACCCACAAACAAACAAGCCACACCCACAAACAACAAAGCCACTCCCACAAACAAGTCACACCCACAAACAATCAAGCCACACCCACAAACAATCAAGCCACACCCACAAACAACAAAGCCACTCCCACAAACAAGTCACACCCACAAACAATCAAGCCACACCCACAAACAATCAAGACACGCCCACAAACAATCAAGCCACACCCACAAACAATCAAGCCACACCCACAAACAACAAAGCCACTCCCACAAACAAGTCACACCCACAAACAATCAAGCCACACCCACAAACAATCAAGCCACGCCCACAAACAATCAAGCCACACCCACAAACAATCAAGCCACACCCACAAACAATCAAGACACGCCCACAAACAAGCCACTCCCACAAACAAACATGCCACACCCACAAACAAGCCACTCCCACAAACAAACATGCTACGCCCACAAACAAACAAGCCACACCCACAATCAAACAAGCCACACCCACAAACAAGCCACTCCCACAAACAAACATGCTACGCCCACAAACAAACAAGCCACACCCACAATCAAGACACGCCCACA